>NC_047144.1:5719067-6044622 GCF_009829125.3 Periophthalmus magnuspinnatus
TCCGTGCTTTCCCTCTCACTCCTTCTCAATGTTGAGTTTTTTTAGGCTTTGTCCTCTATGTGCCTGTCTCAATTATAAATACATGCTTATGTTTAGTGGAGGTGAAGTAAAAATGTGCTTGCACAGATGTACTTACTATTTGTGGTTCTTTGATCCATTCTTCACTTGTAATGTTCAGTTTTCTTTCCATTAGCTGTAAAAAGTAATTTTTTTTTTTTGTTCCTGAAAAAATAATCCAAACCCTAATATGGAAGATTAGACAAAGGTTCAAAAACATGTTGGCTTTGGTTCAAGGTAAAAATAGGCCTGTGGTATTGGAAAAATAAATTAACCAACAGGGCATATGGTGGCATTGCGCAGGCATATGCTTTTGCTTAGGGCCTTTTTGGGGATGCTTGCAAAAGGCCATTCATGAGACGTTTGAATGTGAATGTGGAATAAGGGCAACATGCCGGGAATAGTTAATGCTATACAATAGTCACATAAATTGAGCCGTTTTTCTTTGTAATGGAATAAAGCTGATAATTAAGGGTTAAAGCTGCTCTTAAATCTTAATATTTTTTGTGAAATTGTGCAGTGTGTATTCCAATCCTAGTATCAAAATCATTATCAAGTAACCTTTTTCAGTTGAATTCTTTCCAGAAACATCTTTTATATGCCGCTACAACTACAGTGGCCTTTCAATGAGTTGATCAGTTGTTCCTGACGTGGGACTTTTTCATATCGAGTTTGGCATTGCGTGGCAGGAGCTCAGAGCGCTGCCATAGCTGTGTGGTTGTGTCAGCTTTATTTTCTACCCAGGCTTTACACTAATTCACTGCATCCGATCCAGCGGCAAGATTGCTCAATGGCCCCCGCTCACCGGCTGCAGAGGCCTAACATTTCTGCCATTGTTCCCCCCAGAGAGGCCGGATTTAAAGGGACACCCGGGTAAGGGGAGGACATTCAGCATTTTTGGTCACTGTTACGGTGGTTAACACGTTTGAATTTCACACTCTCGGTCATCCATGAGTCCTAGAAGTTGGTGTCACTGACCTAAGATCTACTTAAGTTGTGTCTGGCTTTGAGCTTTTTAAGTCACCATCCCACAACAGCTTTCACTGTGGGCGTGTGGACAAGAAGTGAGAAATAGACTAGAGGCTGTGTGAAAATTATTAAAAGTCACTCTTCATTGGAGTGCTACAGCGCTCAATGAGGAGACATAAATACACTAACAGTAAATATAAAAATGCAAATGACATTTTTAATTAGAGTGGATATAATGAGATTAATACATGGCTTTACTGACTTCTTCATCGGGTAATTAGCTCTTTCAAATTTGCATCCTTATATAACCACCAGGATAAAGACGCAAGGACGCAAACAAAAAGTGGCTAACCTTGCTCAGTTGAAGCCTAAAGCCGCGCACTCATAATATTATCCCACCGGGATAGTGGTTACAGCAGTGAGTGAGTCCGCATGTCATCCGATGGGGTCAGAGCGGCGGCGGCGTGAAAGAAGAGGTGCCAAGTGACATTGAGCAGCCGTCTCTGTTTCACCGTGATGGAGAGAAGCGCTTATTAAGACGACAATACCTGCGTCAGCCCTGCCAGAAACCCACTGCACCCACTGAGGTTTTGTCTCACCTGTAACTCCATCTCAGTTCTCCCAAATGCCGCCATTGTGCTGCTACTACCTGTACTTTATCAGAGGGTTTTACATTTCATATTTATTACTGAGCATCTTAACTTTGATTTCATTATTACCTCTCCTAAAGTAAGTTTTGGATTGGATAGTTTATTTTTACTGTTACTGCCACATTGTAAAAGACAAATGGGGTTTAGATGTCATCCATGCATGTTTCAGTAATTCAGATCTATCCCGGGCTCTATTCAAACCCTCTTTATGGTTAGCTGTAAGATTCTGTGTAATGCTCATCCCACAAACCTACATCATCCATGGTCCCACAGGACAATTCTCCATAGATATACAAACACATGATACAAAACTGTACACAACTTGACAAACCTGATGCAATGTCCAGTAGAGGGATGGATGCTGATTATGTTGTGATGATGCTCTGAAGGGGGAGTGACTTAGCACAGAGCACAAAGGGAGGGGGACTGTTAATGTGTTGTTTTTTTTGATGAATATAGCATTTTCAAAAAAATAAAAGATATGGTGCTCTAAATATATTATGTGTTAGCAGTTAATACCCCACAGTAAAGTAAAGTAGCCCCTCTTTAACATAAGGTATAACTGGATCCGGTGTCTTTTTCAACCTGGGCAGATACCAGATGTCGATGCAGTCTTGACACAATGTCCAAACTGTAGGAGTATTCAGCGTGTTGCATCAAAGGCAGTAACACTGAAAGGACAGGGTGGTCCCAAGTGACGATGCCTCATGCTCTCCATTTGGAGGACTGGCATATTTTTGGCCCATGCGTGCACATACAAGAGCTCTAGTGGTTTTGTTACTAGAAATGTGCTTCAACCTCTGCACTCCAACATACAGTGTCCTAAATCGCGACTGTGGTGACTTTGGTGACTTTGGTTAAGTAAAAATCTCTATTTAGATTCTATTTAATCTTCTTGTGTCTGTAACCAGCAGTCAGTATACATTATTAAAACATTTTGCTTTCCTAAACATCCCACTTTCCGTGTTGTCTGTGTCTAGCTAAAACAGGCCAGATTATGAGGAAATCGAGCGTTTAATCTTTCATCGTGCAGAAACAATCATCTAATTCCTGTAATTGGCGGGTGAGGCAGCGGTTGTGGTGGCATGACAGAGCGTTGTTGGCACCCTGATCATCGACTGTCCTTTCCACGTCAGCACCTCCAAATTCTCTGGGATACAGTTACACTAGTGCACCCCCACTGGACCCCACATGGACCATTTCAGCAACTCATTTTAGCTCTCATCCTCAGAGAATAATTGTATTTTTAAGTGACGAAATACTGAGTCGCATTTTTACTTGGCACTAAATCCAATAATTGTGGCTTTATAATTTAAGTGATCTTGAGGTGATCACACAGCCCGCCCTATTATGCGCATTCACCAAGGACCTAAACCATTAATCAGTCACTCAAGTCAATACAAGACAATGTTACAGCTTTCCATCAATGTTGGCTTTGTCCTATTGTATTTTTGTTCACGATCAATAAATTAATGCGCTTTGAAGAAAACATGGAATCGCCTGGTAAATTGTATTGCTCACTAAACTGAAAGAGAGAAAAAAGCTTTACCCTTAACACGTTCCATACCTTTCAAATGTGATTAATGATTTGATTTTGAACCAGTGAAGAACACTTAGTCCAATGTTGAACCATGATCAAGAAACAACTGTCTGTGAGTAACAGGCACTAGTGTCCACAACCTACTATTTGCCTTATTGGACAAAAAAATGTCCCTGGCAATTGCTTCTATAGAGTTTTCATCCAATAAAATGTCTTTTACAATGGATAGGTGATATGATATGCTTCAGACTCTCTTTTTTCCTCAAATAGGTGATGAATTTATATGAAACTGCATAGTGTGAAGTGCATTTACTTGAACTAGACAAAATAATCAGGTATAACACATTTGAAAGCTATCAATGTCAAGACCTGCCCATTGCTACATTGATGTTCTGGTTTGAGTCTATCCCTATATACTCACCTCTCACTTTTCTCACCATTAAGTATTTCCCTGAGCTGCATGAGCACCACTGGTGAATAAGTGTAAAGACTTACCAAGTATTTGAGTGTATAACAGGTAGATTGGAGGAATAAGAGACTAAGTGCTAACCTGGGGAGATGACACCATTTACAGTCTCTGCTGGTTACACTGCGTCATGGCCCCTGGAGGCTTCTGTCTGCAAGCAGTTTGTTAGCTTTAGCACCACTGTCACATTTTTTCTTTATTTGGGTTGGGTTGCATAGACAAAAGTGCAAAGTAGGAGCTGTTTTTTTGTGATTTATGATATATAATAGATTTATAAATGTATGCATTCCAAAAGAGTAATTAAAAGGACTTTACCCAGATTTTCAAAGCAGTATAGTAAAATATGTTTTTCCTCATGCAGATATAATGTAAAAGCAGCTCTCAGGGTCAAATTCAGGCCTAGGCGCTGTCTGCATCTAATTATAAAGCAAATTATACAGACTAGTTGTTAGCTGTGGCTTGAATCCATAACTCCACATTTGAAAGTCGTGATGCTAATGCTTTAGCAAATCCTTGAAATAGACTGCTGCTTACAGTATCTGATGTATTTTTGTTTAGTTTATGGAAAAAAATATAATGAATAATTATATAATATAATTTAGCTCCATTGTAAAAGGAGAAGTAACATACAACAGACACTCACAATTCACAGAATATATAACATCACATACCAGTCTGCGTCAGTTAGCGACTTAAAATAATGGCATTTCTTTATAAATAATCTAATAATGAAGTCAAAAATGCTATATGCACATCTGTGTTTGATGTATACCCCTCTGTCTCTTCTGCTGGAGGAGCAGCTTATGTGTAACTGAAGCTGTGTTACGATGACGTGAGGAGGGACACACTGACACACACACAACACACTGCAGTGCAATAATTACTTCACACTGGTCCCTTTTGGTCACTTTAGAGAATCAGTGGTCTTTAGGGAGAGCACATTAATAGATTTCTGTAGTTTCCTCCATTTTTATTATATTGAATTTTTTTGAACTGATAAAGTAGAATATGTTGTGTTGTGCTTTACTTGGATTGATAATATAGCACAATATTCACTAATTGTATCTCTCTTTGCAAATTCAAATCAAATAAATTGTGTGATTGTGCTTGGTAGTGTTATGGCAAATGGGCAATACACTCTTGATTATCACGTAAGGTAAATTGTTATGACAGAATACATTTAAGTGTAAAATGGATAACTTTTTGAATGGCACAGGTAAGCTGTCCTTGTTCTTTCCGTGGTACATGATTGCATATAGCCCACATTTGCCATCTGCTTCCTTGACGCCTCTTGTCTTTTTATGGATGCTAGTTACCTCAGCCAACAGCTAAATGCTGTTTCAGGCCCACATCTAATCAAAAAGCATTACAGAAATACATTGAGTGACTGTCAGTTTCTGTATGTCAGTTATGAAAAACATCACTCACATTTCCAACCTGAAAAACCCTCAGGTGTCATTTATATGTATAGGTTACATTTGCATATTCTATTGAAAATATATTATTAAATGTCTGAATACAAGTTTGAAGATAAGCTCTATGATGATAATTAGTCTACTGCAGTGACCGTTACTTTCTCCCTGATCAAGCTAACTAATCACATTACTACTAATTAACTGTGTTTGCTGCTATTTTTAGTTTGTGGGTCAGCCCAGTATTTTATCAACCTGTCCATTTGGCCTATTAGTCCTACATCACAGTATACAGGCTTTGAAAACAAACTGAACTAATGCAATATGTGCACATACTATCAATGCAACGAAACTGAACATGCCTTTTATTGCAGACTTACTGTATGTATTTTGTCACCTCACTTTTATAGAATTCAGTGAATCTGTCCCTGTATTAAAAAACAACCATTATGACTGTGTTGAAATGTTGGTCCTATTCAAAGTGCTTTTATGTCCACACTCCCTTGATGCAGTGCTGTGTAATCTCACTTAGGAGTGAATCACTAGCTGTGCGTGTTGTTTCAAACCTAGTTACACTGGTGGTGACCTCAATCTCATCCAAATGTGGATGATTTCAAATGGATCTTTTCATGGATAGGGAACAGCTTCACATATTCCTTTGTGAACATCAGTAATGCAGTGAAAAATACAAGTGACAAAGGAGTTACTTGGAGCTTTAGGGGCATGACTAATACACTACCTCCACACTTGGACCTACTTGTTCAAATTTAGAGGATAGGATGATACATATAGTGGTGTGATTCTGATTTGTGAAGTTTAGTAATCGGCCACAAATTTGCTTTCTATTGTGTGGAAAAAATGTTAATGTGGCAGATGAAGTGCCGTCTGCTTTTTAGATCCTTTCTAAAATTAGCTTTGCTCTTTGCTGCTCCTCGTAACAAGACATATGTAAAGGATGTGGCAAGGATCACACTTTCAGACCTGTGATTATTCATTTTCACTTTTCAATAAGCTCCCTGACACCTCGAAGAAGGAAGCATGGCTGGAACCACATTCTCAACACCTTGCGTTGTCAACTGGTGTTAATTTAGATGTGGTCCAATGTAATGATTTGTTCTAAATATCTTGATAGCCATCTTTATTCTCTTGCTGTAACTCTGCAGATTCAGTTACAACACTGACCAGGCAACACTTGTCTCTTGAAACTCAACACGCAAAGTGAGCTACTACTGGTTCGCTTCAGTTGTCACTTTCACTACGAGGCCTCAGTATCATACGAAAAATCTGTAACCATTTCTCAAAAAAAAAAAAAGAAATCTTAGATATGTCCAGGAGAGATGGCAAAAATATCTCATTTTTTTCAGTTTCAAATTAAAATTTGTATTCAAAAATATAAATGTTTTTTAATATTGCGTTTGTGAGCATAAACAAGACAGACTTTTAGTTCATACAATTTAACTCAAAAAATAGCTCCATTTTGTTCCTCAAAATCCAAACTACTACAAACCATACGCTTTTACTGACAGAGGACTGACTGTAAACATCTTCATGAAAAACACCCAGTCTGATCTGATTGACAATTAGATATGAAAGACTATATTAAAATGTGATTAAATGCTAAGCCCTAGTTAGAAATATATTTGGTAATTTGAAAACAGAGGAACATTGGCCCTGAATATGTGATAGTGGGTTGCGTTACATTGAGCAACTTCTCATCAAGTACAATGGCAAAACCTGTGTGTATCCAATTCTTACATCTTGTGTTTGGCACTGTAAACTTTTGTTCCATTTTTGCCCAATGAGTTTACAGTCTCCTCACTTTCACCATGTTGCCTCCTTCTCAATGTCTTCTTCTTATCCAAAACACCCACCCTACCTGCCACCGGCCACCTCAACCCCCCCCCCCCCCCCCCCCCCCCCAAGACATTCAGTAAAGATGTAATCCAAGCATGTCTAACACCAACAAGCCTTCCTCTATTATTCATCTGCACCTTTAATGAGTTTTCCATCTACCTGCATACAGCCAGCACAATCAAGTCACGGATACGTTTGTTAACATTGATTTAATTTATCGGTGATGGGTTACTTGTTCTGTTGTAAGATGAATAATAATGAAGAAAAACTTTTTTTTTCTTTATTGAGCAGAAAAAAGAGAGGGAGAACTTATAACATGGAACATATTGAAGCAAAAGTATTCCGTCAAGCATATCAGCCTCAAATTATAGCATTTTTGAAAATGTAATAACTTGTGTGTGTGTGTGTGTGTGTTTGATATTAAAGCAATACTGCTAAATTTTCTGGAGGTGGCACCAGCATGTTACCTGCATAATTGTATGATTCTGTGAAAATAGGAAGTTAAAACCACAATATGAAACATTCTCCATGGACATAGATCAGTTTTATGCTATATTGTGAAATATTATAGCCAAAGGAACATCTTTTCCATGGAGACAAGCATCAGTTTTGTGAAGATGCAAGTCTGCTCAGAGTAAGGACACATGTTTTTCTAAGTTTGTCAGTGCAATAAAAAAAATCCCAAATTGAAAAAAAACCCAAAACAAAAACATGTTTTATTTTATGTTTTTATTGACTGAAAAGTAATCACACAATCATTCCCTCACTGCTTGCTGATATTTGTGTGTGCATGTGACTGCATGTTCACAGTTTTCTCATACACAGGTGCATGACACTGACAAACCATCCAGAAATCAGTTTGATAATGAACTCCTTTCTGACTGTCGCAGTCACTTTTACATTTCAGAGATCTAGGCTTTCACTGGTGTGCCAGGCCAAAAGATCATGTGTCACTCACAAAGAATATGTTTGTTTACATACCATGATCAAGAAAAGGAGGCCAGCTAAATATTGAATGACTTCTTCAAGTTACCCTCACCCTGTGACCCAACACTTGAGTTGGAACTTACAACATTCAGTCAACGTTAAACACCTCTACACTGCCCTGGCTCACATCTACCCCATTGTTGCCAATCATACTTTCACATTTCATGTATTAGGTATGATGTTCAGCTGAGGTGTCATTGCAAACATTTGTACAAATTCTGCACTGATTGCAAGGCCCTACCTAATACATATTTTGTAACATATCACCAGTTTTACTTGTGCATGTGACAGTAACAAATAATGCCAATCATATTCATGATAGGTTAACAAAGCGTCCTTAGAGATTTGGTGCTCATCTCATTATTGAAGCACTCCAGATATGTTAACATTATAATATTATGTCAATATGTACAGTGAGTAGACATTCTTTTTCATCAATATTTTACTCTGCCTATGACCTCACCTTGACGCAGAGACACTGCAGTGCTGCTTCTCAGTGGACAAAACTTAACAGAGCATTGCCTCTCAGTTGTCCTCCTCATATTTGGACACATATTCACACAGAGTCTCCACCTAACACACACACACCTCACAGAGCATGTCGGTCATAAGAAAACATATTATTTTAATTATTTGTTGCACATTTTTGTCGGGCAACTAACTGTTTGTACTGCCGTTGTTTCCCTTATCTTCTGTGACCACCTGGTGAAGTGGAAACAAGCTTGATATTTATTTAATGATGGCTCAAGTGGGATGGCTGAAAATGTGACCTGCATTGTACCAGTAAGTTGACCAGGTAAGATGATCACATAGAAGTCCCTGTTTACAATCACCTCATTAACTTACTGTGGCGATTTAAATACATCTGCAAATGTCCATCTCCTTTCAGTTTTGGCTCCTTTCCCATATTCTGTTTCTTGCACCATATTTCCCGCGGGGTTTCGCTGAAGCCCCTAAATAATGCACGGCGAGTGAAGGGCTTATAGGGCCTGTATGATGGATCACTGTGCTCTTTTTGGCGCTGTGTATTCTTCGTGCTCTTGAAGATTATTTATCATGTTCATAATGACACTGCTCTCAGGTGAACCTCAAAATGTCTATATTTGTATCAGACAGAACCATTTCTCCACTCAATCCCGGTCCTTAAGCACATGACGTCACTACCCAAGTGGGTCACATGCCTTTATACAGTATTTTTAGTTTAAACAGTTAATGTTACATGTTTTGTATGGGTTTCATAGACTGTTAGAAAGATGTTAAAAACAACTGACAGTACTTTGACCATTATCTTTTTTTGTAGAATTCGTTGTCTAACCTGGGTTTAGATTCTTTAGCAAAGCTGAAACTGTGTAATCTAATGACTACTCTGTGTATAGTATATTTCCTGAAGGGCTCGACTAAGAGTAATTTAATATTCAGTTATAAAAATAAAAAAAAATACCCATGAGAAAAGCTTGACTACAGTAAGGACAACTCAATATAATTAACATACCTTGTATTGAAATGCACAGCCACAAACTTTTTTAGTATGCTCTTATTTATAACTTTTGTTGATATTTTTTCACAATGTATTCAGGAGATCAAAAGTTCAGTTCCTGTTAAGGCAAAGAACATGGTCACAGTTTTAAAATAGTCCCACTGGATAATAAACTGTAGCATTGTATCGAATAAGCAAACTTATGCCTGGCCATTAAAACTGCTATAACATTAACCTATGCCACAAAGTTTTCTGTAGCTCCATGAGTTTTCACATTTCAATTCACATATTTGAAACAGCTGCCGTGACTAACACCTTCACTCAAAAATAGATGGCTTCTTACTGTCATGGAACTTATTCTAATCTGTCATTTTAATACTTTCTAAAGAATACATGATGTATGTCAGCGTCAGTGGTCATTATAGGTTATTATTTATAAAGTTGTCATTTATCACCAAAAAGCACCTAGGATCTACATGGTAATGTATTATTCTCTTGAAAAATCTTAATTGTTTGACACACTAAAGCCCTGGTTATTTTGAAAAGTGTGACAATTTTAATGCTGATAATGGTGACAAATGATATTTATTATTTTCTCTGTTTGGTTGGGACAGTACATCTTTATAAACATAAATGCCAGATGGGAAACATGTCTGATCTCCATCCATTTGCACTCAGACACCAGAGTATATAGACACCATAGGCCAGTGCTTTTCATTCTTTTTTGAGTTGCAGCACAATATTTTGATTAAAAAGATTCACTGACGCACCACCCACTAAAATATTTTCATTGCTTCTGTGTCTGGTTCTTTTTGACAATGGTCACTGATTTTCCTTTTCAACTAATGTGGAAGTAGCTCAGTCCAAAATGGTACACAGCACACTGGTAAATGCCATGGGCGATGCAGGTGAACTGTCCTGCCCAATGACACAACGCAAGTATGCATCGAACAGCCAAACCTCAGATTAGTGAGAGTAGTCTGACAATGGCACTCGATTTGTATTATCAGCAAGATGTTACTTGTTACATAAAATATATGTATGAAAAATAATACATTCATCGTTATGAAGTAAATCTTGTGTCACCCGTAGTATTAAGAAAGTAAGAGGGTTTATAGTTAAGGGGCATAAGACAAAAGGTCAAGGTGGCTCCATTAATAGTGGGAAATAGAGCTGATAATGCTAACATTAGTTATGGATGCAAATTGAGCTAATCTTGCCACCTACATTTTAATGTGCCCATACAGAGGGCATAGAGAACTTTATTCCTTCCTTTATTTATTTATTTATTATTTAGCATAAAATATTAATTTATCTACTCTACTTAATAATCTACTCAAAGTAGCTCTGATTTTTTTTTTTTTTTTTTTTGAAAAAAACAGCTAGTAACAGAATAGGCTTATTTTATATGCAGCTCTATGGTCAGGAGTTATGAATCAAACAGACTACTGGCGCCATCTGGGGGGCAAGTTTTGTTTTGTTAATTTTTTTTTTTTTTTTTTTTTTTTTTTTTAATAGAAGGGAACGATCGGCCCTTCACCAGAAAAGTTACATAGGGTAGGGCGCAAAAAATGATTATCATGATTTTTTTGGAGCCAGATCACAATTTTGATTTTATCACGATTCATGCGCACTTTGTATTTTTTGATTGTCTTTATAAGGTGAATACAGACATCTTCATCATCTGAGAGTTTGCACTTAAATGTTAAAGATTAAATCAAGCTGCCACTCACTCAGAGCCTTACAGAGGCTGAACAATTGGAGGAGTGGGTGGGGAAATTGTCAGTGTTTGAGCAGACAGCTGCATTCAAGAGGAATAATGAATTGCAATGTGATGATTTTGCCAAAATAGCAGGTCGTCACAGGGAAGAGCTCATGATTCGATTTGTATCACTATATTGCCCAGCTCTACTTTAGGCTTGTCTTTACAGTTCCAAAAGTACTAATATTTATTATGTTGGTTGGATGATTTTGTTAAAACCAACTCCTATGCCATCCTCTCCTCTCAAATTTAAGTTCAAAGGAAGTATAGTTTAATCCCCTGCACTGGGCAAAACAGATTGAATTCTTCGACCTATAGACTAAAACAACCAATCACAAGGGTTTTGTTCATTACTGAACATCACTGAACTTTATCTTCAAATTGCACTGTACAAAAAACATAAATACATACATTCAATATACATAGGTGATGAAAATATAGGCGGTTTTAAAGGTCTAACATTTATTAACCCACATCTGTTTTATGTACACGATGAAAAACTGTTAAACCTAAGAGTTCAGTTTGTCATTATACTCCAGTGTTTTGTGTGTGGTAACCCAAACTGTCGGTAATGGCACAGGATCCTGAGCATCAGGTCTCTTCATGTGACTGTAAGTAAACTGGCTTGGCCTGCTTTCTTAGGCGCTGTTGAGCTCGCAGCATTCTACCTTTCTGGGTTGCCAATCCTAATGGAGGCAGATAGGTCTGGGAAAAGAAAACAATACTGTCAGATGCGACAAAAAAATCAATAAATACATATATACATGCTAAATATTAAAGGTACATACAGCCCTTGGATATGGGTTTCTATAATGAAGGCCTGTGGAAAATTAAAGTGCAGTTAGTTTCTCAGTGAAACAAAGAGACAAATGTCATACAAGTCATTCACTGCCCTTACCAATTTCTATTCGGGCTTCACATTCCTCTATGCACCTATTTATCAGTTTGGGGTCTGATAGCTAAAAGTAAAATTGTGATTAGTATATTTGTAAATCTGAACCAATTTGTTTAAAAAAATACACACCTGCTGGTTTTGTTTAAACAACATACGAGCTTCTTGGAGAATGTACTGTTTCTCTGTGTCTGTGTCACTTGCAACACCACTTTGAGCCTGCCAAACTCTGGCAATGCGAAATATGCGCTTATAGAGAGACAATACAGACTTTCTGGTGGAGGACGTCATGGGCTCTGAATCTGAGAAGAACAGAAATATAAACTTTTAAAGGGCCCATATTATGCTTTTCTGATCTACGTTATAAGCTTGTTTCCTCATCAAAAACATGCCTGGCGTTATGTTCTGTTTCATTCACACATGTTTAACACACAAACCCTGCATATTTATACTGAGTTCTTCTTTCAGACAGAAAACACTCTGTTCCACCTTGTGATGTCATGTGGTAATACAGGAAGTGCTTCACTGTGTTTTTAAACTCCATACATCTTCATTAGAATCATTTGGATGATTTCAGCCTTAGAAGTGTCCATCTCCACTGAACTAAAAGGTAAAAGGAGCTGTAAACTTGAAAACTACCACTAAATGCCATCACAAGGTCGAACATGTTTTATTGCCTGGCAAATCCAAAATCATGGATCAAAGGCAATATGGTGTATAATTTACTCAAACTACTATTAAATACTATAAACTATTGCTTGATCTAATTCAGCACTAGATGTAACTTGGCTTCACACATGGAGATAACAGTGAAGCCACATGTCAATGTAATCTGTAATCTCTTTACTGTCACATAACATAAACGTACTCGGTATATTGAGTAGTAAATCTGTTGATTGTACTTCTGTCCTGATCTCTAGCATATTGCTTATAAAGGTGTCAGAAAGTGGCAAGAAAATAACATGTAGATGATTTCTATTTGGTCGATCGTTTAATCTTGATATTTTGCTATGGAAATTTTCAATTGTGCTTTACTTACTGTTTCTTGAGTTTATTTACCAGGATCCCAGAAGCAGCCTCTCTTTTATGCATGTATATGTGCCCTATCTTTAAAACATCTGTCGCACACTTATGACGTCTGCCTGACCTAAACTGTAAGGTCGCAAAACACAGCATAAAATCTAAACCTCAAAATTCTAAACACACACAGAACAATAACACAGAGCTTTAATACTTGTTATTGTAAATACTGTTAATGCGTGGAAACTTATTTTTTAAATTTGCGTTAACATTTCTTTACATTCTTATAATCGCGACTCGCAAATTATCTCAATTAGTTTTTAGCCTTTTGAAAATGTAATATTAGCTTGCAATTAACCAGTAATAACAGTACAACAAATGTTACATGATTATGTTAGTACGTCGAGCTGAAGATCAGCTGTTGACTGCTTGTAGGAGGGGGGAGGAAGTGATGCAGGAAAATGCCCAAAATGTAGCTTCACTCAATGACTAAAAGGGGAAGCACAAAGAAACTGTCTGCTTTTACCCAAACTGGTCGTCTTACTTACATCGACTAAAGAACAGGAAAAACAGAGATTGCCAAGCACACAGAGACTGTAAGGGCTTCACGTATTTTTTCATAAAGCTGAGTATCTGTAAAAGAAATAGGGAAGTTTCCGGCTTGCTATGGTGGCTAACAATCCGAGTTAAACCTAACGCGACGAGTTTCTCAGTTCGCCTCTTGCCATCTTGATCAACTTATTAATGTGATCTGGTGGAGTGATGTGCATCATACCTGGCAAAGCGGGTCTCATCAAAAAGGTAGGCGTGATTCGTATCTGTGTACCGTAATGTTATCGTTATTGTGTGTGTTTATTCGAAGCACCTAGCTTAGCCTTTAGCTAACTTTTGGTAAAGCGAGCTTAGCTAGTGTTAGCCATGGTGACGCCGCCAGGGCCAGGCAATTTTTATATTACTAAATCTCTTACTTCAACACCCTTTAGCAGCCATAACATACCAGCATTCAGGAAAATAACTGATTATAAACATCTCCACTACAACAGTTAAAAATCAATCAGATGTTATTGTCTAGATTTACGAAAACTGAACTGTCGAATTGATTTATATTCAGCTGCTCAGTCTGAATAAAAATTAAAGTTGTAATTTTAGCGACTTAGTTCTTTGTCAGCATATTTTAATCAGTACTAAACTATCCATTATTAGTTGTGAGAAAGTTACACTTTAAAATACCTCAAATTCATTAGTTGACTACATCTGTAAAACCATTCGTACTGGGTGTTACTTTGTATGTTCGTTAACTAAAGATTTCCCAGAACTGACAAGTATTAGTAGTGTTCAGACAGATTGCTAAATTAAAAGACTGCTGCCAAAAATAGACTGCAGGACTGGGAATGATATCATTTTCTGCTTATGATGACAAGATAATGTTTCTTTTCAGCAGTGCAGATGTCAAGGTCGCAGTGATGGAGAAGAATAGAAAGACCCTCTGGTCTGTGGCCCCTGCCATCTGAGGGACTCTCTGTAAGTAATTACCCCAACGTTAACTAGTTAGTAAGCCAGCAGCAGAAGAAGTTATTTATTTACAAATGAAACCAAATCTACTACTAATGTTGCTCACTGTGGACATAATCAGTGGAATACTGTTAAATGTGGCTTGTTAGGGTACTTTATAGTGCTAATTTGTGTAGTATTTCGATAACAAATCTCACTTTTCTTTACCTTAGGATTGAGGGCATGTTGAGACGTCTCACCAGGCCAGAGCTGAGGTGTTTAGGTGGCTTGGGTGGGGACTGAAGGTGACTACAGCAGAGGGACCAGGTAGAAAGACATGGGCCAGTGTGTCACCAAGTGTAAGAATCCAACATCTTCACTGGGCAGCAAGAGTGGAGACAAGGAAGGTGGTTCCAAGTCTCACAAGAAAGGGGGCTGTGCCATAGGTTTTGGGGGCCACAAAGAAGAGTCCATAGCTCCATGTAGCAAAAGCAACAACGAGTTATCAAATGGAACCAAGGCTTTGGAGGTGACAGTGGAGACGCCTGTCATCCCAGCAGTAATGGGGGAACCACGCAAAGAGGAGTGCCTAGAAGGTGGGCTTTCAATGAGGCGTATAGATGAGCTTTTCACCTGCTACAAGGATGAACAGGAAGATGCTATTCTGGAAGAGGGAATGGAGAGATTCTGCATTGACCTATGTGTGGACCCTGCAGAATTTCGAGTGCTGGTTCTTGCATGGAAGTTTCAAGCAGCCACCATGTGCAAGTTTACACGGTAAGACACTGTAATCATACATTAACATATGTTTTGTTCTCCCTAATTTGGGAGAATCATTGAGCTAGTTACGTTATTACTGAAAGCAAAGTCTTTCATTGCTACTCGTTGGCAATGCAGAGGCATACAGCTACATATTGCATAATATTTTCTGCCAATAACAAGATGAAATGCGAAAATATTTTTACACTTAAGTCAGGACCTTTACAAACATCATCTAAAATGTATGAACTCTGCACTGAATCTTGATTTTTAAATGCAGATCAAATCTGGAGCCAGACCCTTGAATATTCTCTATTCAGACCAAAATGTAGAACTTCTTTTACCTCAGATTCTTATACGTTTTGTGCTTGTTGATTCTGCAACTTCAATTCTGTGCTGTTTGCTGTGTGTTTTTTTTTTTTCTTTCTTTTTTTTTTAAACTTGTAAGCCGCCACGATTGTTTTGACATGTGAACTATAGTATAGCAGTGTATATTGTTATGACTAGCAGTGTTATGATTGGCCTGGGAAATACTTTTAACTATTGCAGGAAGATGGCAATTGTTTTTTTCAGTCCTATGTCAAATTAATACATTTTCTGATTTTGCTGTGTTGTCTTTTAATTCCCCAGGAAAGAGTTTATTGAAGGCTGCAAGGCCATCCAAGCTGACAGTCTGGAAGGCATCTGCTCACGTTTTCCCTTTATGCTGCTAGAGGCCCAGGGAGAGGAGAACTTCAAGGACCTGTATCGATTCACCTTTCAGTTTGGGTTAGATGCTGATGAGGGGCAACGATCATTGCAGCGGGATATTGCCATTGCTTTGTGGCGCCTGGTTTTTACGCAGGACACACCTGCCATTCTGGAGCGCTGGCTGGACTTCCTAGCTGAGAATCCATCAGGTATTCGTGGCATCTCTAGGGACACATGGAATATGTTCCTTAATTTTACACAAGCAATTGGGCCAGATCTAAGCAACTACAGTGAAGATGAGGCATGGCCCAGTCTTTTTGACACATTTGTTGAATGGGAACTGGAACACAGACAAAAGGCAGAAGAACAGGCTTTGATGGCGAAGGAGGAAGAGGGGAGATGTACTGAGACAGAATGCTCTCCCACAACAGACAGACTAGAAACAGAGGGAAGCCGTGGCTCACAGACGTGGGGGGGTCACTGATTGCTGGGAACTTGATAAATTTGAAAGAAGGGAACTAAAGCATATGACCTATAAATGAACTGTGTATCTGTGAATCATTGGGCGCATTTTAGTATTATCATCTCAGCTGTCCTCTCCTCATTTCTGTTGGGCTGGGATTCTTGCTTTGCAACAATGCATTTTGTTTTTTGAAAGGGCTCTAAAAACGTTTGTTTTAAGCACTTCTATTTATTGTTTAAATTTTTTCTTGTGTCTTTTAGCAAAATGGACATGGTTGTCCATTTTTTAACATTTACCTACCTACCATAACCCAGCAGTTTGGTATGAAAACATGCAACAGAAAGCCATAACATCTTTTATTATACACACAGTTCATTTGCATATTTGTTATGTACAAGGACTTGCTTAGACTAAAGAAGGGAAATTGGATCATGTCTATGAAATGTTTTAAATGGTAAGATGAATGTTACTGTGAGGCTTGGGATCAATTACATTTTCAGATTAGATTAAGTTTAGTTTGAATTTTAATGCCTTTGCTGTGTTGTGAGGATGAATTGGCTATACTTGTGTTGCCTTCACAACTGTTGCCCTCCTAAACTGCAAACAGTAATGTATTTAATTGCAGGCACATGGGAGTATTATTGTTGGAACCCACAGAAGTTACTAAAACAATGTATCACCAAATTTTTAAAAATTGTCTGAAACACTGAAAATAAGTGTTGTTATTTTCAACACACCAGCCCTTCAGAGTTATGTCGTGACTGAGTTCTTAAGGTGCAGTGACAACCTTGGCTTGTCTGGGCATTTAACTTTGCTGCTGTGACCTCTGTGATGTAGGTTTCTGCAGAATTTTTGGAAGTAGTTAACTGTAAATTTAAATCTTCCAGATGTATCCCCACTCTTGTATATGGCTGTTGGGAAACTAGTTTGATCATTTCTGAACATAACTTACCAAACTCTGGTATTTTGAAAAAATGGGGGTAACAAATCTTGGCATCTTTGTACTGCTATCAAAATGTTGTGTGTGCACCTCCCAAAGTACTGATGGCTGCTGCTGGTAATGGATTGCACAAAAACCTAATGGCATGCTAAGTCGCTATACTTGCAACGCTTTGCTGAGAGATTGATATCAACTGCATTTTTTTCCATTTCAAGCCTTTCCAGGTAGTAAATTTGATTTTAAGTATAGCTAGCATTTGGGGATGAATGAGTGGATGATTGTTACTTAGACTTACACGCTTGTCATTGGTCCATCCCCCGTGTGGGAGATGGTTGGACATAACCTTTGGTTTACACCTACAATGGTTTTATTTCTGACCCCTTGTCTTTTATATAAAATGTATTGATTTATAATAAATAAAAACAGTGTTCAACTTTTGTCTTCAAATGAATGCTTTTTTTTCTTGACAACTAGTGTAACCAATCTTCGTCATTCCTGTGGCAGACTCCTAGTATATTTTTTTGTTGGAAAAAACAACTTCCTGTGCATTGTTGTAGGGTGAATTAAAAGTTGTTGAAAGACAGGGCCGGCCCTAGCTTTCAGGGGGCCCTAAGCTGAATTTGTCTCTGGGGCCCCGACAGTGGATGTATCTTGGCTCAGCTATTGGTGATTCACATTTTATGACATTATGACTCTGCTCTTATCACCTTGACCAATTGTATTTGTATTTATATGACCAACATCAGACTGAAAACATCCAAAATGTCACAGCTACTATTGTCACAAGAACAGTACACACACATTTAAGGAGGGGACAAGAATTCTAGATAAGTTTCTGGTGGATTTTAATGTGTTCCAGTTGGCGACTGGGCTTACATTTACATTATAAAGTGTCCTTGGACCGGTGTAAACACATACTTGCCCTCGCCTATGCCCAGCTCAAAAACAAATGTAGGTATCAGCAGATACTTTGCTACTTTAGATATAAAACAAATGTAATAATTTCAGAGTGTTATTTAGGATGCTCTAAACACACAAGCCCTGTTTCAATAAAACTATTATTTTCAATATAAATTTAAGGGCTCTTGGGGGCCCCTTGGTGGCCTCGGGGCCCTAAGCAGCTCCTTAGTCCGCTTATAGGCTGGGCCGGTCCTGTTGAAAAAGGTTTATTAAAAACATCAATAATTTATGCTATAGTATAAATTCTGCTAGTATTGATCTTATGTGTCTTCCATTTCTTTTTTTCCAAATTTTAAAACCGTATATTTTTTTTATTTTTATTTTTGATCGTTTTATTGTGTATGGCGGGTTCAGGCTGCCTCTCAGGGCGTGTCTACTCACTGATGCTGCTCTTCTATTGGTGGACAGCCATCCTGGTTACCAACCAACACAACACATGAGAAACGAGGAAAAGCGGCCTGTCGCTCAGAGAAAAATGGAAAAGGCTTCATTTAGGCCAACGAGTGAGTATGGAAGCACTGAATTACAAACTGTTAACTAGCAACCGTTTTGTTTTGATGTTTACTAGCTAACATTGGAAGCTAACTCTTTGTAGCATAGCCTCTCAGCATGTTATGACCGCATATGCTAGCCCTCACAGCTGGGTGGTACTGTATCTAATGGCCTGGCTTTATGGCTGTGTTTGACAATACTTACAATGTTACAACGCTTTGTTTCCTACTAATAACATCATGTTATTATCGCAAGTAAATGCTACCAAACACTTGGATATGTGTTACAACACGCTGTTTACAACAAACGTGCCGCAGGCCTGTTTTTGCAATAAATTCGCTAAAAATAAATGCTTTTTTAATTTTAGTTTTGAGTCTCAGAAACACACAATGTCCTTTTAGATTCACTTGCGGGTGGAGCTGTCTGCAACGGTCTACAGTAGTGTTGGTGCCAAAATAAACATTGCAATATTCATGTGTTGGTTGCAGTGAAGATAAATTACTGAAGATGATGGAGCCGTCACTCTCCGTGATTTAAAATGGGAATGCATGAACAAAACCCTCACAATGGACAACAAGGTAAGAAGAACAGCAACAACTGTTAAACAAATTTCAAACCTAACCGTTTTTAACATTGAATTGCATCCTTTTGTCTTAAACATTTTATAGCTCTTGTGCCTCTGACAGGCAATGGCAGATGCTCTGTCTAGAGTAGTTGACTGGTCTCAAAACTAAAGGCCAAGTAAGGGCTGTGGTCCTTTTTATCTCTATTTGCTTCTATTCAAGTCTTGCATGAAAATATACATACTGTGTTGAATTGGTATGAGCCAGTCATGCCTTGTCTTGTATGATGGGTAGTTGATTTTGGTTTGTTTGTTTGCTTTTCAAGTATACCCAAACCCACAGAAGTAAAATTAGCATTCTTAAAACATTTGAAGACATAGATGTTTATGAAATATTTACCAAAATATATTAAATGTATATGTCTAAAATATGTCTATAATGTTGTAGTAATTTAAGAGAATTCACTAGATGTCATTTTTCAAGACTTAAATCAGTGCATCTGTATGCTTTTAGCTGCATACCTGTCTTGTCACACAGCAATATGTGGCATGTTTGTTTAAAACCTTGTGCCAATGGCATGAAAATTGCATAAATTATAAAAATATATGTGAAGAGTGAACACGGCACATGCATGCAGTATATGCAAGCTTATGTATGTGTTTTCTGTGTACATATAATTTGTGTATAATTTCTGCTGCCTGTCGAAAGAATCACTGTGATCCTTACACAATAAACACTGCTTTCCTGACTTTTCATGTTATGTGTCTCTGTCTGGCATTCATGAAGGAGTATAAGCCGAGGCAAGGAGGGAGGCTGGCCTCTGATGCGGATGACACTCTAGATGAATATTTAATTGCCCTCCAGCACAAAAACAGGTGAGGTGTGAGCACAGCTTCTTAAGAAGCGATAGGATTGCACTGAAAGGTGTTTATTTCTTTTTTGACTTTTAAGCGGATGTTTTCTCAGATTGCTCTCTTTCTTGTCAGACACTAACTCAAAGTATATAAAATTGATAAAATAATTCAGTATAAGCACAAATTTTCAAGGCAATTGTCACCCATTTTCATTTTTCAGAATCCTAAAACGGCTTCAGGTGAAAGATCCAAAGGAAATTGAGTTGGAACGTCTTGAGCAGGGCTTTTCTATTTATCTTAATGGAGCTCACGCTGAAGTCAACCGGAAAGAGGCTCCAAAGAACTTCTACCACAAGACCACCACTTCCCCGCCCTCCTGGAGACCCTCACAGAGAAGAGGTATACATGACAAAGAAGAGCAAGAAAATCAAGATACTCCATGAAATATCTTATGTAATCCGTCTTTATTTTTTAAACATCTGTGTTATGCAAGAGCCATTTCTATGAAGTATTCATTTGAATGTTGCCCTGGTTTTTAGTGTGTATAACAGGCCTTATTGGCACCACTCCCAAAATTACAAGGCATGCTTCAATGACTAGCTCGAGTAAATAAATGATAGTGACAGTTCTAGCTGGCAGCCAGTGTTTTGGTCTTCCTCTGTGAGCTACGGACCATCTGCGATTGTGACTGCATCGCGAGTTGTCCTTTGAGGCAATGTCTATTCTGCGCCACTCATGTTCCTTTTTGTGCTCTGACTCATCGGCAGATGTCTGTAGAAGCGCCTACCAGTTAACTGAAGATAGCCATAATCTGGAATATACTCAGAAGCAAAGAAGTCACACTGCTCCAGGGAAAGTCCAAAGGAAGCAATGGATGCAGGTCCAGTCATGCTTTGTTTTGGGTTTCTTTTACTTCATGAAATATACTGTAAGTTGTATTTTTTCATGTTTTGCAGGATTCAGTCAAAATTCGTTCAGAGACTGGACCCAGTTTGAAAATAACCCCAGAAAAATGCTATTCAAATGATTTTGAGCAATATGAAAGCATGGACATGGAGGTAAATATGCCCATGTCCTGAGCATGTGTGGGTGATTTTTAAGGGGAGGGGCTGTGTGCCAGATACAGCTGTCTGCGCAGTTTAGTCTCACCATCCAATCATTATGTTTCCTTCAGAGCACCAGTCCTCACTCACCTCACAGTCCGCGTTCTCCCAGAAATACCTGCAAACTTTCACGGTCCAGATCGGAGAGCCAAGACAGTCACAGTGAGGAAAAGAGCGAAAAAGTACTTCTTAACCTTGAGGAAGTTAAGGTAACACGTCTTCAAAGATTTAGGAGTCATAATCAACTAATTGTAAACTTGCTATTTTGGTGTAATACTATTTGCTGTGTTCAGAAGGCCTCATGCTGCATGTATTAACAGTCATCTTTTAATAATAATACAGGTTTTGCGACGTAGCCTTGAGGTTAGCATGCGACGGAGCAACCGTGGCTCAGCTGGGGAGGAGTCTGAGGAGGAGTGGGTGGATGAACACATAGAAAGAGATGAGAGTACAGAGAGCCTGGATGAACTGGGGCTTCCTGTAACTTCATCGAAGTCTTCGTCAAATTCTCGAGCCAACGAATCCCATAGCCATAACCTTGTAGTTCTAGACTTTGGACCCTCTCCTAAAGGCAATTATTATTTCTATGCAAATTGCAAAAATTTCTAGGCAATTTTTATTGTTTGGAAGGTGTATCCTTCCAGTCTGCTTTATCACCACATTTACTATGTCTGATGCAAAATGATTGTATTTACACAAAACATGAACATGTGTTTTATTTTTTATGTTACTGACAATGTTACCATTCTGTTTCAGGTCGTAAGATTGAGCGCTCTCTATCCGCAAAAAGGAAAGACAATGTGGACAGCTTTATACCAACCAAGCATATGTTAGTAAAAAGCAAAACATTAGACAGACCCCAATCAAAGGACTGGGATAGTCAGAGTAAGATTAAATTCAGAATATTATGTGAATTGCAATGCACACATAATGTAATCTATTATCAAAAGTATTGTCTTCACTTTCATAATCTTTCAGGAACAAGAAGTCGAGTGGAGAGACCCCTGTCCGTAGTGAGAAAGACTTCCCTGGAGGAGCGTGACCCTGACGACATGGCATGCAACGTGCGTCAAGCCATCCAGAAAGAAAACAGCCCTTTGCAGAGTTCTGACACATTAAGTTGCAGCACGGTCAGTACAGTATGTAATTTCTGTTTCCAGTTTGTACTACCTTCTGGTTTTATCTTGTGCAGTTTCTAATTTGTCCTTTTATTTAAATATAGGGCAAGGGACCCAATCTGTTGAATGGTTTAATGCATAGCAGCACTCATGACAAGCACGACAACAGTGTCACAATGGCTATGCAACGAATAACGCTTATGGGCCCAAGGTAGGCAAAAATGACTCCTTATCTTTAGACATAGACAAAAGAATTGAAGAATTTTTCTCACTTTTGCAGGCAGCAGCAGAAACTTCTCAAAGCTTTGGAACAACTGGAAGCTAGCCCTAGATATAACTTTTCTCAGTGTGGCAAACCGGACCACAACAAACAGTTAGTAAGTCAGGCTTGCACAGTTTAGTATGTGGCAATGTTTGTATGCTGAGAGAGAGTGAATAGTTTGTTGTCATTGTAGAAAAGACAGTCTTCCACAGAGGTCACTTCAGCTCTGTATGTTACCATGGAGATTCTTTCCAACTGGGGGAATGCTCTGCAGGTCGGCCTGACTGAACTACAGTTTTTCTGCCTTAAAAACAAGAAGTTGTATGTGTCACCTCATGACTTGGACATCAGAAACACTGACTTCCCTGGCAATCTTGGAGCACTTGTAAATGGTAAAATGAAGGTAAACTGTTACTAATTTAACTATAACTTATATTAATGAATACACTCGAGTATATTCTAACTTTTATGTATGTTTTCAAAGACCACCAAAGACCGTTATATGTGGACATGTCCTTTCCACCCTCCTATCCAGCTTTATTTCATCATCAGAAACACTGAACGCATCCTGGATTTTGGGATATCTCGCATAAAAATCTGGAACTACAACCGAAGCCTCAATGTTAGTTTTTCAGTTTGAGTTATTTCCAAATAGTATGGTGATTACCTTTGCTTTGTTGATAGCTATCAAATCTTCAGTGGTTTTACAATGTCGCTACTGGAGGGAACTGTGGTGGTGTGGCTCTTTAAGCAGTGGCTCACTGAGCTGCCAGTCACTCAGTCCAAATGTGGAACGGTTAGAGATTAGCCCTAGAGGATTAGTGTTAGACAAACGTGGACTGCTTTGCCCAACCTCGCTACTGTTTATAGAGGGGTACAAGGACTATCCTGACTTGTTTCGGTTAATTACCAATAAATAAACATCTTTGTCAAAATAGGATTTATTAATCAAGCCTGAAAGGTAAGAAGTTGTTAGATTTAATATGAAAATTATGGGATTTGTTTGTATGACCCAGAGCAGTTTTTATACTTATGCTTCAAGCTAGCTTTGTCGCAACTGTGTCATGAAACTTGTATACATAGACATTTCCTCTTTTTCAGGACCTTGACATTGGTGCAAGGCATATAAAGCTGTACCTCAACAGCACATTAGTGTTTGAAGGAGATCTGGACAAGGGCTGTGGTAACCAGGTGTTTGACTACAGTACTACTGTCGACCTGCAGAATTTTCAAGTCTCAGACCTGATCTCCAGCCCGGTATCCTCGGGACACAGCCTTCGAGGTGTTAGCCCTCAGCGCAATGATGAACGAAGAGCCAATAATGACAGCATTATTCAGCGACACCAAAGCTATAATCCATCAGAGATTTTGGGACAGGCAATGATGGACATGCAGGACTCACATTCACCTCTCCCACCCATCTCCTCTTTTGGGGCCTCTTCATCTTCTGTGTGTTCACCTCAGAGAAACACTTTTGTCCTTTCTGCCTCTGAGGAGCCGTCTGCAGTCCTGGAGCAGACAGTCACTACTCAGCCTGCCTCCACTAGGGTGGCACCGCAGTGGCTGCAGCCCTTAAACCGTGGAGCCCCAGAAGGCTGTGAGACCAACAGGGAGAAGCCCAGATGGTTAGTCCCCCAGCAGTCTGCAGAGCCTAAAGCTTCTCTGGTCTCTTCGAGCTCCATGCTTCCGGAGCTCCCATGTAATCCAGGCCGTGTGTGTCGAGGCGGGGAGAGAGCGGCCAATGGTGGCCAGCGGAGAGCAGAGTCTTTGGACTATGATCTGCTGGAGGAGTTTGGAGAGTCAAAACCAGACAGACCCATCAGCGGACGCAGGAGTTCATTCCGAAACACTTCTCGAAGGGCAGAAGAAATACCCTTCAGATGTTCTGCATTATCCAACGCAGGTATGTAATGGCCTCATCTATCTCTTTAATGAGAAGTGACAAAACAATTATCTTAAATATCACATATATACTTTAGTCAACTAGTTTAGTAAATTTTTGGTTTATGTGCCTTCTTATTTTGATAGATGACTCTCTTTCTAAAATAAACACAAGTAGAACGCAGAGTGCCCACAACCAGCAGGACGACAGCCTCATGGAGTCTTGGGACTCCCTCATAAAGTTCAATCAGCACCAGCGGGGACGCATCTCAAACATGGGGTTTGAAGGGGACATCTTTGATGAGTTCCTACAGCGCCAGGGCCGTGGCCCGCCCACTGTTCAAGCTAACCCTTCCACAGCCCCCAGAAGCCCCTTGTCCTCCTCCTTTGCTCTCCCTGATGAGGATCCATCTATGGAGCGGGAGGAGGAGTTTGAGATTCCTGTGCTGCCTAAGGGCCAGAGGCTGGTCATCAACATCTTGTCCACTTGGGGTGACCGGCACTATGTTGGTCTCAATGGACTGGAAGTGTTCAGCTCCAGTGGAGAGCCCCTTAGGCCGACTCACATTAGCGCTGACCCTCCAGATATTAATATCCTGCCTGCTTATGGCAAGGATCCACGTGTGGTCACAAACCTGATTGATGGGGTAAATCGCACGCAGGATGACATGCACCTTTGGCTGGCTCCTTTCACTCCTGGACGAAATCACACAGTTTTTCTTGACTTTGGTGCTCCTTTTCATGTGGCCATGATTCGTGTGTGGAACTACAACAAGTCACGTATTCACTCGTTCCGTGGAGTGAAGGAAGTAGAGATGCTGCTGGATGGCATTTGTATATTTAGAGGTGAAATTGCCAAAGCATCAGGGACCCTCTCTGGTGGTAGGTCATTGGTTATAACATGTTTGTCTGCTTCTAAATATAGTTAAATTCATTTTTATTTTCGTTTCATACAGGGCTAGACCAGTTTGGTGACACTATTCTGTTCACCACTGATGATGACATTTTGGAGGCAATGTCTCGATATGATGAAACATTTCTCACTGAGGCTGAGTGTCCCGATAACCTGGTATATGAGGAGGAGCTCCAGAGGCCACGCACTGCAGATGGACAGGGAGAGGAAAGACCATTTACTCAGGCGGGATTCAGAGAAGAAGACCTCATTGTATGCACCATCTCTATGAATTGTCCTATGTAAAGGATATGCACTGGTTGGTGTGTACTGGTTTGTTTACTATTTGATATATTTAATCTTAGCTGAAACTCCAGCTGAACCCCACCAGTACTCAGTCAGCAGACGGTGTGGAGCATGTTCCTGGCTTGTACACTGGAAAGTGTGAGTGTCTGGACACATGTACAGATTTCAGTGTTACAAATGTCGCTGACCTGAAGCTGCTCTTCTTTCAGGCCTTAGAATAGAGATGGTGTTAACCTGGGGGGACTCCCACTACATGGGCCTGACGGGGCTGGAGGTGGTGGGCAAGGAAGGCGAGAGTTTACCTTTAGACCTCAATATTATGGCTGCCTCACCCAGAGACATCAATGACCTGTCTGAGTACGGACATGATCTGCGGACCTTAGATAAGTATGTCACATACTAAGAGGCATCTAACAGCATGCAAATGGTACAATATAACCAAGTCTAAAAATGTTTTCTCTTCACCAGACTTATAGATGGCCATAATATAACAACTGATGACCAGCACATGTGGCTGATCCCTTTCTCCTATGGAGAACCTCACAGCTTAATCATTAATTTTAACAAAGTCCAGACAATTGCTGGACTTCGAATCTGGAACTACAACAAGTCACCTGAGGATTCTTACAGAGGGGTAAAGGACATACCTATACTGTCCTTTAATCAATTAAAATTATACAACTTTTTCAGCAGATTGGAAAATTTGATCTGTATCACACTGGGTTCTTGTGTTTTTTTTGTTAGGTGAAATTGATCCATGTGTTCATGGATGATGTTGCCATCTCTCCATCTGAGGGTTTTCTCATAAGAAAAGGACTTGGTAACTGCCATTTTGACTTTGCACAGGAGATCCTCTTTATTGATTTTCTTCAGACACCAACTGAAACAAAGTGTGCAGAGATCTTCTCTTACAAGTACTGTTGTGATAGTGTTATACTCATATTCTTTGGAAAGACAAAATCTTTTTTAACATATTAATTATGTATTATTCAGAGGAAATGCTAAGAAACAAGAAGAGGCTAGTATGGACTATGAGGCTCTAATTATGCCTTCTGGATGTATCCTTTAGACCTCTTTTTGTCATGTTGTGTGTCATGTTTTCATATAGAGTAAATTGTGTTTCATTGTCTGTATAGTCCTTGACCTTCTTCTGTCAGTCATTTTTCAGCTGCAGCTTTTGACGACATGGGGCGACCCTTATTACATCGGTCTCAACGGCCTTGAGTTTTATGACCAGAACCATGAAAAGATCACGCTGAGTGACAACAGTATCCTTTAGCTTGTTTTGGCAGTTGGCATTTTTATTTCATTCAGGCTGTATCATAGTTAAATGACTCTTCCTAAACATGAACCTTTCTAGACATTGCTGCATTTCCTGACAGTGTGAATGTACTGGACAATGTAACGGGGGATGTGCGGACCCCAGATAAATTAATTGATGGGGTTAACAATACCCATGATGGGAGACACATGTGGTTGGCTCCAGTTCTTCCAGGACTTGTGAGAACATACACTTTGTCTTTGTGATATAATCCCCTTTTTCATTTCATTGAATTAACAATTTATATTTATATTTTTTACAGGTCAATCGTGTATATGTGATATTTGATCAGCCAGTCACCGTATCTATGATAAAGTTATGGAACTACTCTAAGACTTCACAGCGAGGAGTCAAGGAGTTTGGGGTAGGTTGTCCTGTTTTGCAAAATGTTTTGAATTTGAACTTCTAATCAGGATTTGTCTTTTATGTATTTATTTTTACAGCTGCTGGTGGATGACCTCTTGGTGTATAATGGGATATTGGACTGTGTAAATCATGTTTCAAGGGGCATTTTGCCTACTTGCGATCCATTTGTTCCTTACCACACCATCCTCTTCACTGATGATGCCTTTATTGCACACAGGGAAAGAAACACTGTTATCAGGTATTTATATTACTGAGCTAAACCGTATGCTGCACATACTGTGTTTATTTGGTATGGGCTTGAATCCTTTTTCTGAATGGTTCTAAAATTTAAATAGAACAAACTGTACTCTTCCTCACTTCAGCCCCCGCGGCAGCAGATACTACCATCAGTGAGTAACAGAGCCTAAACAGCTCGGTGTTAGCACCCCCTTGTGGTCAATCCCTGCAATGATAATTCTTAGAAAGAAACCCACACTTGTCCTTCACTTCTCATACTCTTGTGATGCCTTATTCCTCCTTGTTTCACTTTCCCTCCATGACCTCTTTTGTATCATCCCTGAACCCAAGGTCTGGACCAGCTGGACTCAGCTTTTGCCATCTGTTAGCCATTTGAACCTTTCCCCATTTTCTTATTCTCCAACCCTACAGCTGACTTACTATGCCTATATGTATTGTTGCTTTGTTACAGCAATTATGTGGAGGATCAAGATGTCAAAATGACGAATGAGAATCAGATTGTCCATTACAACAAAAATAAACAAACTGCAGATCCAGGTGAGTGGTACAAAATTGTCTAAAATGTTTCAAGAAGCAGGTTTGAAAAACATATTAATTGAAACGTATTAAACTGAATGACATGAAATAGGTACATTAGCCAAAGCTTTAGTTAGTTAGTTTTTAGTTAGTTAGTTTATTCAGACACACACAGAAAATAAATAAAACATTGTCACAGTCACATACACATATATAGAATTTGTTCATTGTGTCTGAAAGGCATAGGCTGAAGCAAAGCTTATTTATGCCTGCCTGTTTCCACATCTAAAGAAAAACATACAGTATACAACAAAAGAAATACATTTGTTTTTATATTCTTACAATTAACTCTGGATTTATATTTGTATATATAATAATCATTAGTAGTCCTTTTTTATCCTGATCATAGATGTTATTTTTAATCATCAAAATATTATTATTATTATTATTACTATTTTGTTTTCCTATTACATAATTCATATTATGTAGTAGACAAAGTTTATACTATGTTCTTTAATGTTAAGTTCAGTTGTCATAGTAACAGTTATACTATTGCTCTATATTTTTCTAGAATTTTTAATTTATACATTTTCTTAAATACTTTGATTGATGTGCAGCTTTTTAATTCATTGTCCAAACGATTCCATAAGTTAACCCCTGTGACTGAGATGCACATAGATTTTTTTGTAGTTCTTGCCATAGTTGTTTGGAAGATGCCAGTTCCCCTCAGGTTATAGCGACTCTCTCTAGGTCTAAACAGCTCCTGGACACAGTGAGGGAGCATGTGGTTATGGGCCTTATACATAACAACTGCTGTATTAAATTCAACCAGATCGTTGAAAGCTTGCTGTCTGGTATAAGGATAATGTCAGCCCAAAGGATATTGTCATGGTCAACCATGGTTCTGATTGTGTACTGGTTTGCCATGATTGTTTTTCATTTAAAGTCTATAGCAAGATAGCAAGCCTGTGCTCTTACATTTACAGCATTTACAGCAGATATCAGTGCTACTGCCAATACACTCAAGTTTGCTTCTTGCAGCTCTTCGGCCTAAAACATGTATGACGGATGGAGGAAAACATGGAAAGAGGAGGTACTGACTACACGTCAATGGAGGCGTCTTATTTCTGGTTGGTGAATTTAATAAAAGGAGCAGAGCCATTGTAGGCAGTTCTAGCTCACACTGAAGACAAGACTGACCATAGATGTCTATACAGTGATCCACTTTATGGTTGGATAGTTGGCTCTGTGATGAGCTCACTGTTGGCCACACGCGTGCTTTACCGTTGCCGTGGGTGACTATCCTCCACTATACCAGGTTTTACCAGTCGGGCTGGATTCATCAGCCATGTTACTGTGCCTACTACTCAACACTATAATTGTGGCTGCTACTTGTGACCTGTGCTGCACATTAAAATGCTGCTTTGTGACGTGTAACTACTCAAAGTGATGCCACTTTTTATTGAACTACTGATGAGTGATGAGCCTGGGTTATTTGTCCTTGGCTGATTTACACTCTGCCACTTCACAGACTTATTGCAATGCTATGCAGACAATATCCATATGTATTCTAGCCTAGATGTAGTTGTATATTTATTTGTTGGCTACTAGCTTAACATGTTGTATCTAAAGCATATAGGTTTTACATGGAAGTGCTTTAGGATTTATATTGATGGCTCAAGGCTCAAGCTCTTCACTTTTGTAAACAGATATCTCTGGCTACACAGATTAGTTAAAGAGATGTTTTTCTGAAATTCCAAATTCTCCTCTTTGAACCAGATGGAGAATCTTGTTTGAAATTCAAGTGACCTTTTTAAAATATTCCTGAAATATTGAGCCAGTAAAGCAGCTTTGATGAGAATATTTAAAATGATAAGGTCTACATTTACTAGTCTAGATTTTGGGATCATAGTTAACCTGTTATGCAAATACCTAAAACTTACCTCAGCGCAATCATTAAAAAGGATAAAATGTTCTTCTACATTCAACACAATACTTATCAGTATCTGTTGTATTTGATGCTTTTCCAGTGCTCGCATGACAGTGTCTTCAGCAATGACCATTGTTATGTTGTTATGCTTCACTACACCTTATCACACCTTTTCCTACTCCTTATATGGAGAAAATATATTGTACATGTGTAAATACGTATATGAAATGCAGTTTTATGTATTTTATTTGAACAGCTGGAACAGTAGACCTTACTGTTTTTTCAGTTATTTTCTGTTAAAGGTGGATGTTGTTGTATAAGTGACATTTTTTATTTTTTATTTTATTTAATGTGTAAAGTTGATGTAGAATTTATTTAAATCAATAAACTTTATTAACGTATTGATTGATTAAAAGTCTAAAAAGGCCCCAATTTTAACCAACAGTTTGTTCAAAACAAACTCTCAAAACAGAGTTTCATAAATATATTTATTAATCTGCTGTACATTTTAAAGCAGTTGTGGGGAATGAACACTTAGTTTTACAATGCTCCATTTAGGGAAATCATGATTTCAAAGAGAATCTGAATCCACTCAATGCTCTTTCATTGAACAAACAGTAGCTGAATACAGAATAATTCTGGAGAAGTGGCAGTCCTAGATCTTTCCTGCAAAGTTCCCTTCATCTTTCTGTTCTTCCCATCTCTGGACCTGTTATATCACACACAATGTTCAATGTTATTTATCTATGTGCAATACGTAACGTAAACATGTTATTTGTATAACATCAGAAACACAATTACAAAGTTCCAAAGAATCTGAAACTATACTTTTAGACACTTTTCCCACATGCTTTAAGTGGAATGATAAAGGAATGTAGCATGATCACTAGCCTTATTAAACTACCCTGTAAGCAAAGCCATTGCAAAGTAAATTCAATTTGAGATGTAAAAATGTCTTTACCCAAGATCCAGGGCAGAGTGACTTATAGACCCTCTTGTACCAGTCACATGGGGCTGTGTCCACCCCTTTTGCTTCTAAAGCTTTCTCACATCTGTGAAAATCTGCACATAAGAAAAACAAAGTTCACCACAAGTAACAAATAAAATCATCACCTGTTCTGATTACAGGTCACAGACTGCCATGCTGCTTTTGGCACTCTTGTTACTCATTTCAGGTAGACCGATAGGCTAGGGGGATTTTTGTCTATACATGTGGTGTACCAATAAAGAATGGTCTCACTTAATATAAGCATCTTTAGCTTGTAAACGTGTCCATGTCTGTGACCTTGTTGTGTCATCTTACCTAGATAGTTGGACCAGCAGTTCCTGGTTTGGTTTTGGTTTGGGAATCTGGCATCGAATGGTGCCGTGCGGTAGTTTTCAATTTTGGCTTGTATTTCCTCAGCCATTTGCGCTTGTACCTAACACAAATGGATATTTCAGCATGTATACACATCGTGCAAAGGCGACAAGCAGTGTCTAGTTTTAGAGTCATTCAATGGTCAGGCTGATCATCTGCAACCAAGAGGCAAGAGCAGACACAGGTTGTGTGGGGTTTCTGACCAAACATGACCACATGTCTATGTTTACAGGCCAGTCTATCACACTGTGTATATTATGGATGCAAAAACATTATACCATCCAATTACAAGGTAATGCCAACAGCAGGCCTCTGGCACATCCTTTCATCTTTACATCCAGCCTGTATTCAAGTTTCTGTTTCTGTCTCGTGCAAATTAAGGTGTTAGTCAGCTAAATATGAACAATTTCACAAGCATTCTAAAGTAAAGAAGAACTAATTTAGTTTGAATCGTGTGATAGTGTCTTAAGCCTGGCCCGTTCGGTTCAGGCGCGGAGAATACCACTAGTAGTAAAAATATATTTATTCATTGCTCAATACACTATTCAAATTATAAGCTAAAGCACACGTATGTAAGTAAAGATAAGCCAAGCACAGCATACCTCGCAGACAAAATAGATGTATCGACCCAAAAGTGACTCTTGAATCAGACGGTGCGGGAATGTCTCTGATGCACTGAGCGCTCCACGCGTGACGCGCGCTCACTTCTGCAGACCGGAGCCGTGCGCCGCTATCATTACGGTATGGCGGACTCAGGTCACATTGAACTCACGACAATAACAGCACACAAGTAAAGCAGGTCAAGCTCATGTGATGGGCTGCAGCAGGAGCGCTTCTAAAGAGACACATGCTTACTGCAGGGGCTGTGGTTTTCATCATAAAATGTTATTTTTTTGATAGAAAGTTCTTTGCAAATGCGGAAGCACCCACTGACTTGTTAATCATTGGCCCAGACGTGTTCCTGTATCGGGGCTCTCAAATAATGGCCTGTGTTGTTATAACCTTGGCTCGATCGGTACAATTAGGACATGTGGTTTTATTTCTTTGTCAATGAACCATCCCACCACCTTTGAATATCAGGGCATCACCAACTTCTTCTGGGTCCAGATGGGGTTCAGTCTGGCTCTATGTAGATGAATGTCGCAACGTAGATTTTCCATCAGACTCAGTCTACAATCTTCAATGCCTTTCATCTTTCACACATTTTTTTATTTTCTTTATGATTGTTTAATTTATCCACAGTACCCTTTCTTGTTCACTTCGCCTCACTAAATTACAGAGGATGACTTCTCCAGGAGAGGATCCGTGTAGGGGTGATAGGAGTGAACATAGCAGCAGGCTGACTCATGATTCACGCGTTATTCCGGGTGTAAACTCCAAGAGCAGCCCTGTAGTACGTGCCACTCTCACATACATCTATGGACTTATTTGAACTAGAAACCGGCAATAGCCTCTCAATGCGCATGTCAGGCGTTTTTACTGCACGGTACAGCACGTACTCATGCAGTGTTTAACTTTGAACACAAGATGGAGACAAAATGGTTCTACTTTTCGAATGAAAATATGGTATATATTAAAGGATAATCAACAATATATATGAATTACTAACTGTATAAAATACAACAAAATAAGATATTTCAAAGCTCTTTAATGTTGTTTTTCTTGCATATGAACTTATAATAAAACCACAGCAATGAAAAAAAACAAAACAAACATTTGGTCTGACCACATTCATGAGCTCCAGCATTCTGGATTAAGTTACATGTATAATATGCATTCATTGCCAAAATTTTCTATTAGCACTGCTCATTCATTTGCTTCATAATCAACCACCTCAGCAGGGCATGATTTCAAGTTCAAACTCAGTATATTCCACTCTTTATATACAATTAATGATTCCACTGTATATATTTAACCAAACACACCCCTTACATTCCCTGCAAAAAGTAACAAAAACCTTTAACCCCATATGATCAAGTTCACGAAGCAACAGATTAGTACATACAGCTACATATGATATAAATAGACCTATATTTTGTAGTGTGATTGTCAGAGAAGAAGTAATTGGAACAAAAACTACATAATGCCCATTTTGCAGCAAGTTAAGGTAAGGAAAAGCCCTTATACCTTTTAGAAGTCTCTTTGGCTGTCAGCAGTTTTAACAGTTATTTACAGTACACTCATACACAGCTTTATTCACTCATCACTGAAACGCAGTCTGTTGAAGGCCTCTTTGATGTTCTCATTGGTCTCTGTGTCTCCTCCGGAGCCGATCCGAATGACTCTGCTCTCGGGAACATCCTGCTTCAGTTTTCTTTTGCTGAGGATCACAGTCCCCTCAACCCCCTCTGACCCAGGACCAGTGAGTGTGAAGTAGGCAGCGTGACGCCCGTGTTCCAACAATGTGGCTGCAATTTAATAGAATTTAAATTTTCATTAGCAACAGACCACATATAGTCCATATCGTCTTTACAATAAGATGGATTGTCAGATTGATTATGTATTGTATTATGTAGCAGATGCACATTTTGTCCTCGAGTTAGTGTTAAAAGCTGAAACAAATCTTGCAAAGTCTCAGTCTACATCTTGTTTGGGATGTATCAACTTTGCAGTGAATAATGAACAAATGTGCAAAGTTAGCATTTACCCTCAGTCTTGCACAGCTAGTCATATTACTAGGCAGGGACCGTTGCTGTATTCTCCACAAAAGATAGATTTTGCTAACCAAGTTAAGCTACAGTCTTGATGCACCTCTACTTTTGATATAACATTTTCTGAAGATCATTCTGACTTTAAGGGATGCAACAAACAAAGGAGGTAAGGAAGAAATGCTATTAGGTTAATCATTCTGTATGTAAAGGGGATCTGGTGGCCCTTCTCCAGTAAAGGTAAAGGACTCAAGATACACTGAAATAACCACTAGTATTAAAACTATATTTCAATTTGATAAACATTAATTTTTTCCTGAGGGATCACTGGCTGTGTGCATGTCTAGGTTATGCCTGTTTCTATCAATCTATTAGTTTCAGTCACATGACATTTTCCTGTTTTGAAAGAATATTTGAGGTCATAATGTTTCAACAACCCATATAATTAAAGTCATGTACCTCTGAACGTGATAATATGGTCCACAGCATTGGGGGACTCAAGAAGCACTTTAGAATATAATGGATGGAGCATGTAGGCACGGCGGTTGCTTGTTATTTCCACCTAAAAGAAATGAAAATATTTTTACATAATTGTTATGTTATGTATTACATGGGTTATACATGCAGAAACTAGCACAATTACAGATGAGTTGGTCTCTGTCCCCACAAGGCCCCAGAACATAAAGACAGAAAAGGAATTGGCGGTGTGAATGGAAGCAGGTCGTGGTGAATTCGTACTGGCCTGGAGAGTGACTTCCCATACTACAACTCCAGACTCTCCATCCAAAATGATCACCTAAGCTCAACACACTACATGTTAAATCAAAATATTCAAAGGTTAATGTTAGGTCAAAAATACTTTCATCTAACCTTCTTTGTGTTATTGCCAACACCCTCTTCAATAACAACATCAAGAATTTCATCTTTGTTGAAGTGACCAAAAGACGGTATCCTAAAATCAACAGAACACATTTTATCTAGTGCACCCACTAGATAAAACATAAGTACATCAACTACTTCGTTTTACCCTAGGATAGAGCTGGTATTATACATCCACAATATCTCCAAGTTCCCATCAATTTGTAGCACTTCTGTGTCCGTCACAACAAGCAAGTTTGCAGAATCTTTTTCAGCAGTTTTTAACACTTGTCTTACTTGTTCAGATCTATGGAAGGAAAGAGAATATTGCATAAATCACAAAAAGCTCCTGTTGAAGAATAAAGTAAAGTTAAGTGAAATGTGTGTGTATAAATTCTTTCTTACTTGAAAATGTGCACAAGTCCTATTGCATTGGCTTTGCTTTCCCAGTGTTTGTCTTTGGTGAGACCTGCCTCAATTCCTGCTTTAGCAGCTACTCTCCACAGTGCAAGTCCAAATAGTCCTGTGTCTGTGAGCAATATAATAAAATATACCACACTTTATGGAATTAAATTGTTTTCATCTATTTACCAAGTAAATGTACATGAATAGTTGGGGTGCAATGGCAATATGGGCCTCATATGGCAACGCTTCATTACAAACCTTTTTCAAAAAGTATATAGTAGGAACCACCTTTGGTTCGATACAGAAGATGATTGACAGTTTTTGTTGCATTAACTTGAACTGTTGAACCAATCTGCAAACCAGTTTTCCCTGAGAGAAAAATCACCTTGGTCTATGAAAGACAGGACGCATGCATTTGTTACCAAGTTGAGTATGTTTATGTGCATTAATTGTATGTGAAGCACACAGGTTTAAGTTACTTGCTTACGCTTTCAGAGTCATGGGCTAAGAGAGCAACATCGCCTTCCTTGTCACTATCCAGATCTGGAAGACTCAAAACAGGAATAGTGCTGGGCTGCCCAGCTGGCTGTGGCTGCTGCCACTGAACTTCTCCTGAAGAAGAATGTAATTTAGTTGAGATTAAACAAAAATAATATTATGTATATGTATATTGTCGCCTTCTAAGTCAAACCTTTGGATTTGTCAATAGCTGTGAGTTTATCAGAGTGTGACACCAGACAGTCCCAGCTCCTGCTACTGTATTTCTTCAGACCACACTGTGCCCAGTGGAACTCTGGCTCCAGTGGTTGCTTCCACAGAGTCTCTCCATCTGTCCCATCAACAGCGAGCAAAAAGATGCATGGAGATGGCAGACCTGAAAGGCAGCACTCATTGTCTCAGATTTCTCAGGGATAGTCAGATGTTAGTGATGCAGATGCTCTGTACCTTTATCAGCACAAGTAATATTCTGACTTTCGTCACTACTCTTGATGACAAACAGCACATCCATCACCTTGTCTTTACTTGCATATTCAACTGCCAGAAAGTCATATGTGGCTGTAACAAAAAGGAAAAAGCAGAATTTAGCCACTGTAAGTAACAGTAACTCACAGTAATAATCAGTAACAGTAGGAATACCTGTTTCATTGAATGTCCTGTTCCATGCTATAAGATACTGTGGTCTGACTGGACATGGGATGATGAAGGAGAAGGCAAAGACTACAGTAAGGCAGAGGAACAAGGAGAAGAAAAACACTGCTGTGCGCCAGTGCGTGAGTTTGGCAAAGCCCAACTCTTTACAGCCCTTCTTAAGCTCTGTAGTGGATGCAGGAGGGCCTGCTTCTACCCCATCTTCTCTTTTCAAAGGGTCTCCCTCAGCGGGATGGTCTGAATTTTCCATCTTTGCAGTGCATTACCTAACAATAACATGTATATAATCGGAGAGAGAAATTACAATAGCCAAAGACAAACAAAGCATCCATTAGATTTCTTCAATTCATGAAGTTTTTGTTAGATTAAAATACTGGCCGCAACAGCGAGTTTGAGGCCAGCTGTTTGTCACGTTTGTGTTGTGCAGTGTTGTGTTGTGCAGTGTTGTGTTGTGCAGTGTTGTGTTGTGCAGTGTTGTGTTGTGCAGTGTTGTGTTGTGTTGTGCAGTGTTGTGTTGTGTTGTGCTGTGTTGTGAAGCTGCCAGTAGCTCCAGAGACTTCTCACACAAAACAGTACAATCGTCGACCATACGGCCACCAGCTTTGCTAAAATGCTAACATGACTTGTTTGTCCAAACTGAGCGACAACCCCATCTAGTAATCAGACCAGCTATCAATGTCATAATAACATATGTATCATTAATAATGTGTTAGTGTGCGTAAGTTAGGTTCTCATATAACCAGTTGAATCACGTTACAGCGTGACTTGACTGGTTATATTACTTGCCATAGACAGGAATAGTTTCCGAAGAGACGAGCAGGCTGTTTAACAGGCAGGAAAACTTTTCTCTTCCTGTATTTAGCTGACAGACCTTCCAAAAGCAGCTTTACGGCGTCACATGCACAGACCAATCACAAGACTCAGTCAAACAAGTCCAGATTTTCTGTAGATGCATGTTTGTCTTCTCCACAGTGAACACTCTAGCGCTAATGAATCACATAACTATGACTGACCGCTGACCTGTTTGTGCGTACAGCTTTCTTTGGACTTCTTTAGATAAATGCGTATTAATGGTTATTACTGCCTCTGATTAGACCCAATCACTGTCGACACTCACCCGTTCCCCGAAACGGAAGTGACGTCAATCCCAGGGTCAAACCGGAAACGGGCGAAGAAGAAACGCTAACCTGCAAGAGGAGGTGATGCTCGCAAGAACTAACAATCGAGCGCCGTAAACACTAATCAAGAGACTGCATATCGTTATATTGGTTTTATCAACAGCCAACGACGGACTCGCAACTATGTCTGCTCAAGCTCAAATGAGAGCTTTGCTCGACCAGCTAATGGGAACAGCGAGGGATGGTGAGTTGCCGTAGCCTGTTAGCTATGCTAGCAAATATGGAGTCACCGCTAACACTTGAAGTGCTGACTGTAATCTTAAAGAGCAGCATGAGTTTCAAGAACCTGGGGTTCTGTTGAGTACATTATTTTATTTTTTTGTATTTTTTTTTTAAATAAAGCGATTATTATAGATTTAATGTTTGTATCGATTTAGCTTCGGTTACGCGTTAATATGTGTACTTTCGATTTACCTCACGCTCAGAGTGCTGTTATTTATGTCCTGCACGGGCCAAAGTTGCAATAGCAAGTTTTCTGCTGTCTGGGGAGGGTGTAGATGCACAAGTCGTATGGGCTAAAGGGGATCAGGTTGTTTGAGAACATCCCAAATGACACTATAGCCTGAAACAATGTCTTGTCATTAATGAGCGTATTTTCTATGGCTTTTGGCATTTGAATTGGAGACTGTAGTAGGACCATGTAGCTAAATGGTTACAAACATTAAATGGTATACCAGCCTAGGGAATCATGGACAGGGCTCTTGAATAGCTTTATTACATTTTTAATAGGAAATTTGTGTTGTAACTTTGTGGTTGTATGTGTGATGAAGTTATTTTAAAATTCTTCCCATGCATTTGTTGCATACAAACTGAACAATTGTGGCCCCTTTATTTTATTCATTAAGGTTCAGTGTATCTTTGCCAGCCCACACCAATCTGCAAAGGAGTTGCAGAAAAGCCTCATGTTCATCGAGCCGTGAGTCATACTATTTTTAAAGCTGTTATAAATCATATCCAAACAATTTGTTTGCCTTCCGGAAGTTATTGTAGCTTTTATTTTATTGAAAACCTTGCGTAAAGCTTCAGTGGCACGATTCTTAACCATTGGAGTAGTATACAGTTTCAGCTAAGACATCTGGCCTCAAGTGTAAACAGGAACATTTCCTTAAGGTAATTTTAGCAGTCCAAAGAAAGCCTTTTCACAACTCATTTACAATCTGACTTGTGTATGACAACTTCTTACTACAGGTATGGGCAAGAACACTGTTCCAATTAAAACTTTTCTACAGCGGGTTTAAATTCTGCAGCTGAGGTCTTGAAGATGCAGAAGGGTACAGTATGTGGTGCAGATCGCAGTGTGTATACAACACTTTCTTTCTTCGCTTGTTTTCTGCGTTTTGTGACTGTGCTTTCATTGACACTTGTTAAGGACATTGCTGTGACTAAAGGAAGAAATTACTGTTGCAGTCTGCAGACTGCAAATATTTTCACATTTTGTGGACATTTTGCAAGATTGATGCTATTAGAATAGAACCTTTCTCCTAGGACTAATTTCAAACAGAAATTTCAAGGCAAAGCCTGCTTAAACTTAATTATTTTTTTTAAAGACACTATTTTATCTTCCAACAAGATAAAATCAGGCCTCTACAAACAACAAAAGAAGAAAAAAACTCATTATGTGCTTCCCCGAATGCTAAACATGCACATAAATGTGTAAAATTATAGACATTATTGGATACACAGGCCAAAATAGCAAGTGTGTTTTGAGTTCTCGCTTAGTTTTTCCTTCTCATTGTTTCAGGGGATGAGACGCGGCAGAGGGTGAAGTTTACTGATGACCGGGTGTGTAAAAGCCATCTTCTTAACTGCTGTCCACATGATATTCTTTCTGGGACGGTAAGTATATCTTTATCCAAATTTAACTACTGCATGATTGTTCAGTTTTTATTGTGCCCTTTTCTGCCTTTTACAGCGCATGGACCTAGGAGAGTGTGCAAAGATTCATGACCTGGCCCTTCGAGCTGATTATGAAATTGCTTCCAAGGAGCGGGATCTGTTTTTTGAGTTAGATGTAAGTAAAACACATTCTTACAATTTGGTCAAGGGGAAATATCCTCAGCCTCATCTATGATGCGTGCTGTCTTCAGGCGGTGGAACATCTGGAGTCTTTCATTGCCGACTGTGATGGAAGGACAGAATTGGCCAAAAAGCGTTTGACTGAAACTCAAGAAGAAATCAGCGCTGAAGTCGCAGCAAAAGTGAGTTCTGTCTTCTCCTATTGAGCATACTATGACAAAATGCATTTTTACATTTACACTGTACTTTGTTGATACAGGCAGAAAAAGTTCATGAGCTAAATGAGGAAATTGGAAAACTTCTGGCCAAGGCTGAGCAGTTGGGAGCTGAGGGCAATGTGGATGAAGCTCAGAAGGTCCTTCAGGAAGTAGAAAAGGTTCGCACCAAGAAGAAGGATGCTGAGGTAAGTGTGTGTGTGTGTGTGTGTGCATGGTGTTTTTGACTTTGCTGATCTAAAATGCATTTTTCCTTATCCCATTAGGAAGAGTACAGAAACTCAATGCCAGCCTCCAGCTATCAGCAACAGAAGCTGCGTGTGTGTGAGGTTTGCTCAGCCTACCTCGGTTTGCATGACAATGATCGGCGCCTGGCAGACCACTTTGGAGGAAAACTTCATCTGGGTTTCATTCAGATTAGGGAGAAGCTGGACCAACTGAAGGTATGACTGATACACACCATCATTCAATTATAGTAACATAATCTCACCTGTCCTAAATATCTTAATTAATTGTCTTTGTCTGTTCTTGTTTTTAGAAAATTGTTGGTGATAAGCAGGAGAAAAGAAACCAGGAGCGCTTGAAGAGACGAGAAGAGAGAGAGAAAGAGGAGAGGATGAAAAGAAAGACCAGGTCACGCAGCAGGGAGCGAGAGCACAAGCGGTAAGTTCTGACCTAAAATATCTGTGTAGCTTCTTGTATAAACAACATAACTTATAAATTCTGTGAACTGGTTAGATCCCGCTCACGAGACCGCAGAAGGAGGCGCTCACGCTCTTCCTCTCGGGAGAGGCGTCGGTCTCGCTCACGTTCCAGGGACCGAAGGAGGAGGCACCGTAGTCGCTCTCGTAGCCGCGGCCATCGCCACAGCCATGAACGCAGCTCCAGGCATAAGTGAGTGGTCACAAACCTGAGCTCAGTTCTAATGTTTGTTCTAAATAAACCCTTTAATGATCATCTCTTCTGTAATACCAGGTCATCCAGGGATCGAGAGCGTTCCTCCAGAGACAGAGAGCGCTCATCTAGAGACCGGTCCCGTGAGCGAGAGCGGGACAGGAGGGATGGTGTAAACGGAAAGTCAGACTCCAGACGAGCAGATGACAAGGATACCGGAGACCTTTGAAGGCAAATGTCCACCGTCCCATCTCCTTCTGTGTTCATCACCTCTCAGTTATTTTCAAACTACCCAATGTCACATTCAGCCTTCACTTTGACCAATGTGTTTTCTGCTTGCATAATTTCTTTGATTATAATGGACAGTCGTCTTATGTTTGATTTATTTTTTTTAAGCAACCAGAAGTCCACTGAATATATTTTGAACAGGTTGGTTTTGGTCAGTAGATTGTAATATCAAGATGTACGATTAATGGGTTGTATCATCACACTGTTTTGTTATGTATTACTCTAAAAAGCAAGTTGAAATATTTGCATAATTAGTGTTTAGGCTTTGTGCCCAGTGAACATATTTCCTAAGAAAAAATGGGGCTGTATTTTATGTAAATCAAAATTAAAATCTGACTGAAATGCAATGTTTTTAAATGACCAGCAAACAAATATTCAGCCTGTTTTTAAAATAAAGTTTTTAGTGTCACCATTAGTTTAGAGCGTACTGGTGACCTCGTTCATGTTTTGTTTTGTTTTTTTTTTTACTTTGATTTTTGTGTATATATAGTTTATCTTTGGGTTCTACGCCAGACATCACAAATAAATAAAACCAATTGGGATGCTCTACTTGACCTTAATGTGTGCTGTCATTGCATTGTTACCTTGAGATAGTCTTTTTTTGAAGTGTTATTAAAAACTGCAACATTTAATTGTTTTTGTTTTGCATTATTTCTGTACACAGAATAAAAACACAGATATATACAGTTTGTTTAATTTAGTACTGTGTAACATACATTTGCATGGTACGTTCTGCTATACATTTACGATGTGAAGGCTTATGTCATTGTAAAGATTAATGACTGATGGCATGTTTTCACGTCAAAAAGCTGGTTAGTGATTATTTAAAAATTATGACAATTATGTTCTTTTTTTTTTTTACAATGTGCCACTCTCTAAATTATGATCAACTTTCATTTTCTGCTTCTCCATGACTGTTTCCAGCTCTGTGGCTCTTCTAGCATCCTGTAAAAGAGAAAGAAGAAAAAAGCATATATTTTATTAGAGAAAATTTTACATGCAGAAACTAAAGTTAAATTGTTTTTACCTCTAGCAGTGCTTTCTGGACAGTCAGCTGGCTATAGACTCTGGCACCTTCCTTTGGAATCACAGCGCGTAGCTCCTCTTTATTTAGGGAGAAGAGCTGTGCCCCAGTCAACACACCCAAACAATCAACAGTTCTAAACAGAGAGGAAAATATTAATAAGATACACCTAACCAACACCATTCCTTCATGTCTTTTCTCTGTTCCTTACGCATCAGTGAAGCCTTTTGCTCTGAGCCACTCGGCGACCTCTTCTGGAGAAGAGTGGTAGTCTAGTGGCACACTGGTCTCTGTGGAGCGGGGAATGACCAGGGGCTTATTCAGATTGGCCTTTCCATTGGTCAGCCTCTGGAGTAGCTCCTCATTCACCTCATTCATGACTTCTAAAAACAAATAATTCATAACCCACAATGTGATTAAATATATTTCTACCTCCAGACTTTCACAAATAACATTTTAATTACATACAAGTTTGATTTTACTTGTGTACAAATATTTCATTTAATTTAAGGAAGAATGGGGTATTATGTTTCTCAACCTCGATCCTTTCAATTAAAGTTTTTTGTAGGCTACATTAAAATGAATTAAACACAAGTAATAGCAATGTGTACTACTACTATTTAACACAGCTATTACTAGTAATAGCTGTGTTAAAATATAGCCGATATGCACCCTCAGTTCTCCAGACTCAAGCATTGTGGTACCTTTTTCTGTGTCCTCTGTGGCAGGTGCATGTGGGATGAATGACGGCATGCTGACTGGCCTCTGTGTGGAGGGAGATGAAGCTAGGGGCGGGGCAGGTGGGATCAGCGACAGTCTGTTATCAAACTTAGGAGCAGGGGACACGGCTGGTACCTGGGAGGAGCAATACAGGAACAATCAGGTACGCACAGATATGTACAGTATACAAATGCCATGTTACGCTCTTACATTTGGGGTATTGGCGACTGGGCTGTCCACATGAGCCATGGGTTCAAGCATGTTGTGAGGAACAAAACCCACTTGGTTGTAGCGATTGCGACACTTCCACCAACGTTTGGATGATTCAAGCACCTGTAAAGACAGATGATATGCTCTGAGTACAGTTGGCCACTCATGAGGTAACATTTTACGGTATATAAAAATAGTGTGTAAGTGTAGTCTTACCTCAAGCACTTCTCCTTTTTGTATTGAAAGCTCACTATTGTTTCTCGCTATGAAGTCATAACTGCAGCAGTATAGTCTGTCAGGTTGTGGGGGTTGTCCATGGCCATCTCTGAGAAGAAGCAAAAATTTACTTTATGGCAATGGAGGAGATAATAACTGCATTTTCAAATGTATTTAGGTATAGACTTACGTTTCATCATTAACTGGAGGCTTGGACAGCTCGGATAGCCGTGCTTGCTGTAAGTAGAAAAGCAGAATATAAAATGTATAAAAGATTAGCTATTTATTACAATATCTATGATGTTGTAATAAACAAATTGTAAAAAAATGTGTTACGTTTGCAACAATAAACAGATTAACAAACCTTCCAGCTCTGCAGCCGTTACAAATAATTTCCACATCTAAGTGCAATGAGTTTGCAGTATTCTTTGATGACAAGGCGCAGGGCATTAAAAATGCCATCAATTCCACAACACAAATTACGCAACCTCTTAGACATTTAAAGCTGCACCTGTAACTGACAAAACTGTCCAAGAGATCGTCATCAGTCTGAGTTCATCTACAAGCTGCCTTCATGTGTTACTCACTAAATTTCTAAAGTCTGTCCTCAACAGTTTACTATCACCACTCACTTGTAAAACTAACATGTCACTTTAATCTGTCAAGAGCTTTGAAAACTGCGATTATCAAGCCTCTCCTAAAGAAGAACAGTCTTGATGCCACAATATTGAACAATTACCGACCAATCTTAAATCTGCTGCTTTAGACAAAGTCCTTGAAAAAGTTGCTTACCAACAGTTTATTAACTTTGTCCAAATTTGCAACTCATTTGATGTTTTCCAGTCACCACAGCCCACCACAGCACTGAGACTGCTCTGATCAAGGTGACAAATGACATCAGCTTGAACACTGATGCAGGCAAAGTCTCAGTCTTGTTAGATCTGAGTGCTGCCTTTTACACTGTGGATCATGTCCCAGTCCTCTAGTCTCTCACAGAGGACTGGGTGGGCATCTCTGGTACTGCACTAAACTGGTTCAAGTCCTGTCTAGAAAACAGGGAGTACTTTGTTGAAATTGGAAAATGTGTCTCAGATAAAATGTCCCATGGGACGCCCCAGGGGTCAAACCTGGTACCCCTCTTGCTCAATCTCATGTTGTTGTTAGACCAGTTAATACGCAGCAATAGTGTGTCCTACCACAACTCTGCAGATGACACTCAGATCTGTGTCTCACTGCAACAGGTGAATATGGACCAGTGGATTCACTCTGCCATTGCATCCAACAGATCAGTGTGTGGAGGCAAAACAACTTTCTCCACCTAAACTCAGACAAGACTAAACGCATAGCCTTTGGCCCACAGAAACACAGAGAAAGTGTCCAGTCTCTCTCTCTAAAACCTTCAAATCAGGCTAGAAATCTAAGGGTAATAATGGACTCAGACTTGAACTTTAACAGCCACATCAAATTTATAACATCTGCAGCTTTTTACCACCTAAAAAATATTGCAAAAATCAAAGGTAAACTGTCAAAACCAGACTTAGAGAGACTTATACGTGCACTTGTCTCCAGTAGGTTAGACGACTGTAACGTCCTTCTCACTGGCCTCTCCAAACGAGCCTCAACACAGAACAGTACATCCAGAATGTGTCCTGTGCTCATGTCTCTGGCTCCTGTGGCTCAGAGAATAGACTTTAAAGCAGCTCTGCTTGTGAACAAGTCTCTCCATGGACCAACACCACAGTACATCTCCGAAATGTTAGTGCCATGAACCATCTCACACTCTGATGACTTCAGGGACCGGCCTCCTGCTGATCCCAGAGTCAGGACTAAACATGGAGAATCAGTGTTTCAGTTTTGTGCAGCTAAACCCTGGAACAGTCTCATAAAGATGTGAGACAGGCCTCAACCTTGACAATGTTTAAATCCAGGCTCAAAACAGTTCTGTTTAGCTGTGCATATGATTGAAAGGTTTTTATTCTGCACTTTTTGCATATTTTCTATAAGTCACACATTTTTTCATTTTTTCTCATGTTTTGTCCAGGGCTGCGACTTATACTCAGATGTGACTTATATGTGAAATTATTAAAATATATCATTTCACATCTTCGTTATTGTCACACTGACAACTGTGCAAGGGCACTCTAAGCTTGCGTACCAGTATGGCAGCCATCTACTTCTGGAGTTGGCGGAGTTGTTCAGAAGTGACACCGAGGATGAAGAATTCAATGGATTTAGTGATTTGGAGTGAGATTGAGAGTAAACTTATTAGCTTGTTTTTTATGCTTTAGTTATCTGATTAACTATTAATATCTTACGTTAACATACCAGACACGTATTCAGTTCTGTTTATGCTTCATGTAGCTGCTGTACTGCTATTCAGCCTGTTGTTCTCTATTTTATTGTTGTTATTATTATAACTTGCCTTTAAAGATAAAATGGCTGTTCTTGGTCTCATTTTGTAAAATACATTTCCCCAGAAATGTGACTTATAGTCCAGTGTGACTTATATATGATTTTTAATTCATTTTTACAATTTTTTATGCTGGTGTGACTTATACTCCGGAGTAACCTATAGTCCGGAAAATACTCTAATTATGTTTTGATTTGTTTGATTTCTTATTCTGTAAAGCACTTTGAATTACTTTGGGTACAAATTGTGCTATACAAATAACCTTGCCTTGCCTCATACAGCAATAAGCTTAATATTTCAATATATATATAAAAAAAAGCTTGCTTTATGTGGGGTCCATATTCCATTTTGCATATACTATATATTGAATTACTTTATAAACACTTTAACAATATTAGTGATTTATTTCAAAGTGTTATTGATTTATGAAAAAGGAGCATTCAGTGGTTAGTCAACAGAAAAGAATTACGAGGAGGCAAAACACATTTTAGTTAGTGATTAATGAAGTACATTATTTATAAGTAAATCAACCAATGTACTTTCACCAAATTTTATGACATGGTAACTCCTGTGTACTAGTATTTTATACAACTATGTTGTATTAGAGTTTGTGTTGCTTTAATTTTGTGTGCATTTTGCCTTGTAGCACCGGCTCTGTCTCTCTCATGTACACTGGTATTTGGTACCTCTTGTTTTTCTCGGAGAGCTTCATGTTTGTGCGCTGACTCGATCGGATCCTCCCAAACCTGCCCGTCTGGCCTTGAGGCTTCCGGCTTCCACCCGTCGAGGAACACAGGACTGTAGGGAACTATTGGTTCTCTGAGCTGAGATCTGCAAGACAATTAGCAGCAATTACAGCAACCACTTACTACATTTTAGTCTTCTAATACTATGGTTTTATAAAAAAATAACAATCATTTTAAAAAAAGATAAAATATTCTTGAATATAGCCCTAGCAATGAATTGACAATGTATTGTTGTCACATGGAAGTCTGATTTCATTCACAACCTTTGAGCGGTTCAGTCATTGTGTAAAAAATTTAACAAAATGCAAAAATAAAATCAAGCAACAGGGGATAAATCATACATACATAACACCGTATCCTGAGGCCTTATATCACCACACTTACTCCAAATATTTGTTCAAGGTGGTGGTTTGACTTTGAATCAAGTTATATGTGTGCATATATGAGTCAGTTTCCCTTGTACCTAAATCAATAAACCACTTATTTCGACTGAATTAAGACTAAAAAAAAAACAAAAAACAACTATTGTTCATCGTTAATCAGTTGATTGTCATTTTGGGTAAGTCTCAGTCAAGGTGAGACAGTTTAGTCTAGAACACATAGAAGAAAACAACTCCATGCAGTCGATACTGACCGTGACTGTGTCCAGTTGGGTCCCAGAGACATCCACAGCTGCCTCTCCTCCTCGTTGAGAGTGTCCTGTAGCAGGGTCACAGCCGAAGTGGTCAGGGCTGGACTGGTCACCATCGCTCCCATTGTTGGACCACCTGTAGTTTTCACCATCTGTAAACACACATATAAGAATCTGCATTTAAAACTAGTGTGTCATTCAGGTGTGGCACTGAAAATACACTCCTTATCGAATATTAACCAGCAAAAGATTATCGGAGATACAGCTGAATGGAAATAAACCAGTGTTACACCATGCATTTATTGGACATTGGTGTACACCTTACATGAAATCTTGTTCTCATTCAAGTTCCTTTTTCAACACTCTATGCTGATTTGTCACGAGAGCCATTCTACCTATTTAACCTAGTCACAACAAAGATAACTCCTCTGTAACATATTTGGGTGCCTTGTTTCACTGCTATTGATGCAACTTTCAGGAATAAAAGATATAAAACTCAAAAACAGCAGAAACAGAGAGCTACGGATATCAAATTGTGCTTGCGGGTACAGTTTATTTACAAAAACACATTAATCAGGCACACCTTGCTCTTATAATGCAATGCCACGTGATTCTGTCCTTGACCAAATATTCCATGTCCACTATTTGTACGTTCCTACATTCACAGTTCATTCCACACAACTGCACTCTAGTACCAGAACAGCCTTTTCTGACAACAACGTTACACAACTGACATGACACACTATTTTGACCTGACACATGCTTACAGTTACTTTCCATTTGGTGTCCAATAACAACAACTGCTGCCTTATTCGAGGCTCACAAATGTTATGCAGATCTTCTTATCATAGAATATTACTTAACTGATACCCTGGACAATTTTTTTTTTGACTTTTACTCAGATTGTAGGTGTATAGAAACAGCAGGTGTAACTCTGAGAAAGTGGTCTGACTTACCATGTCCAGAGGTTTAAATACGTGATGCACAAGTTCCTCTGATGATGGGTTGGAGATGGTTGATTTCAAACGAGCCTACAGAAATATACATATACAGGCATGTTTTTGGTATTGATTCGTAGCAAAATAACCTACAGGTAGAATTCTGACTGTCTTGACACTGTGGTTCAATAGGTTTTAATATAGGCATTGCACTGTATACCATTATAAGATACTGGAGATTTGTGGTTCAGAAAAAACAGCATTTACCCCCGAATTAGAAACATTTCTAGACATTTCATAAATACTTTTTCTTACTCACCAATAAACTGAAGCAATACTTGAACTTCTGAAAGATATCAACAAACTCCTCTTCTGGTGGTGGTTTGGCTTTTGCAGTGAGTAGGTCCTCTGTGAGAATATGTCTGTTAGCTCTCTTATTCTTCTAAATAAAACACCTCAGTTTAAAGATGCACTATGTAACTTTCCTAGAGAGCACATCACCTGCTTCTTTCTCCATGGACTTACATTTTTGCCTGGAATATTTCACAGAATGGCATTAAATGTATGTATATATTTAGCATTTATTAATTTACTAATTTAGATGTATTTTTTTTATTGGTAATTTTGTTTATTCTCAGATTTGACCTGAAACTTGTGAAACTGGTGCCATACTGTGGGACATTCCAGGTAAAACAGTAACACATCCATGACAAACTAGAAATGTTACACAGTGCACTTTTAATACACAAATCTATCTCCTTATTTACCTTCAGCACTTTGCTTTTTGTTCTTTTTCTTCTTCTTCTTCCTCTGGTTTAAGACTGTGGCTGCCTCAGCTGTCTGCTGCAGCTTGGCCATGAAGCTCTCGATGTCATCAAAGCAGTGATTCAAGATACCCTGAAGATAAAAATGCCCATTATAAACCTGTCCAGACTTTGCGCACAACCACCATGTGACTAAAATACATTGCATATTCCTACCACTTCTCTTTCTGCGCGCAGGAGAGCAATATCTGGGCCGTTGACTCCGTTTGCTGGTTTGGGAGAGAAGAGAGGTTTCAGTGCATCCATTTTCATTCATGACTTCCCAGCTTTTGGCATTCCTGTCCCCTTTTTACCCACGTCCAGCCCCTGCTACACAACACCCCCCTTTACACACATAAACTAACAATGATATCTCTGTGCTGCGCCAAGGCCTCCACTACAAATGCCTCTTTCTGTGTGTCCCCCAGGCTTCTTATCATGCCAAATCGCTATCCTCACCTCAAACACTTTTCCCGCACTAGTGGGGTTTTAAACTCTTACCTCTAGGACCAGGATAAGGTGGAGGGTTTGCTGGTGGTGGGTTTGGGGCATGTGCGTGAGGAGGAATCGGAATTTCCTGCAGGTCAGTCATGTCTCCGATGCCTCTGAAATATCAAAAAGCATTCATAAATATATCACATAAAAACAGGTATAGGTATGGTGTCGTTCATTACTTTACTATTTACATCTCAAACAACCAACCTGGATAAAAAAAAAGTGATAGTAAGTAGTAAGAGAAATATTAAAATATATAATAGTAAAATATTATAGTTGGTTGGCTCCTCTGTGCAGTTTTAAACAATTATGAACAGGAACCAATACTATGATTAATGCATTATGAAGTTGGACTTGAAATCTTATCATAGAGTTGATCTAAAAGGAAATCTGGCTGTCAAATGAAGCTGGAATGTGTGTGAGTCTTATTACCATATTTTCCTCAAATGTATCAATTTATTTGATCCAGTTGTATCTTATTTAAATGATTTGTATATATTTTAACATAAACAATACAGGCTTCATAATTTCCATTTAACAAGTCTGTTGCAAACCACATTTGCACATTTTCTGACAGGATTGAGTTGTGGACCATTAGTCATCAAAACTAATCTTATTTCTATTGCTCAAAGCCAAGCAAACATGATTACTATGACTCTCCAACGTTTCAATCTTAAACCAAACATCTTTCTTTAGACAACCCAACGGGTGCAAGCCAAAGGTCAACCTCATTCCTGAACACATTAGAAAAATGTAAATACCTTTAAAAACCAATGGTCCGTAAGTCTCACCACATCCACCTGTCGTTGAGCCGTCCTTTAAACGAGAGCTGTTCAAAGCTTCCTAAAGTCCTGAGCACAGTGGGCCACTCATCACTCCTCAACTCACTGCTCTTTCTGTCACAAAGGCCTGGTTATCTGTGTCACACCTTTTTGAGTTATGTGTAAACCGGTAAAACAAGTCACTCTCTCCTCTCTCAGCTGTTTACACTGTCCCCTCTGTCTCTGTGTGTGGCTAGGGTCACTCAATGGAACTTTGATTCAGTGGGAACATAATAATGGCCAGCGAAAGAAGCCACACAATAAATAGTTTGAAAAACAAATAAGGCGAGGGATGTACGTCATCTTTTTAGACATGTTAAGAATGTGAATAAAGACAAGTGTATCAATCACATGCCATATTCAACACCAGTAAGTATTTGGACAGTATAGACCTCTGCTAGCCTGAACTGTAATGATAAACAACCAAAATGCCACAACTTGCTGAAATTTCAAGATTGTTAAAGGTTATTTATGCTGAATGCCGTTCTGTTCACGGCCAGCCAAGTAATATGCTGGTGATGTTTCTTGCTGAAACATAGCAGTGTACACTTTGAATGCTTTAGTTGGTGGGCGACTGCTTAACTCACTGTGCCACTCCTGCCTCACCTCATACTAATATCATTATAATGCAATACAATCTAATAATGTACTAAATCAATAAAGTTCTGTATCTGCAACTAAAATAGTCCAAGATAGGTATGTCACAATATCACATATTATACTATTATTGCTGATTACTGACATCATGACCAAACAGGGGAATGAAATGGTAAAAAGATTTTAAAAAAACAAAAAACAATACACACATTATATCTATGCTTACTTTTTTGAGCTATAGATTGATCATACTTTTTCATGATTATATATATATTTTTTTCTTTTACAAGCAAAATATGTTTTTATTAAAAAAAAAAAATGTCTTAATTATCACTTCCTGATAATTTACTACACTATTCTGATTCAAATTCTGAAAGGTGGGCACGCTGTTATTTAAATGTATGGTTTGCTAATCAAATCATTACGCTGCCCATTTCCTGCAATTGCTTGTTGCTGACTTCCATTAAGACACAAAAAGAATTTATGCTATTTTTTTTTAATATAACATTATACATTATAACATTTACAGTACCTGCTTCTGTTGACGTGTTGACCTGAAAGTGCTCGTGAGATGTCCTCGCAGATCTGCTCAGCCTGTAGAGACCCAAATGCAGACACACTTGTAAAACCTGATGCCATGAAGCCATGACAGAGTTGTTTTGTGGTTGTTAAGTGTGACTTACCTTCGCCATCTCACAGTTAAAGAAGTGAATATCTGGCTTTTTCTGATCAGGGCTTTGACACACAAGCAGCAGTAAAGAGGGGAAATGCCTCTCTGTTTTGGAGTCGCAGCGTAGAATAGATTTGAAAGTATACTTCTCCAGCTCATCCTGAACACAATGTTGTAATACAAAAATAGTTATTAACAGAATAACGTGGACATCACTTAGTGAATATTTTTGTCAGTTCATGGACGTTCAGTGATTAAAGCTGTCTGCCTCTTCTGTCACAATTCACTGTGATTGGTTAAATCCACCTCTCACTCACTGAGAACATGTAGAAGAGCAATAAGAGGAGTGGGTGGGAAAAAGTATGTTTTTGAGCATATAGCTGAATTAAATGGATAAACAAGCACAATATGACAATATTACCAAAATAGCATGCCATCACAAGGTGATATCACGGTTCAATATTTCATTGGTATATTGCCCAGACACGGTCAGAATGATAATTTCTTGTTTTCTTTCTCACAAAAGAATTACAATTTGAACCAGTGTTCTCTAATTACCTATTAAAAAGCATAAAATGTTGTGTAAAATGGTTACGTAATGTCCCTGTTTATTCTAGTATTGTGCACATTACATTTACAGTACAAGTTCCCCTTAATTACCTGCACTCTCTTATTCTTAAAAAATGTTTTTCTCTCACCTGGCTTTGAATGTCGCGTAGAATGACAGAGTCTAACGTGACGTCTAGAAACATCTGTTGGCTCCACAACTTTTTATTTTGGGCCAAAAATGAGAGTCGGGCCTGGGCCTCCTCCACACTCTGTACATCTCCATCCTGGAGCGAGAAGGTCAGGAGGTGCTGCAGAACAACACAGAAACTGGCGTAACTGTATTATAAATGATCTGTGGTTAGCTACTTTCTTTCTTGGTTTAAGCAAATACATGAATACAGAAATTAAACTTACATTAACAAGATGCCGTGAAATGTTTGTCATCCTTCGAGGGTGTCTCCCAATTACCTAAAAGCACAATGACAATAAAAATCCATGTAGTACATTAAATAGCATCCCAGTCCCATTACGTCAGCTGATTCTCATTTGTGATTCACTGACATGGGACAACACCACAGTGCAAGAGTACAACAGGGAGAGCTGCTCAACCAGTTATGCAACAGTACAGTGCACCTCACCATTCAGAGCTCCTCAGACTACATCAGACCTGTCAATGGGAGTAACAAATAGCCAGTATCACGAACACTCCCATATTAGCGGTTTCACTGACTAGACTGACATCAGGTGAAACAGTAATGTGCTGTAACTAGTTGTAATATTCAGTGGTCCAACATCTCTCTAAAAGTATTTATACATTTAGTAAACACCCAGAATCATAGTAGATTAAAATATCAAATGATCAAATTAATGGGAAACTAGGAAAACTAAATAAAGTTCTCTATTGTCATGATGACTGTGAACACGCCCTTTGAAAGTCACACGAGAACAGCCTACTCTTGAGCTGTGGATGTAGTGGTACAACTTCACACTAACATAAGCCGGCCATTTTAGCAAGTGCAAAAAACTAAATAAAACAAAAAAACAATCAATCACTCCTTCACCCTGACCATGAAAATACTTCTACATAAATTTGTTGTACTTACTATTTAGTTCCAGTCTCCAAAGCACCTGTGTGTGTGTGCAGTAAAGTGACTTCACTGCAGGTCACTCCTCACTGTGGTATTAGTACTAAAGCAGGCCCCGCCCCTGAGTCCCCACCTCAGAGACAGCTCACTCTGCTCCCCTCTGTGCACTCACCTACATGCAACTGCAAACAAAAACACTTTTCTAAACTTAACTGTTTAGCATTTTTAAAATACCTTGAAAAGAAAGTAAGTAATAAAAGTAATATGGCCTGGTAGTGCCACCTTCTTGTCTCCATGTAGATTCACAGTTAATGCCATAGAGTGGAACATTAATCAATGCAATAACATCATAAAGTCAAGAAAGTAGCGTACTCTTCACCAGAAACATGACATAGAGCACCTTTTTTTTTTTTTTTTTACTTTTTACAGTCTATAGTACAAAGTTTTGAAGTACATATATAGTAGATATGTATCACCGATATATATGGTCATTATTTATACAACTTTACAACATTAATAATCTGGATAAACCGCATACCTTTCCAAAAAAGCCTCTCAAGTCATAGAGTCTATATTTTACAACTAACAATACACTGTCATATTCCCAATACTCCCCATCCCGCGTGCGTCTACTCCCCCTCCACGTGCGCATTGGCTGCACTTTCAGTCAGGGCTTTCTCTCAGGTCAAAAGTTTCATTGAAAGCAACATCCTCCATTGCTGTCTCATCCTTAGAAGAATCCCAGGAGAAAGTTAAGAGGAGTAAATAATGTCTAACGAATCTCTATAGACCAGTAACAAGGAACGCAGTCTAAATGTGCCATAACAACAGGCTCCATACACTTATCTACACTTTCTATACCTGCAGCGAGGAGATAGACAGCCTACATAGCAACTACTTTGCATCAGTTGGCTTCATTTGTTGCCCAGAAAAACATAGTTCTTACTTGTTTAAAAGTTCCAAATGTGTCAGTTTATTTCATGATTGCTACTAATGTTGTTTTGGAAGTTATTTTGTGAAAAGTGGATGTGTGAAGTGAGCACGCGCAGAGGGGGACATCTGGTGACCATTTCAATGTATTGGCATTCACTTTAAGGGGCTGCTTCATCTGGCAACATTAGTTTACTCTGGTGGATAGGGGGACTGTCCAAATTAGACTTATACAAACTTTACTAATCCACATGTAAACTTACTTGAACACAGCAGCTCATAAAGAACATTAGTTGATGCAGCAAAATAAACAATTTGCAAACTATATTGTTGGTTAAAGGTGCACTGTGCAACTTTTCCGGTGCAGGGTCCACCAACTGTTTGTCTCTGTGATGTGTTTGCTTTGCCTTAAATGTTCCACAGTTACAACATGGGAGTACATTTATCACATAGACACAGGGCAGATCTGTAGAAAAAATATATGTTTTATGTATTATTATTATTATTATTATTATTATTATTATTATTATTATTATTATGTTTTTTTTAATTAATTATTTTAAAAAATATATAAAATAAAAATAAATTAAAACACACTAACAAATTCAAGGTAGTTGCAAGATAGTTAGGTTAATGCCGTACTATGTAACATTCCAGGCAATGCAATAACCAATGATAAAGTAGCCTATAGTTGCTTCCCTTTTTAGTCCACAGTAAGCAAAGTCCTCTCTCACATCAGTTTCAATAATGAGCTCTTTTTCAAACGTTAACACTGCGCTTCAGGGGTGTCCACATTTGTCTTGGCCCTCAGAATTTTTTTTTGAAGAATTGGCGCACTTTATCCTGGAGAGCAGATCTACTTTGTACTGCTAGTTTTAAATCGTTTAGTCGAGTGTATCATTTTGTCAACAGTGAGTCCAAACAGTGTTTCAGACCTTGAGTGAAGGTGGTAGATAGTCCGGCTGTGGAATGTCGGGACAAATGTGTGATTGGATGAAGAGAGAGGCAGGGGCGGCTCCACGTGCAGCAGCCGCGCGTCACCACTTGACTTTAATTTGACTCCCGACAACTTATAGACATTTTCTCCTTTGAACTGTTCTCAAGGTATGTTCCATGATGTTGCTTTATGTCGTATCGGGCACCATACTATACAGAATATTTAAAATTGACCTTTGTGCGTAAATAATAAACCGTGTTTGGTCTTAGTTTTTCTACGTGGCAGTGCGCGCGTGAACCGACCCGTCTCTGTCCACTGCATGGCTCTGTTTACTTTAGTGTTTCCTTTAATGTATCTCATATATTACGGATCATTATTTTTCATTATTTAAAGTCTTTGGTCGTGATTTGCTCTTAAGACTCCCTACAGTTTGCGTTGGACTTTTTTTTTTTTTTTTTTTTTTTTTTAAGCAAGCATCGGTGGGCTGACTGTGCCACGTGTTATGTTTGCAGTATGTAAACAGAAACGCGCTTTTGATCACACACTTTAAATCCAAAACAAAAAAACATACATCTGGTCATACGCACGGCTGCAGATGTTTGAAATGGGTGATCAGTTATTATGATAAACCGGGGTCTTTTGCTATGTTGCTTTTATGTGACATGGATAATTTGGGGTCTGTTCAGAAAGACTTTTAGATGACACTTATTTTAAATATGACGGTGCGCGTGTGCTTGCTCCCAACTGGTTAAACCCTCACTATTATTGGATAGTTGTCGCTCTATTATACTTTTAAATAAACTCAAAGCAGAGTTTTATTGTGTGCTGTTAAAGGCGATGGTGCGTCTTCAAATGTCCTTGAACGCCGCATACAGTAGGTGTGGTTTGTGCTGTGTTGCATCAAGCGGAAGAGATAAAGGCATGGATGAAGGGTAGAGAAAGCGGCTTCTGTGACCATATTTATTTATATATATCTGATCGTGACAGTTATTCTTTCGTAGGCATCTTTGCTTTAAATAACTGGACCTACAGCCGTGCTTGTGCCAAACAAGAAGATGTATCGCGTAATAAATTGATAGTAACGCACCAGATTCCGGGCGCCACACGTGTTCCTGAAGGATTACACCTCACTGTTGTCTACTTTGATTGTTGTTAAGGAATTTCCTCTAAAATACCTCACATTCCACGACGTCTTTTGAGAACAAGGTTGGTTTAATATGTTTTGGATTTAAACGCGGGAGATTTCTGCGCGCGTAAAGACAAAACCATTGAAACTAACAAACGCCATTACTGGGATTATCTCAGTATGGTTTTGATATACGACTAGAGCATCAGCGTGGATCTGTAGTATGAACTGAATACGATCTTATACTTCCATGATTTACACATGACCTGTGTTTCAAAGAACACGGTAATGACACGGTGTTACAATCTGGACAATGTGACTAGTCTGAGGGATTATTCCTGACTATTAAGTGTGTTTAACCATCAACTGGGAATGATCACATTTACAAATACAACTCAGCCACTATAATTTGTTAAAGCATACGTTGTAAAATAGTGTTACCATTATATCATTAATTTTTTAAAGTTGTCATTTCAGAAATGGAGAAGCAGCCCTTGCCCACAGATGATGACCAGACTGAGACTGGAGTCTATGGGGCTGAACACAGACAGCAGGACCCTGAGCCAGCCGCACGAGCGGGTTGGAACAGTAAAATCGAGTACTTTTTGGCCCAAGTAGGCTTCAGTGTGGGTCTCGGGAACGTGTGGCGGTTTCCATATTTGTGTCACCAGAACGGAGGAGGTGAGGGGCTATTCTTGTTGACCAGTGAGAGGGTGTGATGTAATAGGACACCTCTTTTTGGTTCTACACAGTCCAGCATGTACAGTATTCATTTAGTGTAGGTAGAATCTGCAGGTGACAGTTTGGTTGTAAAATAAGGTAAGTACTTAAAAATAAAGAAGCAGTTTTAACTTGAATAGTAAGATATCAAAGTTACAGTTTACAACTTTCACCTGTAAGATCCCATGGAAATGGAAAGTTAAAACCGTATTTACCATACTATTTATTTACCTAAAAAGCTACATACTGTGGCTTTAAATTAAATAAGCATATGTAACAGGTTAATAGAAATTCATTCTTTTTCACTTACTATATATTATTTTTTCAGTCCAATTCCAGTTACACATATTTTATCATTTACCCTCAGTGCTAAGTGTGAGGCATGTGGTTGTGTTTACATAACATTTTGCTGTTGCTTGAGATCTGTTGGGACCACTGAAAATAGGACCATGTTTAAGAGCTATAAGTGCCATGTCCACAATAAACACAATTTAAATGTATTACAGGAAATGAAACTACAAGTTGTTGGTTTAACCTTCACTTCTGTTGATACACAGATGTTTATTGTACAAATTCACTTGGTCCTCTCTTCAGGAGCCTTCCTCCTCCTGTACATTCTGCTGATGCTGGTGGTGGGTATCCCCCTGTTTTTCCTGGAGCTGGCCGCGGGACAGGCCATCAGACAGGGCAGCATTGGCGTGTGGAAATACATCTCACCAAGGTTGTCTGGGATTGGCTACTCCAGCTGTGTGGTAAGACACACTCTTAGTTTACTTTTGTATATTCACTATGTTGATTGTCCTGCAAAAGCATTGAAAATTTGCATATTAATTGTTATATTATACATTATACCCGGGCATTCAATTTCCATTGCCATCTGTCTTTTCAGTTTTTAGTTCAGCTTAAGTCATAATTTTGTTGTTTTTTTTAATTATCAAAATTGGCCTTCTATTTATGTGGTGTTATGTTGCTTTTACACATATTAAATATCCTTTTCTTTCATACTGTTCCCAGGTGTGTTTCTTTGTTGCTCTTTACTACAATGTAATTCTTGCTTGGAGCCTCTTCTACATGGGGAACTCATTCCAGTACCCTTTACCTTGGGAACAGTGTCCAAATGAGGCCAATGCTACAGGTAAATACTCCTTTACAGCCAGCCACACATACATTGATGGGAGCTGTTTCAATATAGATGTTTTTGTCTCTGTCTCAGTAAAAGAGTGTGAAAAGAGCTCTCCCACATCATACTTCTGGTACCGTAAAGCTCTGGATATCACTGACTCAATTGATGAGACAGGCACGTTCAACCCTTACATTGTGGGCTGTCTGCTGGGGGCCTGGATCATTCTGTGCCTGGGAATGTTTAGAGGAATCAAAAGTTCTGTCAAGGTACTGTGTTAATCTAGTTTGACTTCTTAGCACTGTTTAGTGAATGCTTCATTTTCATCTCATCAAATCTGTGTCATGTGGTGGGCTTATGTTTGTAGTGTTTGTGGAATGTCAGGACTTAACCAATTATAAAACCCCACACCTAAATGTTTAGTTTTCCTACGCTACTACTACAGTTTAACAAGGATTCTATAGCAATGTAGTGATTAGTGTAGTGTTTGTCAAAAGTTGTTTTAGTTTTGGTGTATTTGAAGTATAGAATGAAGTACAGAATAGTTGAAACAATCCTTTTTGTTTTTTTCTTAACAAGATATACATTTGAATTGAATGGTACAGTGAGATGTAGGTGTACAAGTTTGAAAGTCAAGCCATATTACAATAAATGCTACAGCCTTTACTTACCTGCGTATATTGTTATTATCCTCTTTCTACTTTGCAGATTATGTACTTCTCTTCCATATTTCCGTATGTGGTGCTGTTTTGTTTTCTTGTCCGTGGACTCATGTTGGACGGTGCCATGGAGGGCATCACCCACATGTTTTACCCAAAGGTACACTGCTATATTGTCTATCTAAAAGTTATAACAAGAGGTTGATATTTGCTGAAAGTTTTTGCTTTTAATTTACAGATTGAAATTTGGGGGAACATACAGGTCTGGAGACAGGCTGCCACTCAGGTGTTTTTTGCCCTTGGTCTGGGCTTTGGGTCCATTATTGCCTACTCGTCCTATAATCCTAAAAACAATAACTGCCATAGAGATGCTTTCACTGTCTCCTTCATCAACTTCTTGACATCAGTACTGGCCACTCTGGTTGTATTTGCAGTGCTAGGCTTTCGTGCCAAAGACAAGGTCAAGGAATGTATCTCTAGGTATGTATATTATGTTATTTAATGAACAGATTTGCACATGATTAAACCTCTTTGTTAACAAGGCTTTTGTTTTTTCAGTAATATGATGCAGCTGTCGGAGAGATTTGACAGTGGGATGGTCGACATAAGCATTATGCCAAAATTCAACATGTCAGACTTGAGTTCTGTGGCTCCTGAAGACTACACTTCCTGGTTTTTAAAATATGGCCAACACATCCCAGGCAATTTAACTGAGTGCAGTTTGGAAAACGAGATGCAAAAGGTAAAGCACTCTTAATATAACATGATTTTCATTTGGGGAGATTTTTATTTTTAATCTTAATTGAAAGTGACGTACTTTTGTTATTGTTTGTTGAGGGTGTGGAAGGTACTGGTTTGGCCTTTATAGCATTCACTGAAGCTATGACACTGCTTCCTGGCAGTCCTTTCTGGTCTGCCTTGTTCTTCCTCATGCTGCTCAACCTGGGACTCAGCACAATGTTTGGTACTATGGAGGGCATTCTGGCCCCACTCAGTGACCGCTTTAAGACACTGGCCAATAACAAGACAAAACTCACAGGTAGGATCTTGTTGCAGTGGCTTTATTTTGGTGGTGTCTGCTGTATGGATGTTAGAGGCTGATATGTAATTGTTCTTCTAGTGTTCAGCTGTGTTATTGGCTTTCTGATTGGCCTGCTCTTCACTCAGCGCTGTGGAAACTACTTTGTCACCATGTTTGACGACTACTCTGCCACTCTGCCCCTCATCATAGTGGTGATGTTTGAGACCTTCAGTGTGTCGTGGTTGTATGGAGCCGATAGGTGAGTTTTAGTGCTACCTGAAAAATTCAGCTAAATAAGCCTGCAAAATCTAACATTGGTATTTTGTAGGTTTCTTGATGATTGTGAGGGGATGCTTGGATGGCGGCCACATGTTATCTACAAATACTTGTGGAAATACATTTGTCTGCTTTCAATGGTGGGTCTGCTGTTGGCCACAACAATCCGCATGTTTATTAAAAGACCAACGTACATGGCATGGAATCATGAAACAGTAAGGAAATAAAATGACCAATGATAGTAATACTTGTATTATTGTTACTAATTGACTATGTATTGGTTATCCAGGCCTCCGAGGAGTACCTAGACTATCCTGACTGGGCATTGGCTGTTCTGGGTTTGCTGATCATTTTTGCCATGATGCCTGTCCCTCTGTGCTTCATCTACTCAGTGTTGCAGGACAGAATGAGGCGATCTGAAAATGTAGAAAATACAGGGTACAGCATGGTCAGTACAGATGACAAGTGTGAGACTCCCCTCACTGACATGTCAGAACTGGAGCAAAGAAATGGATCTGCGGCCATGTACTTGTAAATCTGTTACAGGTTCTTCGTTACACACTACATCAGGGGTCTCCAACCTTATAGCCTTAAGCCTGTAGCTCCCCAAAGGAAATGTATGTAAATGTATAATTTAAATGTCTAATTTTATACATTGATATATTGATGTATGGGTTATGTTTATAGCCATGTAAATATACCCCATCTAAATCTATAGTTCTTACCTTTATAAAAGCTCAATTTCGTGGAACACCTAAAAGAAATAGCTCTGCCATTTTCGTTTTGTAAAAGTAGCTCACCAGGGGGAAAAAGGTTAGAGACTCCTGCTTTACAGGATTGTGGTTTTAGATCAGATTATTCAATAATCTTTTTTAAGAATAAGCCATAACACATTGTTACTGCAGTTTGCTGTAACAGTGTGTTCCTTTTACCTCATTTTGTTTTTATTCCATTGTTACCGTCAATGATTTGAAATGTGCATTTACATTTCAAACTATTTGGAGAAAAATTTACTAGTAAATCCTGCCCATTCAGGAGGATAATATTTATTACAATTACCACCCTAAATACTTTGCCTCAGAAGAAATTCTCAAATGTTCTTGGTATCTCTGGTGCAGATATATCATCCAAAAAATCCTGCTGTTAGTAACAGGAAAATGTGTGAGTTTGTACTGTGTGCTGAGACCGAGACCTCTTGCTTCACACTGACACTATTGTTTTGCGTATTCATAACAGTGAGAACTGGAACATGATCAGTAGAGCACAGACCCACTGTATAGCCAAGAAGATACTAAAGGTTATTGCACTCTAAACTACAGTATTAATGTGAACCACATTGAGAAACGTTTGCAGCTTTAATAATGCTCCTGAGCTGTAAAGGTCTCATGTCTTCCTTTGAGATCACAAACAAATGTTGCTAGAATGAGCACAAATGCCAAATATTAGTTGAACTGCTTTGGTAAATATATGGACACTGGTGAGAATAGTGTCTAATGTAATAAATTTATAAATAAAAGGGCATTAACATGGCCTAGAACAAAGCACAGAATAGTGATACATTCTTTTAAAGAAATTATTTTTAAACTTCATGGCTGGATTATGTTTTTGTTGGTGTACTGTAATATTACTGCTGTGCGTTTCTTGTAGATTTAAATTATGTTGTATGTACAATATGAAGTGCCTTCGGCTTTTTACTGATGATGAATCTTTGATATCAGCACATTCCAACACACAGTATGTATAGTTTTTATGACCATCCAATTACCTTGAGTATAATTGTCTTGTAGATTTGTTTGTAAAGGGAGAAATGAAAACAAAAATGTAATATAATACCTTGTAATATACGTGTGGACTTTTTAATAAATACATTTTGAGCAGCTGAACTAGTTGTAAAATAATTCATTTGGTGTGGTTAAATATTGTTAATTGGTACAATCTACACATGGAATAGTGAGTTTGATGCTGGACAAACAGGGTGGGTTACACATGTTACACCTCGTGCTATTTCCAGTATTGCATCTGCCTGGGAAAGTTTGGACTCCTGAACATAAAACCATGTTATCATAAAGTTTGGAGAAACAGTTGGACATTGAAATAGTGTGTGTAAAGTTTTTTAGTTGTAGACCAAACTTCAGGTGGTCTAAAGGAGAACACTGAGGATTTTGCTCAGGCCAATGACCTTTAATAGCCCTGATATAAAATGATTATTATGAGTTGGTTCTGTATTGTTTTTATATATTTTTTCTTAAAACCTAATGTCCTTGCAGTTTTTGGTCCATAATAGATTGCCCTAAGCCACAATATGTTCCAATTCAATTCATTTACAAAAATCAAACGAACTTCCAGTGTAAAATCAATAATCTATAAATATATCCGGTTGTATGTAAATGCACAGTGAGGAACTTCACAGTGTTGTCGTTGCTGTCGTTAGAGGGCTCTGTTGCTCTCAGTTCATGCTTTCATCTTTACTACTCCACCTCCACCGGTTTAGATTTATTATTTAATAGAGTTCCAGGTCAGCAACAATTGCAAACACAGTTAAAATAATCTTTAAAGGTTACAAATATCTTCCTTTGCTAAATCATATATGTGTAATGAATTGTTTTACTTCTTCTGTTCCTGCCTCTGTGCCTGTGTATATTGCAGGTGTCCCATTGGAGGCACAAAGTGCCAAGAGACTTCTGTTGTCTTGGATGCAGTTTTCATTTTAGTCAATTGACAAGATAGAGAGCACGGACGACATAACAGCTACATATCGGGGTAAGTAAAGACAAATACAGCAGGAATTAAAACTAACTGTACAAGATTTAATGTTGTGATTTGCTTGCCCTATTTTTCCTGAGTTGTAAATATAATTACAGATATAATGTCACATATCCTGTTTTGTCTTTTCAGGTTGTGATTCTGTTTTTGAAGCAAACATGGCAGGTGCATCCACTCTTTATCTCTTGCTGCTCCTTCCTCTTTGCACTTTGCCGTTTGAGGGTCAAATAAATCTCCACAAGGCCCAGGCTGCACCTCCATCTCCAGCACAGCTCCGAGACGCATTCAGCCACAATGAAAACCCACATGTCAACACCAAAAGTAAGTCTCATTTAAAGACAAAAGTAATTGTGGATACAAGCTCTAGTCTATTCTATTATTTTAGGTACCCGGTCGGACAATGACGTTACCAAAGTGGGGCTTTTCATTGCAGCCTCCATTGGGATATTTGCTCTGATGGTTGCTGTTTACTGCATCTACAATCAGTTTTATACCAAGCTGCAATATCAGCACATGCAGCTGAACGATGACCCAGGTACTTTTTATTGGTTAATTTAGGCAACAGTTTCAATATACATTTGTGAAAAACATACAAAAAGTACTTAGCCTGCATACACTACTCCCTAATGTTATTACAGTGCTGTGAGGAAACCAAAGTCAGCTGACTGCAATATCATCACAGACGTAATTTACAGTAAAACTAGGAAGACACCATTTTAATGATAAGTATTCTACAAGGTATTGTAGCTTTTGCTAGATACCTAGACACAACTAGCTCAACATATGGAGATGTGGGTGTTGGTGCACCAAAGTAACTATCTTTAAAGATGCACTATGTAACTTTCCTAAATAAGAATAATCTCTATAGAGATACATAGGTTGTGTTACATAGTGCACATGTAAAGTGTGGCCAGACTTCCTTGTGAAAGCCTGATTTCATCAGAGCTCAGAAGCTGAATAATGCATGAAATAGTAAATCGACTTTCATCGTCTGGTAAAGCGCTACATAAGACTAATGCATTATTATTATTATTTAAATAAAATCAGTTTAACTAATTAATCCAAAAGGCATCACTACCATGCCACATATGTTTAAATAAAAGGGATCAAGAGGTTTGGAGGAGTAACGTGTTGAATCAATCAATATGCAAAGCTAACATTTAGACATTTTGTAAAATAATGTTGTGAAATAGTGTTAATGTTTACATTAATATTTTTGTATGCCTTTATTAAACATGAATATAAATATGCTAAATGACAAATTCATTAAATTAATTCTACTAATGCTGAATTTTGTTTAACCTCAGCCACTTCTAAATAGAAATATATGACTTGTAATAACCCATAGGACTAGAGCAAATCATATAGAATGTGTTGGTTTTTATTATAGATTTTACTTTATGTAGTGATAAAAATGTTATGTTTCTCCAGATTTCCCGTCCGATCCTCCTCCTGTCTATTTCCATGGCTCCACCTTCTCCAGTGGCTCAGACATTCGAAAGTCTGGATATGGCTCCCTGTCTGACGCTCCCTCCATCATCTCTATACCCCCCACCCTGTCCCCTCTCCCCTGCGCTATGCCCTTCCCACCCCCCTTCCTCTCCTCTCACTCTCTCAGGACCATCTCAGCACAGGACTTGCAGAAGAGCTGCGTCTGACTGCATTAAGTGTGCTCACAGCACATCCATTTAACACAACTCCTGTAATGGTTTGCTTACTCACGCCATGGTTTACACTGAAAAGTTGAATCAAAGATAATAAAATCATTGATAATAATAAAAATAAAAAATCTGTCACCTGTGTTTTGTGTATATTTTATCCACAAAAAGTTGTTACCTTTGAGGAATATCCCAAGTAGTCTGTGGTTTTTGTGTCGGCTAACTATTATTTAAGAATGCTGCTTGTATCACTCTGTTTACTCTTATTTTCCATTCTGAGCCAGGGTGTGCCAATAATAGCCGCTGCTCGAGTGGAGAATGGACAGGAAGTGACATGCACCTTCCACTCACTCACACACTTGTAGAGATTAGCGCGCGGACTGCAGTAATCTGGTTTCAGGACCACGGCCAGAGCCACCGCTTGGCCATGTATCCCGTCGAAAGTTGGGAACTTTATGTGAATCTTTATAGAATCTGGAGTGGGACAAAGTGGACTTCCGACCATGTCTGCAGGCTTCGGTGTATTTAAATATTTCTGAGAGGACAAACCAAACCATTTGTTTGGTTCAGCGTTTTACTTTTGACGCGTTTATAGGTTTTTGTGAAAAGCACGGAGCAAGAAGCGAGTCTGTGCGCTCACACGGGAGTGCGCGCACATTGGATTTTAGCGGGATCCTGGAGTCAAAAAAATGGAATTCCGACAGGACAGGTTAAAGGCAGTAACTGCCAAGACTCTCGGGAAAATATATGGGTATGTATTACTTCTTATATATCCCAGACATGTAACCAACACTTGCACTAACGCTGTGCGTAAAAGTTTAAATGTATTACCACAATGTTTCTAAACTGGTCGCACCAGCAAACGAATTCCTGTTGTACTGATGGAAACACACCCCGATAAAACGGGCACCTCGCCTTTCCTGCAAATATCACATAACAGATCTACGCATGAATTGAATTTAGTTGCGTTTCACTTAAACAATGTCCTGTATGCTGCAGGTACGTCCCAGGAGTTTAGGCCTACCCTGTCCAGTATGAAACTCCAGCTTAATGGCTATGGAAATCAAAAGCAGTAGCCTTCGTGGAAAGTGCTTGAGAGGAGCTTGTGCTCATCCATCTATAATATCAATATGCCCCTTCCTGTTTTCAGCAACTGCTGCTTATAGGATTAGGTAAACTTTGATTCTTGGGCATCAATGGGTTCTTTCACTCCAGGAATCACCCCTCAGCCCTGCGATGTGCACAAAGGTCATATACGCTCGAGGACAGTTTGGGCGCTTGCACAAAGTCAATGTGATCATTTTAGGCACTTCCATAAATGAAGGAACACAAATCAAAGTAGAGACTTGTGGAAAAGCCTGGCTGAATGTGTGTTAAGTCTTGTGGCCTAATGCAGGGGGTATTGATGGGTTCCCTTTCTTTCTCTTGGGATTTGATGCTGCGTCTAAACACTTAAATCCCCTCCAGAAATAGATCCTGTTCTCCTCCAAGCTGTCGGCCCACGTAAATCCCCGTAGGCCCGTGAACACCTTGGGACGCCTCTCTCTTCCTCTCGCGCTTGGGTTAAGTAGCCAAGTGTTCGTCCTATCACAACGTCCCTCTCCCCCCCCCCGGCTCCAGATTACAAACCCGCCACACAACTTTCGTTTCCGGTGGGAGCACGTGCCCGCAGGTGTCGTGCGTAACGGGAGGAGCTCTGCACGCAACCTGCACCTGCTGCAGAAACCGCTGTTACTGCAGTGAGCGCTGGAAACATTTAAACAGCCTCGGACACACTTTTCCGTTTGACCTTCAAAACTGACCTCGCTATTCTGTTGTAATATTTATCAAAATGGAAAAAGAATGAGAAAACAGAAGCTAACATCAATAGGCTTATTATAATTTTGTTACAGCAAGGCTGGTTTTATCGCAAGGTGAAAAAAAAAAGTTTATATTCTGACTTTTTAATTTTATTAATTGATTTTAATTGATTTGTGAGATGTGGCTCCCTAATCAAAGAAACAATGTTGTCCTTTTTGTGATTGTGAGATGTATTTTGGGTCTCATTGATCAGATTTGTTTGAGCTTTGCCCCTCAAATAAAATATAGCCAGTTAAAGTTGTTATGTACACCTGAATCATGTTTTTCCATTAGTCACAGCAAATGTAGCCCTTGAGACTCTGCAGTTAGCAGTTCTGACATTAAGTTGTCTGGCATTCAGAAAGAAGCCTATAATATATTTCTTATGCTTGTAGGGCAGGTCCAAGTGTTCTGACTGTGCCCTTGATGCATTGATTCGGTGACTATGGGAGAGACAGACGAGGTGTTCAGAGCTCTACATTTAAACACTTCTCAGTAGTTGCAGCCTGACCTTTTCTCATTCAGTCCAAAGGACGCCTCGTCGCTTTCCTAGAATAGTTGAGTGTCTAATTTGGTCATTAAAACAGCTGCATATTCTCTATAAGCAAACATATAAATAAAAAATAGCAAATTAATTAAATGTTGCATTGGTGGCTAAAATGATTTAGGCTTGGAAGGCCAGATCAACACAACGATGATAAGAAGTTCAAAAATGGCTCGATAAAGGCTGGAGACAGGAAGAGTGAGGAGGGAGGTCCAGCTGGGTAAAAATAGTTCATGTAAGCCAGAGATGTAAATAATTCATATTTAAAATCATTAATACTTGATCATTGTTGAAGACTGAAGCCATGCTTACAGTATAACTAATGGATCTACTTGTATAATTGGTACTTTGGGACAGGGCTTTACTGTGCTTTTCCCTCAAATTTGTGCTATTTCAGAGAGTAGATTTCAGCATAATATTTGTGATAACTGTACATAGGATTTAATGATGGTGTTTGAACATATTTTTCAGTTTTATCAATTGTAAAGTGGTAAAATAGATGCAGCTTTCAAGATTATATAGTTATTGTATTTATGTAGTTAGGCACTATCACTATTAAGTGATTCAAAAATATAATATTTTGAATAATTTAATTTTACTTAATTTAATTAGGTAAATAGCATTATTTCTTTTTTGACCAGATTTAAAAGAGGCCCTTTTTTAATAAAGGTTTGATTTAAGTCTCATGAGCACTAATCCAGTGTTTTCATGCTAAAACTGTATTTATTTTAAATAAAATATATGTAATCAAAACAGGCATTGTGAAAATGCAATGTATCATAACAAAACTCTGACAACCCTTTAATAAAAAGTGTTTTTAATAGTTTTTATGGCTGGCATCATGTCGCAGCTCTGTTATAAATTATGCAGGTCTCAGTGGGCTACAGACTCCACTGCAGTGGAGATACAAGAGACGCCTCTGAAACTTGATCGTTGTTCAGATGACCACCGCTGGAACAGCCACGCTAATGCTTTGTTCTGTCCACAGCTCAGATTTATATTACTGTTCAGTCTGCTATTTTAGGTCTCCTTTCAGACTCAGGATTCCTATGTTCCAGTGTCATCTACATTGACAATATTTGAAGTGCATAGGGTTGGAATCACTATTTTCTGTGGAAACATACTTTAGTAATCGATGAGAGGTTGCTTATTCTTTGTGTTTCAAGCTGCGCTTATCTTAGGTAGAGGTAAATTTTATACACTGAAAGTTACCTCTTCAACTGTGAAGGCGGATAGTTCAGTGAGCTATGACAGACTGGACTGGACAGCAGTGAACAGACCTTCCAGGAGCTCAAAACACTTAGTTTTATTTTTTATGTGAGGAAGCACTCACACACAAATATACATACTTATTATTTTAGAGGAATCTATGACTCCTCAAAATATGATCAGTGAGTATAGTTACAGCTATACTGCTGAACAAATAATGTTATATTTGCAATTTTTTTTTTTTTTACTAGAAAATTTGTTTTTTGTTTGATGCTAGCTCCGCCAGATTTGGCGAAAATCTGTATTACATAAACTGTTTGGACCTTTACTAAAATCATGTTTAAATGTGGTACTAGCTTGTGAGGTAGTGCTTGAGTGTGACTTGTGTGTTTTTGCAGGGCTCTTGAGAAGAAGCAGGAGAATGGGGAGACCATCGAGCTGTCAGCAGAGGGTCGTCCGGAGCTGATCGAGGAGAAGGAGCTGCCCGTCATTGACTGCACATGTTTTGGGTTACCACGGCGATACATCATAGCCATTCTCTCAGGTATCGGCTTCTGCATCTCTTTTGGCATCCGCTGTAACCTCGGCGTGGCCATCGTGAGCATGGTCAACGAGCACACGGTCTTCAGGGATGACAAGGAGTATATAGAGGTGAGTGAACTACAACTCACATATTATGTTACAGTTAACATGGTTGCAAGAAAAAAGGCCTTTAACGACTGCCAAATTAAAAAGCAGTTTGGACACCAGGAAGGAAATGATTTGCATTGGAAACTCTTTTTTTGTGGTTCTGGGTGATTCTGTCTCTGTTATGAATTTAGATGAGTTTATAAGAATGTTTACTGTTCACATGGCTTTAGTGGTAACAGCCACAATGACTCTTCTAACCTATCTTTTTCATGTTCTGTCAGAAAGCTGAGTTTGAGTGGGACCCCGAAACAGTGGGAATGATTCATGGTTCATTCTTCTGGGGGTACATAGTGACCCAGATCCCAGGAGGTTTTATATGTCAAAAGTTTGCAGCCAACAGGTAAGAAACAAAAGTAGAACCACAGCTTCATAAAAAGTCCAGTAAATGGTGCAATTATGAATTGGAAAGGATCTGATTAAACCCCAATATTAAATAAGTGCTATGTTTTACCAGTTTTACCAAAATGTGATCTTTCTTTTCTCTTTCAGAGTATTTGGCTTTGCTATAGTGGCCACTTCTTGCCTGAACATGCTCATCCCCACAGCAGCAAAAATGCACTTTGGCTGTGTGATAATTGTGAGGGTGTTCCAAGGACTTGTGGAGGTATTCTGGACATTGTGAATCTTGGTTTATTTGGTGGGGACAATGCATAATTATTAATACACATGAGTTAATTTCCATCCATTGTCCCACATTGCTTCTCACAATCACACTCTCATTCATATACTAGCATAAATTAAACTGAAGACAATGTAAAGTGTCTTGCTCAAGGACACAATGAGAGTATTCAGTGGTCTGAGCAGGAAAGTGCACTTCTGACCACTGAACTACCACACTGCTGCCCCACTATGGCACCTGGTTTCCCATCCCAGGACTGACCAGACTCGACCCTGCTTAACTTCCAAAATCAGACAAGATAGGGCATTTTCTCCAGTTTTTATGGACACCTTCTTTTTGCACATTCAGTATTTTCTTATATTTTAGGGAGTCTCATACCCTGCCTGTCATGGTATTTGGGCAAAATGGGCACCGCCTCTTGAAAGAAGTCGTTTGGCAACCACAGCATTTTGTGGTAAGTCTTATGAACAAATGTCAGAAATGTCTTCAATCCTGGCATATTTAATCAGAACATTTATTTACCTGTCATGTCCCTGTGTGCAGGGTCTTACGCTGGAGCTGTGATTGCCATGCCTTTAGCTGGGGTCTTAGTCCAGTATACAGGATGGTCATCTGTGTTTTATGTGTATGGTAAGAATAATCCACTCATTTGTTGCCACCAAGGTCAAAGGATAAATCTAGTGTTGGTTGCTTTGTTAGATTACATCTGTCAGCAAAATAGTAGTTAAGGTTGGGAACGGTTTTAGCTATTGAGATTAAAAAACAAACACATAGTTATCGAGTCTTAACTGAAATGAATATCATGAAATCTAACATCTCTGACAGCCCTGATTTGAATCATGATGAAGTTACACAAAAAAATAATAGTACTAAAAATACTCAATAATAATTCAAATTATTTTCAGGGACCTTTGGTATTTTGTGGTACTGTTTTTGGATTCTGGTGTCATATGAGAGTCCAGCAGCTCATCCCACCATCACAGAGGAGGAGAGGAAGTACATTGAAGAAAGCATTGGAGAATCTGCCCAGCATTCAGTTACAGTGAGGACACAACAAATGCACCGCTATTTTCTCTCTGTTCCTAAACTAATCTTTGTAAATATTTTCATAGAAATTCAACACTCCATGGAGATCATTCTTCACATCTATGCCAGTATATGCCATTATTGTGGCAAATTTTTGCAGAAGCTGGACATTTTACCTGCTTCTTATCAGCCAGCCTGCTTACTTTGAGGAAGTGTTTGGCTTTGAGATTAGCAAGGTAATACTACTTTGGGCATAAATATATAACAATGTAATAAATCCTTCAGTTGAATTGTAATCACTTGGTCTAAATATTATCAGGTTGGCATTGTTTCTGCTCTTCCACACTTGGTTATGACCATCATTGTACCAATTGGTGGACAAATTGCTGATTACCTTCGATCCAATCACATCATGACAACAACCAATGTCAGAAAACTCATGAACTGTGGAGGTAAGAAGGATTCAAATATCTTAAAAGTACAAGTGGGCAGTTCAAAAGTATTTTTGCAGCATGAAGGGAAAGATCCAGTAAACCAAACGAGTCCTGGTCTATTTTTGATGATGCAAAAGAAATCAATAGGTGAGTGAAATGGAGAGGCAGAGTGTACTGATCTGTTTGTGGGAAGCAGCGTCAGTATCAGGCCAAGTAAGGTCGTAGCTCTAACAAGAAATCATTAAATGGCAAAAATGAAATGGTCTCCCAGCTAATAAAATGACATCTGAGATCCGAACACACTTTTATTTCATGTTTTGTCTCTGTGTTGTTCAGGCTTTGGGATGGAGGCCACACTGCTACTGGTAGTGGGCTTCTCTCACACAAAGGGAGTGGCCATTACGTTCCTGGTGCTGGCAGTGGGCTTCTCTGGCTTTGCTATTTCAGGTTGAAGCAGTCTTTTAAAAATTCTGTGCATTAAGAATGTTGAGGTACAACATGCATGAGAGTAACAGTGCAAATGTGTGTTTCCTTAAAGGATTCAATGTGAACCACTTGGACATTGCTCCACGTTATGCGAGTATCCTCATGGGCATCTCAAATGGTGTGGGCACTTTGTCTGGGATGGTGTGCCCTTTAATTGTCGGTGCCATGACAAAGCACAAGGTAAGATCAAGCATGGCATAAGACAGTGCATGAAACACACAGAGGGGGGCAGTATTTGCCTAAAGCCCTGCACCAAAAGCACAGAAAGTTATACCTCATTACTGACAGCGTTCTCTAAATCTTAATCCTCAAAGACTGTGCAGTGATGCATAGATGTAAAAATGTTATATGTAACACGTATCACTTTAACCGATTCATCCAACATTCCAAACATAGTTTTTGTGTTAAGCAAAAGATGGGCCATTGCCTTGAAAAGTAAACATGAAATCAGACACCGGGTGGTGCTAAAGCCACTTAAATCTTCCTGAACATACATTTATGCAAATAGATCTGTTTCAGTCTGTGGCTCTTTTCTCCTAAAACAAACAGAGTAAGACCTGAGCTGGTGGGGAGGATGTGCTCAACACAAGACTCCACAACTTTGCTTCTCTACATTCAAACTTACACAGCTCAGCACAAAAGAGTTTAAAGTAAAATGTACCCATGTTGCATTTGTTGTGAAATATGTAAATAAATAAACAAATAAATCAGTGCTAATAATAACTTTTACCCTCTTTCACGGTTGTAGACTCGTGAGGAGTGGCAGGGTGTGTTCCTCATCGCTTCCCTAGTCCATTATGGAGGAGTTATATTTTATGGTGGGTCCAAATTCTGTTAACCATAAACAGTCACAGTCAGATCACATGACTCTTACAGTATTGTTTATATTCTCTTTGATGTAGGCATCTTTGCATCTGGAGAGAAGCAGTCATGGGCTGAGCCAGAGCAGACCAGTGATGAGAAGTGTGGTATACTGGACGAGGATGAACTGGCCAATGAGACGGAGGAGCTGTACCGGACCAGCGGCGGAGGGGGGTATGGAGCCATGGATCAGGGAGCTGACCCCAACGGAGGAGCGCCTGTGTCTGGAGGGGGCTGGGTGGCCGACTGGGATAAAACAGAAGAGTATGTACAACCAGAAGCCAATAACTATCATACGGGAGAACAGGAGTCAACATAAGATTGGGCCCAGTCAGACTTTTACACATTATGAAGCACTGAGGAGACTGTTTTCACTATTGTACCTGGACCTTTTTGAGGCCGGACACTGGAGGCAAAGACTGTAGTCAGATTTATGTGTTTGTGTGTGATTGTATAACTATGAGTGAGACTTTGTGTGGCAGACAAAATGTCTTTGAGCCTTCCTGCAATCTCACAAAAACATTGGACACTCTCCTTTTTTGAAAATCTGAATCCTAGTATCTTAGAAAATCTACTGGTTAACATTGTTTGAGTCAGTTTAATGCCTCTTGTTTTTGTTTGATCTCACCACAAAGTCACTGTACATGTTGTAGTAGAAAGTATCATTATGCAAAACATTTGCACAAAAAGGCAATACCAGTATTAATCATTGCCCTTATTGCATGTTATTGGTTAAATTAAGAGCATTTTGCTTGTGCCAATACTTTTTTCTTGTAGTATTGGTTAACTGACATGTTGCCACCCATTTGGCCTATTGTGCAGAAAATTGGTAAATGCTCAGATGTGTTTCCATAACAGTGACATAAGATTATAATCAGATTTAATGAGTTGGTAACTCAAAAAGTCACTTTTTCACTGCATGGCAAAATATCCATCTATAGGATTGGGCTGCTGTTATGGAGCTTTTTGAATGCTTCAGTTTGAGTTGTGAGTTTCTTTTATAGTAGCGTGGTGAAAATACAGTATTTCCAATAATCATGTAGGGTACATTTTGCCCTAACTAAAGCCCTTTTACATTGAAAATGCCTTCAAGTCTTTGGAACGTTATATGTTTTACAATCCAGTGTTTCTTCTTTGAAAAATGTGCAGACCTTTGGTTGCAAGGTTACTGATAAAGCTGTGTAGGTTTAACAGGACAGGTGAAAGCATCAAGCACTTATTTGAGGCTGTGTAGTGGAAAAGTGACTAAATCTCCTCTACTAATAAATAAGGCAATGGATGCAAGAATCAGAAAATATTGTTGCATCTTAGTTCTGAATTTGTTACCAATGTTAGAAATTACATTTTGTTTGTCTGTTTTATTTGTTATAATGTTTACAGTGTTTTTATTCTTTGTTCAACTTTGGTTGTAACCTGAACATGTATTCTGTATTAAAAATAGAGATCGTATTGGTATTATTATTCAGCTCTGTTACTTACTGCACCAGAATTTAATATGCCACAGTTGTCACTTATGAGTGAAGAAGTTAAAGATGCACTATGTCATTTTTCTGGTGAGGGGTTTGCCACCTTCATGTCTCCATGAATATATTATGGTGTTTTTATTGCTCAAAATAGCTTGAAAAGATGCATTCTTACTGTGAGCAGGTTTGCCTCCCCACAAAACTGACCTGAATGTTGGCTTGGAGGCGACCTGTCTCAATTTAGATTGCCACTTTTAATGCCATAGTGTGGAACATTCCAAGGAAAGAAATAATGAAGACAAGCAGGTAATGGGACCCCACCTGAACAGTTTCATAATGCAATTCAATTTAGACAAAAAACAGCTGGTATTTTGTTCTGTTTTGGGAAACAATGATCTATTTATCCCCAAATACTGTGGACGATCAGCACATCCTCATGTGTCCTATTCCCTAGATGTTAATGAAGTCTCTGAACATGACTCAAACCTTGGTGACGTTGATGGGTCCTCTTTTTATGAAGCTTCTTGGCTATTCAGAATCAATGTATTGAGTATCTACGCACAGCTCTCGAACATCAAGAATAAAGGTGCATACTCACTAACAGCTGCCTTTGAGGAAACTTTTAATGAATGAATGTTGAAGGATGTGGTCCTGTCCTTCATCCCATTTTAACATTGACTTGAGATGCTCTGCACTGCTCTGTCTCCTCGGCTTTGACACAATTACCAGGCTCAAGTCGCATCTAAGATGAAAACAAAGACTCCCTTTGGTCAGAGTTCTCCAAAAGCTCATAAAAGATCTCAGGAAGAAGACATACATTTTTGGCTTTATTTGGTTTTGTGAAATTGCACTGTCTGCGGTCGAAGAGCTCTTTCTCCCCATCATTTTGTAGCAACTAGAGTAAGTAAAGATACAGCATTATAACATAAAAATAAGTGAAGTTCTAATTTCAATTAGGTTTCTGTATTATATTGATAATTTCTTACTTTTAATACCCAGCTTGTATTTGTGAATCTGAAATGCATTTTAGTCACAGTCGCTGCACTGAGAATATACTGCGGTGCTGGACCAAGGAGCTTAGTCATAAAATAGACTTGGAAACACATCAAACTTTAAGTCTTAAAGGGAAATGCCAAATGAAGAAAAGTCCTTAATGAATAACAATAAACCTGATCATACACTTACATACTTCGCCCGGGAACAGAGACACCCCAAACATCATAGTGGCCATGTTGTAGTCCAGTGACCAGATGCCCACTGTGGTATTGAAGGGGATCTGAAAAAGGATTTCTGGAGCCCAAAAGTGGAAGAGGACAAACACTGAGTAAATATATGTAAAGTCACAATTACACCATGTAGTACATTAAATATTGTGGTAGATGGTAAAAGTGCGTACCTAATCAGTGCACATTGTACCTGTAAATATAAGCTTGATGAATAAGATCTGGAACATCATCATCCAAAACACTCAAATCAAAGTCAATGATTTTCACTTTGAGAGGTTTTCCAAGGTGATCTTCCAGTATTATGTTTTTTGGTTTGAAGTCAGTAAGGATAATGTGGTTGGCCCTGAGAGTTTTTAATGCCACTGCTAGCTACAGAAGGTAAAAATAAAATCACACAGGCAGTAGAAAGACTTTTGGAATCATTATTGAGCCATATAAATTTTTCATGATCATACAAAATTGTACAGTACTGTTTTATTGGCTCATTATATATCAGTATGTCCTCAAGACTCCTGGCGGCATTCAGAATGAAACAGTCTTTGAAGCTCATGTCCAACAGTTCCATAACTCTATACTTATATGACCATGGTGCTCTCAAGAGTTTTACAATATTTTTTTTTTATTCAGCAATGTGACCTGTTGGAATTTAAAATAAGACTTAGTTCCACCCTGTTTGAATTTGGTTAAATAACGTTAAACACATTTACCTCCTTTAAAAACACTCGAGATGTAGACAGCTTTATAGCCACTGCATGTTTAGTTTTGTGTCGTCACATTTGAGGACAACTCCATTTAGGATGGCAGACAGAAGTTACACTATAAAAGTATTAATAGCCTATTCTACTGTGAGTGCCAAGGATACAAATTATAGCTTTCCAATGTACCTTTCCTTACAGTGCATTTCCTCTGACAGAAGAGACGAATGTGTTATAGTTTCTACATGTCGCTTCTTGCTTTCTCTTCAGCACCTTTTTGTCAGTAACACCACAGGTCACACATTCACTTGTGTGATTTAACGTGACTGCTCCAGACATCTCTTGGCAAAGGCTTTTGTCATGAAGTTGTTTCAACAGTGTTTCAATATTTAGTAAAAGCTAATAAGCAATGGTAAGTTTTTGGTTGTTAATTGGGCCAATAAAATATACTCCAGAATTATTACACTGTTAGAGAACTGTTGCAGCCCATGGCCACCAGAGTCCACTACTGCTTTGAAAAAGAATAAGATCGAAAACGTGTGAATCGAAACTGCACAGGACAGTAAAATTCATTCAGCACATCCATACTTTTCCTCTACTTTTCTTTCAACTTTGATGTTAATCTCACTGTGATCCATGTAATGGAACCATTCAACAACCCTGCCTTGACAAATCAATAATTTCACTTGTCTTGTTCTCTCTACTCCTGTTCATGTATTGACTTGTTTTTTCTCACTTACCTCCAAGTATAACACAGCCCTCCACATTACACAAAAAAATCTATCCACCTATCTTTGTTGTTCTTTGCCTATGATCCATCTTTTATGTAGCTTTAAAATGGTGAACATTCATTTCATGGGGAAAGGTCTTATGGGCCTGGAAGTGGGAGACAGTCTGGTACATGTACTACATTGTAAATATGCTATTACTTACAAGAGCTTTTGGTGTCCTTCAGTGGTGCAGAATATGACCAAACACCCACTCTCACTGTGCTAAGATGCACATTTATGTCTTTTCAAGCACTCTAATCCTTCAGATACATAAAAGCGTTTCCATATACACTATTACTTGCCATATATTTCACATTTCTAGAGCCAGAGAGGGTGAGATAAAGTGTTGTAATGACAGTACAGTGCAGACACATGTAGGCTCTTACTCTGGGGACACACAGGACAGTATTGTATATAATGATGCACTCATTCACTGATATGTCACAAACAGCATGTCTCACCTGTGGAGAAGCCTTAGGGATGATCCTGACAGGGTATGGGGCCTTTCAGTTTCATGAAGTCAGAGGAGTGGATCAATATTAATATTTATAAGTGAATACATATTGTCATTGCACAAAAAATAGCTCACATATATAAAAATCATTAAATGTGTCTGAGTTATTTCCCTTATGGATCAATAAGGATTGTCTGAGTCTATCTTTAATAAGATGATCATACAAACCAATACCAGAAAAGCCACTTGATATAAAAATCTAATATAAAGATTAAATTATAAGTTCAGATCAACACATTTTTGAGATGCAAAGCAGAAACTAACACAGACATCTCATTGTGCTGTAAACTCTCTGTCATCTTAAATTCTGCTTAATCTGACTCTTCTTTGACAATACATTTCATTATTGACATCAATCATGAACATTAAGAGCTGCAAAACACCATCTTTCCCCATTCTGCCATTTTTGAACTCCCACATTTCTACAAACAATACATTACAATTGAATAGCTTTACTGTCATTGTAAAATCTCAGTACAATGGAGTGGAAAGACTCAGAACGGGGCTATTGTTCATTGTCAAAATTCAACTAACTCTGACAGGGAGAAACAGCAAAAGATATATACAATTTATAATAATCAATTTGCATCCAACCGAGAGAAAGCACATCTGATAGAATTCATCTTAATTATGTTTAATTTATTTAATTATTATTGTTGCTATTTGAACAGTTTTGATGGCTTACATGTCCGCTAATAATGTCTTGTCTTAATGCTTGTGTCAGATGGAGTTGTGAGGTTCTGAAATGCTTCTTTGCACTCGCTTCAAATGAAAAGGACAAGACTTCATGCATCTTTTCACTATTATGGGTGAGTTATAATTTCACTTCTCACTTTCCTCTTTCTGTTCATCCAGAATAAATAAATACATCTATTACCTTTTGTATGATGTTCTTCAGACTGGAAATTCACACCTGGGCTCCTGGTGATATAATTCAAAGACACAAATGAACACGTACGTCGGTGAATGAAACGTTACTTCAATGGGTGAATTATTTTTTTATTTTTATTTTTTCTAGCTTATTTACCTCGAGGAACTGTATGCAATAATTTCAAAAACATGACATATCTGTGTCCCTAGATAGTAAGAAAACATGTTCAAATAAGATACAACTTTTACTGATAACACTTCTAATGCTCATTTATTCTTACTTACAAAAACTGAATATTGAATGTCTAGGCTGTTTATGTTATTATTTAGGTTCTCAAGACCATTATCCAATCAGACTGAAAAATGAACTTTACATGAATCTGTTATTTGAGTTGCTAATGCTGAAATTCCTTTTGTTTAAACATAAAAGGACTCTCTCTGATCTGAATCTTCACTACTTTTAACCCCAACACCTGCAGTCGATCATTAATCAGTGCCTCTACTGCTGCAGTTCATGATCTCCATATACTGAGAGTGAGAAAAACTTGTGTGTGTCCTCTATCTGCAGGTTAAGGCACTGACAACACAGGTTCAGTTGTGATTATAGTAACTTTTTTTTAAAACAGTAAGAGCATAGGCTGCATACAGTTTGTTCAATAAAAATCTTGTTAGCCATCGCTTTAGTCAAATGAAAGTGTTAATTTATACATGATAAAGCTCTCATTCTTAACTATAGGAGGGATACTTCACTGTCCATAATTGAGAGTTCTGACTTAATTCACATGTAGAATAATAGCATGATGACTGTAATAGCAAGTAAAGAAATACAGCGTACAGAGCGCCAGGCTGCCTAGTGTCTAATTGTCTTATACATTTCCAAGCTCGCATAATTAAGTAAAAGAGGACAATGCGCTGGCCTGAATCTTTCTCCTACAAGACAAGAGAGAGGGTACAGCAGTGCAATTGATAGAGTGAGTGCACCACACAGTGTTAAAAGACTCAATATGGGAAACTAATGCAGAAAATTGGGGATAATGGGAGAGAAGAGGAGCACTTGGGTGTGAGGGGGAGGAGATGCTGGAGTGTGGAGCAGATCAATCCAGGCAGTGAGGAGGAAGAGGGAGAGAGAGGGAAAGAGAGATGGAGAGAAAGAGGGAGAGAAAGGGAGAGAGAGAGGGAGAAAAAGGGAGAGAGAGAGAGAGGGAGAGACTGCACTGGGGCTTCAAGTAGGTGAAAGTGTGTGTATCTATGTGAGAGAGGCAGTTCCACACTCCGGCTGCTCCCATCACAGACACTCTGCTCAAGACTTGAAGGCATGAGATTTTTTGTGTCAATTATTCTTTTTTTATCTATGTTTCAGCAACGGGAGTGTAAAAATATTTTCTAATCCTGCCTTTTTGTGCCTGTTTTTAAGGAGGTGCCTACACAAACAATGAGGAGCAAGACTTGAAGTGTGGACCACAAGGTATGTACTTTTTTTTCCGGTTTATTTAGTGCATTATATGAGTCGCCATGTAAAAGTTATTGGAATATGTTATCTAACAAATGAAATACTTAAAAGCAATTACAATTACAAAAAAAGTAAAATGAAGAAAGAATCAGGCTAAAGTCATAGAGGTTTTTAGAGGAGTTTTAGGTGCGTTGCCCAAAGCAGTGGTCTATGCATCACAGGGTTTAAGTCCTGGGTTTGGAGGGAGGAAGAACAGAAGACTAGAACAGAAAATAAGCAATTTGGTACAGCTAGTCTTCAAAGGCAAACAAACTCCTATCAGTACAGACCACCTTTGCAGCTCATTGGCCAAAGCTTGTAGGGGCTCTGAGAAAAGGGCAAACACTACGGAGGATGTTGTATTTGTTTCTTCTGCATAATTAAAGTGAGACAGTCAAAAGACAAATATAGGTGATATTCAAGAGAAAGGTGAAGGGCGTGGGCCTGGATTTGAGCTGGACAGTGTGGCGAAGTGGGCAATAACAAAGTTATTGAATGAGTGCGTTAGCTGGAAAGTACTTGTAAAAAAGGACAAGTTCATTCAACAATTTTACCTTGTTTTACCTGCACATGTTTTTTGTTTTTTTTATATAGAGCAAGTGAAGGCAAAAAGGCAGCTTGACCCTGATAATACTTCTTCTCACTAAATACCACTGAAATTAATGTTCTTTATACTTAAATCATAATGAAGTTGATTTATTTGGGGATCTTAACATTTCTTGGCAATAACCAATCTTTATATACACTCAGTAAAGATAACTCATATCTGTGGCTAGGAGTCCTCCTTGAATAGCCAAAAGATTTCAAAGTACATAAGACAAGTAGAAAAAGGCACAAAAATACTGTGAGTTCAATGTAAAGCTTCTTTTGGACCAAGTGGTTGAGGTTTATAAAGATGGAACCACAATAAAGAGCTTTTAATTAAATTTTACATCACATTAGAAACTGGGACTGAACCATGGTGGTTCTTTTGAATCTTTTCATAATATTCTATTCAAGTATTATGTGTAAAGGCTTTGAGTCCAATCTTTAGAAAATAAATCTCTCAATCAGACACAAGACAGATCACTGATCATTTCCCCTGTGTCCAGTGTCCAGCATTGTTTTATTATCCTTTGCCCTTTTAGTCCACCACTAATTATTCTGAATGGAAATGGGAGGGATACTTTGAAAATATATCTATTACAGGAATACTAATGACCAAATACTGAGTTCTGAATAGTTTGAATATTTTCACATTGAGTTGCATTATATTATGTTGTAAAAACAAGAAATAGGATTAAAACAGTTTTATGCTTATTGAACTGTTTGTAATGTATTTATTTATTACAGTTACAGAAGGAGAAAATTCACTACAAGACCAGTATTATCCTTTTCTTTCTTGCTAAAAGCGTAATCTGTAATTTGAAAGATACATTTCAAGTACTGCCATATTACACTTTGGTCTTAACAAAGCCTAAATTTTCAATACTACCAAATGAAAAAGTTACTGTACTAGAATAGTTACTCAGAATAGGTATTCTGAATATGTATTTCCAGTACATTGCTTACTTTCCAACACTGAGTTTAACCAGAGTAAAACAAATGGCAATACAGTTTCTCCAATCCATTTTAATCCAGGTTAGACAAATGCAGCCTATCATAAAGCACCCATGACTTTAAATAAGCCTGTGAAACTGAAATGTTAATGCAACATCTCAAACACTTGATGGGTGTAACATCTAAAAGGCGCTGAAATATAAAAAGGTGAGCAAAAATCATGTACTGACACCCACTCTTCACACTCCTCTGCTGCGGTGTCAAAAGCCCTACCTGACGCCCGCGTTTTAGAAAGGTGAAAGCGCTCTCGGGCCTCTCACCTGGCTTCTTCAAACAGTTACAGTTTTAGGCATTAGCGCCGCTTGAGTTCCACACCACCGCTGTGTTCCTCGTTCGACATAATTGACTTTGCTTGGCCTCAAAAGACTTGGCCCCTGTACTGTGCAAGCAATTCCACCCCCTTTAAAAGCATATTTCTCCATTGGCGAAATTGAACCCAGGAGAATTAATTTGGAAGAAAAATAAACAAAGTGGCCAGTTAGAGCAGTTAAGATTAATGGTCTCTACACATAGAACTATTGATTTTTATGAAACAAAAGTGATATATAATGTGTAGGTATATATATAGTTGTGTAATTTGGAGGAATATGCACAAAAATATAGCAAGTTAAAGTAATGGCAAGTTTGCAGCACTTATAGAGCAAGAACCAACATACTAAACTGGCATTGTGGGCAGTAAGGGGCGTTACCTTCAACACCCTGGCTCCAGAGTGGCTCTTTGGTTACAATGGTACTTGCAATTAGTGGTCCAAATATGGAACTAGGCTCAGAATTGGCCTCTATAACTGCTAGCCTTGATGAACTTCAATTGCCTGGTGCTGAACGCTGTGGTGACGTCACACTCACTTAGTCCACTTCCTCCCTTTTTATTCAAGTTTGGAACTGGAAAAAGTATACATAATATATTTATTGCTAACACAGTAAAGCTCAACTGAACAGTAGATCAAACTAAATTTCTACAATTACTGCCTACTTCCTCCCATTGTTCTCTGTATGGGTCCAGTACTGCGCTGTCCTCTACCTTCTCTGCAGGAGGAATAAGTCGATAAGAGGATGGGCTCCTGTGGCAGATGTGACAAAGCTCTTTGGTCCGGTAATTCCCCTGGGTTTGGTGTGGAGGGAGTGGAGGACAAAAACAGACACGGACCAGGAGAATAGCCCCAGTGACAGTCAGGATCACAACCACAAGGCTTTTGTTAGCTGCACACTGTAAAGCGTGAATGCAGTATACCACAACAAAATGTTCCTCAAGTCAGTCTCAGGGGAGAGGAGAAGTAGGTTACAGCTGCATGAGAAGCACACTGAAACGCATGAACACCTCACTAGTCATTAGTCAAGGGCACTTACAAATAAGCTCAAGGTGCGATTCCATGTACTAACACAAACATCAACCACTGTGATTTTTAATGAATGGATAATAGATGTATTCGCACAAGACCATTGCAGAGCTCATTAAGATCAAGCTGGAAAAGCTGACTGATTTCCATTATTACATACAAGAACTACTCTCCAGGGTAAAGATTGAGAAGAGCGCCGTAATCAGTAAGGAAACAGAAGCCGGTGAGCTGCAACACATCCCACATTTATGAAAATCATGTAATATCACCTTTGTTATCTCTCTGCACTGCATCAAAAGTAGTCAGAAGAGCAAACTAACTTTGGACTATAGTCAACAACAGATCAGTTTTGAGAGTTCAAATATAGTGAAACAAAACTTCAGAATTACGCCATTATGCTTTTTTACAGTGTATTTGAGTACCCCACTTCATACATGAATGTTGGATTATTTCTGCAATAGATTGTTTTTGGGTTTTTTTCAGTTGTATCTCTGTTATTGATTGCATAGCGTTGTTTATCTTTGAGGTTTGTTAGTTAGTTAGACTTACAGGCCTTGTCAGCACTTACTACTTGCTAAGCCAAGAGCTAAACTAATTTATTCTAGGCAGATAGTTTAGCTGTACAGTACAAGGAGCTGTCTTTGTGAAGGAACATTTTCATAAAACTTCTATCACTTATAATTAAATTAGCTTAAACCCTATTACATGTCCGGACACTTTGTACCATTTTAACAAGAACTGGCATTTGTGATTTTCTACTATGTACTTTGTAGTTGTAGCTCAACTGATAGATTTCATTAGATTCAATTATTTTGTGATGGTCAGTGTGTAATGAAGTCCAACAGTTTAGAACGTACTCCTCTCTTTGTTGGCCATGTCTAAAGGTCCGTATCAGACCCGTGTTGACTTTTGTCTCCCAGAGTTACCATTAAAATGAGCTGACATTGAAGGTAAGTGGATGTGTCAATGACTAGATGGTCTATTTGTGGCTGTTTTTAGCTTCATTAAGCATAAGCCTGGCTCGTCTCTGTGTGTTTGGCTCATTTGTGGCCTGCTTCTGACACTGTATGAGTATGTTCCAGCCAAGGGCTCAGCGAGGGGCCAGAATAAAGAAGGTTTACCCTTGAAGAAAGTTAGCAGAGATTTTAAACATTTATTTTTTTCCAGTCTGTTGATCGTGTGTCTGCTGCTTGCTTGTTGTTTGTGAAATGAGAGGCAGCTTGCATCACTGTTTGTTTTACAGTCATTCTTTCATTATAGTTATAGCCAGGAAGAAGCTAAAGTCAAATGGAGTGGAAGTAGAGTGCACATGTGATGTCTAATTTTAAAACCAACTTATATTTGATGTGGTTACTGGGTCATGAAATCTCAAAATGTGCTCACATGCTGACGCCTAGCAACTAATGTTAGGAGTCCACATTTAGGAGATTTGTGTTTTGCATCATCCTTTGACTGTACTGTTTACACTCAGAATACAGGGGGTATGTATCTCCTAAATCTGCCCTGCATTGAGGTCTCCCCAGCCCCATGCAGCCAAGTTTAGCCCACACGAGGCCCAAAGCGCACTCTCCACCTGACCCAGTTCTATCCACATACAGAGCGGAACACAGCATACTTTGATCTGCACGAGCTAGTTTGGTTTTAGCGTTAGAAGTTGCCTTTGTGCTGCTGTTGAAAAGCCCATGTGATCGATGAAGAGGAGAAGGATGGATGGCACATCAAAGGGATATTTATTGAAAAAATGACAAAGCCAAGGCTAATTATTTTAATCATCCACTTTATTACTGATTAGCTGGGTTATCTCCTCTTTGGTTGGAGCCAGGATTTGATTAGCATCCGATGTGAAAATGATTACAAAAGCTTGCGTTTGTGGAGGACTGGTCTTGTATCCCACTGAGAAATATCTGGAGAGTGGTATTGTTATCTGCTGTAAAATGAATCAAGGCTTGGCTCCATGATTGTCAATTACACAAGCTAGTTCTGGATGATTTTATCCAATTTGTTACGTTAGTGACAAAAGTACTAACCTAGGCATTAGTGCGCTACATTTGGTGTGGATGTTTGCCATTGTCTGCGTACTTTCAGCGACTTGTTAACTAATAAATAAGGTCAAATATTCCAACCCCAACCTCAAGAGTTCAATAGAGTGATTAGTGTTTAGTAGCTTTTATGAGATTAAGCCTCAGCACGAAGTGTCCATTTCTGACTTGTGTTTACTATTGTGAGATAGAGCCGAGGCCTTGATGGTGGTTCTGACATTTTTATCACAAAACTTTTCAATTTTAAATATACACATCTACACTCTCCGGTTGCTTACCTATAGAATAACATATGTTTGTCCATGTACAGTACGAACAACATATATAATTTTGTATGTTCTGGTTTCACTTTGCATAGTTTCCCAGTTTGACGTCAGAGCAGCTTCCTCACACTTCCTCAGGCTGTTGTCCTGCATCATTCATGTGAACTCGCCCAGGCCTCTCCACAATTTAGTGACTGGTGTGGCTGCCCGCTCCACGTCTGTAAGGTACCTGTCACGACTGGTGTTAAATAGGCTACAGAGTGAAGACCCAGTGATGGAGAAGGATAGAGGACAGGACTTGGCCGCTCCACTTTTGCAGGACGTAAAAGTGGGACAATCTGTTCCTTGGATGGTCTCCAATTCTACTTTCCGGGGACCGATACACTGAAAATATATCTATACACATGCTCTGTCCTACATAGAAAGAAGAGTGCACAAGTGAGTGAGAGTGACAGTAGGGAAAAAGAGTTTAACTTAGGTAAATAGTAAGGCTCACAGAGTGCTGGCATCTATCCAAAAATATGTAATTTTCCAAATGTTGTTGACTCACAAATCTCGACACAATTTTAATTACAATTACATTTTGCAAAGCAGCAAACCCAAACCAGGAGTCATGTTTTATTTATAAGAGGCAATAAGGCATCCAAAAATGTGAGGAGGGATACAATGTGGTTAAAAGTCAGGAAAGAATAAGATGAATACAAAAAGGACCAATCAGAGCAAGTCCTCTCAGCAGCATCCATCACTGCTCCTCAGGTGTCCATCCACTTCCTCGTTATCATGATTAATCAGTTCCCGTTCCTCAAATACACTTTTACTCAGATCTGCTGCCACCTATCTGGCTTTGTGGTAACCAAGGGAGTTCAAAAGCACAGTGGCTATCATGTTTAAAATTACAGTTTTGACAATGTTGTTGGATATTATAAACACCAACCAACCACACACATCCACATACTACATATACTACATGCTCCCTGACAAATGAAATCAAATGGTGTATCATTGTCACACAATAATGTACTCCAAATCCCAGTTTTAAAGAATTTATTGTCAGAATTTGAAATGTTCCTTCACTTTGAGCAATATCCCAAAATATTGCCATTTGCCTTGAGTTAACTTTCATAATTCAAAGTAATCCCTTTTGTTAACTGAAAAAAAGACATACTACTACAAAAAAGACATACTACTATTACTATATACTATTACTATGTTCAGTAAGATGATGTTTAGCTGCCCTGAATGTAGGGACATAGACTTGTACTAAATATTCCACTTGAAACAATCCCAAGATGGCAAAGTCAGTTCCTTATAATTGGCATGCGTGGGTTGGAAGTACCCAGTGTATTTCCCTTAAAGTTACTGTCTTGACTTGATAAAGAGATACGGTCATCGCTGTGTCGAGGGAGTAGAAAAATACTGACAAAGATGGGTGTGCGGCTGTCATGATGGACCGCAAGAGTGGAAGTTGAGTGACATAAAGCAGAAGGAAAAGCCAAGGAGAGCCCTGACACATTGCCTTTAAGAAGAGAGAGATACTGGAAGTGCAGCACATTAAAATACACCTCCATTACTGCAATGTTTTCATTTTTTTTCCATCCTGTTGATTTTGTCTTAGATCTTCTGCCTTGGCCGCGCTTTTCTTCATTCTCAATCTGATTACTTGGCTTTATGCAAACTACAACGCCGTCCTCTCTGGTGCATTCGCCTTTTCGCTTTTTAGATCCCAATTATTCGCCTCCCATCTCCTCTCAGCCTGTCCCACCACTCCCTTATCTCGCCCAGTGCAGATTCAATGTTGTTCAATATTTGATGAGGCTTTGTTAATAAATCACTCCCTAGCCCTATTCCCCACTCGGTGAAGGATCATGCTAGTAGTTTCCCAGAGCGTTTGAGTGTCATACATGCAGCCTTTTGCCACTTCATAATAAGACAGCTCTATCTTTAATACGTCAACGCTCTGAGCACTTACGTATTAACACAAGTGCGAAGAGCTGTAATTGGGTGTGGGATGTGTACGTTAAGTTTTACCCTTTTTCCAAGATGCCATTTTTCTTGTCTTACTTCAGTGGGTATTTTTATTCTTTTCTTAGACTACCCTTCACTTTCAAAGCATCATGGGAAATTGAACAAGGCTGAAGTCTAGAAATGCCTCAAAAACATACAACCCTTAATGCACTGAAACATAAAAAACAAGGAAAGGAGAGAGTGTTGCAACTGTTCGCTCCGCACAGCAAATCAATCGTAGCCTTGCAATAACTGTGATTTGATCTGTGTGCATCTGCTCCTATGATCTAGTTTTGCTGACACATGAGACAATAATAGCCAACTGGACAAGAAGCATTTTGAGATGTACAATCAGGCCAATATTGCAAGTTCAAGTCTAAATCAGTCCGTTGGTATGTTAGCCACTATGTAGAGCTTATGTACATGACAGTAGATTCACTGTTTTTTACTTATACAGTCCTACAGCTCTTAATTTCACCAAAAAGTAAGTAGGAAATACCTTTTTAATACATGTGATCAGTTTTCATTCTCATTAAAGTGACAGATTTCATCATCATAATACATGTAAAACTGCTGTGTGGCTTAGTATTGAAGCTGCAGATCATATGCAAGGCAACTTTCAGGGCCAAGGTATTTTTTTAAGTCTTCATTGTCTCCAAAATATTAAGCTATATTCAGTTCCCCACTTTAGTTGCGCCCAAGTTTTATGCGGTATTTTCTTTGTTTGTTACTTCGTCAATCTATGAATCCACTCCACTCTATATCACATCTAGTTTTCAAGCTGCTCATGAGACATTTGAGATTTCCTGCATCATTTTATATACCAGCACTGTAGTATCTTTTGGCACTGGTCCAGAACTTCATTATGACACAGCCCCCAAGACAGACTTCACCATAAAATAACCGGAACAGAACATATGGAGACCCCAGTTCTTTGCCATTAAAATCCATTTAGAAGTGGTTGGTCATGCGTCTCTCTGTGTTGAATGTTCCTGTTATTCTTATTTATAAATGTAAATACAAATGCACTATATAACTTTTCTGGCAGGGGGTTCAACCTGCTTCTTATTACTTTCTCTAGGTTAGAATTTTCCACAGTATAGCATTAAATATGTTTGTTTTTTTTTTCAAATTTATTAATCAAAGGTATTATAAATACCTTCATAAACATGCATTCATTCTATGAGCAGGGTTGCCTCTCCTAAAATCTTATCTGTAACTTGGTACCACCTGTTTGTCTCCATGGAGAAACATAAGTAATGAAACACTGTGGAACATTCCAACTAAAGCAATAGCATCTCCGCGTAGACAACCATGAGGCGCACTTTCCACCAGAAACGTAACATTGTGCACCTTTTAAATTAGGGACTCATCTGGGATAAGGTCTTTATGTTAAATGTTTGTCTGCTTTTGCAAAAATTGAATTTGGACATTTGAGTTTTTGTGGACAATGGTTTTGAAACTGAGAATGCAGTGTATAAGGCAGGTACCAAATTAATTTGTACTTTCAGGCTGGCCGGTTGTAGTGACTCTAAAAATAACTTTGTAACCCGTCCATGTAAGTTCTCTGAGGACTTCCAATAGTTATTGTCTGGAATAATTCTGTTGAAGCAGTTTTGACAGGTAATACTTGACGAGACTGAAGTTCACATTACGCTCTTTAGCCTTGGGTCATGCTTCAGACAGCTGTCCTATAAAAGAGCAGTGATCTTGACCTTGTGTGAAAATGTCCTGTCTTCTCACTCTCCTCCTCAAAAACGTGATGCAAATTCACAGAGAGTATATTTAGCCTGTATTCCATCAGCCTGTTATTCCCTGATGCTTTCCCAGTGGCTAAATGGGAATGTGGACCAGCTCATTCACATATGGACATTTGGCTTTGCCGCTGGCTTCTGTCTCATTATGTCTGTAGCAGACGACCCTGAAGATGACAAGGTAAAATCAATGTCTTAAGTTTACTCTTTTCTGCCTGTTTCCACAGCGTGTGTCTCTGGATGGACCCTGTCATGGGATAGCCATGTTTTGTCTTCATGACAACTATGTCACTCAGCCCTCTCTGCAGTGACCCCTACACACCAAGGGATGCTGGGAAATAACAAGCCCTTTTATCCCAGTCAGGATGGCAAAGATGGGGAGGATGAAGAGGAGGAAGAGGAACTGGCTGGAGAGAAAAGCGAGGAAGGTGGCTGTGACCCGGAGAATGGAGGGCTGAAGGACGACAGGGATATGCTGAGAGGAAGGTCCTGGGACCTTAAAGGTGGAGAGGTGACCAAACCGGCCGCCATAGTGGTCGGTAGACAGAGAGCTGACCGAGCACAGAGGCCTGGTAACCAGGGAAACCGAGGTTACACATCCAGTCAGTTCCCTCATCTGCCAACCAATAAGCATCTACCAAATGTGTTCAACCAACACCACTCTGGGCTAAATGCTGTGCTGAAAAGAAGGGCCCTAATGGAGCGCAGCATGACCTCAGTGGCCCCCACGGAGGACTCCTACCCCACCATGATGGTGTTTCGGATTGGCATCCCAGACATCAAACAAACAGTAGGTGCATGCTGCTGTACAGACACACACACAAATAAAGCTTGTCTTTATTTCACAGATTTAGATTTCAAAAGCTTAAACTAGAAATGAAGCCTCATAACGAGGGTAGAATTTTACGTTAAATCCCCGTTAAATTTTAAGTTAGATCCCCCTCTTCTTTTCTTCTCTTTTATAGCTGGAGAGCTTCAAGTTTCTTATAGTTGAAAATTTTAACAACTACATATTAAATAATAAATATCCTAAAATGTTATTTATGGGTTATTACACTTCAGGCTAAACCAAACATTTGCCCCTTTCTTAACTATTTAAACAACCACTTAGTATTGAAGCAAAAACTGAAAGTAGCTATTTCTGCTTTCACTTACTACTTAAGGGACTACTACAAGCCCCAGCAGTCATCCTATAAACTGTAATCTTTACAAAAAGGAGATGAAGATAAAAATACAGTTTGACCAGTGTTGGGTGCAAACAGACTTGGTAACACTCTAATATTGAGCAGTGGGTCATGTGAGTATTACTAGTTTACAAAACCAATTCGCACTGTTGGTGAAATGGGAGTGTCTGTCCCTGGTCTCCTTCAGACTTGGGGTCTTTGTATATCCAGGTGTGAATGCATCCCCCAGTGTAAGCCCTCCTCCATAGTTTTCCCCATTTACAACTCCCTGAACATGCCAACTGTTCTACATGTCAGCTAATCTGCCCTCAATATAACAGTAATTGCTAATTATCTAATAGCTTTTTAATGAGTTCGGGGACAGGCGCGAAAATGGAAGGAAATATGTGCAAGAAATTGTACTCCTGTATACATCATTTTCTTCTCTGAACACTGCAGAGGAGTAATTTTGAGACATAAGGAGGTTAAAGTGAGCGGGGTGCGGGTTTAGGGAAGGGATGAATAAGCAAAAAGGAAGATGTATGCACCTGCAAAAGCCTGTAGTGCAATGTAAATGAGCGGACATGCACCACTGTAAATCCAGATATAATGAAGTATGCAGTTACAAGTATACAGTACTGTAAAACATATAAGGTCTATATATATATATATATCTACTACTGGGTTAGTTGTGCTTTAGAAAGGCTTACAACACAAGTACGCCCTGATCATGTGGTGTACCTCCCAGGGACCACTAAGACATCACTACGGCAACGGCTGCCTGCCTCCTCTAATGAACTGGTTGCCATGCCAATACAGTCGGCTACACAATCAAATAGTGCATCCTATAGGGAGGTAGAGGGGAGAGGGGTGGAGTGCACAGGGGGTACGAAAGTGTGCTGAGCTCTGCAATTTTATTCACAGGTTGCTGAAACAGAACAATAGCTGTGCAAATATGAACATTTCATTCAAAGCTTTTGTCCTGCAGCATTACATTTTACAAAGAAAATGGCAATTAATGACTGTCTTTATGTACGGTGTGGATAGATTACTATGAAATTGTATTATGTCTATTGTATAGCTGGAAAAGAAATAAGGGCATCGTTCATAAAGACATCAAAGAAAATAAGCAAAGGGAAATATTCATCCCAGAGTACACATTGTAGTTCTGCTTCCCGCAGCTCGAGTGTGAACTGTGAGGAAAGCTCGCGATCTCAACAACTCAAGTCATTTCATCTTGACGAAAGTGTCATGTGATTAATTATTTACAGATAGTGCATTTATATTCTGCACACCATTTTGTCCTCATACGCTCACCGCCATATATGTATAAATTAAACACTAAAGCTTAAGTTTTTGCTAATAAACTCACTACTCCACCAAGCAAACTCCAAAGTGACAGCTGAAACTAATCACGTCGCCACAACTGATTTGAACTGAACTGGACATTATTTATTCTATGTTGTTGTTGTTGTTGTTGTCAACAAACCTAATAGTTTCCTATCTGACTTTTTGCAAATGAGAAACAACCCTATTCACAATTGTACTCTTTTTTTTATCTGCATTTATACCCAACTCATGATTCCTGTTGGGTTTTGTTTCCTGATACAGTGTTTATGATCACTAAAGCACATTAACATTATCTTATGTCTGTGTGATGTCAGAGGTGTCTCCAGTTTGACCAGGACTGCACCGTGTGGAACGCCAAACAGCAGATCATCTGCTCCCTCAGCGAGTCTCTGTGGGACGTCTACAACTATGGCCTGTTCCAGCCGGCCGGAGAGGGGCGGGACGCACGCTTTCTGGAGGAGGAGCGCCCCCTCAGCCACTATGCCCAGACCTTCGAGAAGGGGGTGCCCTACCTTGAGGTATGGTGCTGTAGTTTGCATATTCACAAGCTCAATCAGTGGTTAGTACTGGTTAAAGTGCGCTTGCCAGTGATGGGATTCATCAGATGATATTCAAAAGTCCTTTAGAGATTAGTCCTCATATAGTCCTGGTTTAGATCTAATTTAAACGTGGTTAAAATGATTTGATTTAGTTCTAGATAAACCAGGCAGAGTTCTATTTGGTCATAGTTTATTTAAGCTGGTACTAAAACTATTTTTAAGGTGGTACCATAGAATATAAAAATGTTATGGAGGAAGATGTACTGTAGATATGTGGTAAAATGCCAAAGTTGCTATAAAAATAATTCTGGACTAAAATGTTTGTTGACCAAGCTTTGTCAGATATTATCTATACATCATCTGAATAAAGATATCCAATGTATTACCAATGGAATTACTGGAATGGAATTAAAATTATATACAACTAATCTAGTTTATATGAAAGTCTGGAGAAGAGCTGGTGCTGAGTTGTATGACACTGTCCTCTGGTGGATGAACTGTGTAAGTTCATATTAGAAGGAGGGCAGAAAGAGGACCCTAGTGAGATCCTGGCTGTGGACCAGATAGTTTACATTCTTGACTCTGCTCCAGTGGAGGATATGCCTCTCCATGAAGAGGCCTTGTAAAGTGTAGTGACCATGAATCCACATCTGCCTCACATCAAATGTATTTATAACATTGCATCAGGTTTCATTTGGCATTTTCTGGAGTGTCTGCCAAAACCCTACAATCTCCTATAGCCTTTACACACTATATGTGAAGTCATATTTGTCCTGTTGACACTAAATAACCACATCTGCAGTGTATTAACCCACTACGCCCTTTATACTCAAATTATCCTGTGCCGTATTCACTCACGTGTGTACTGTAAATATGTTGTGTAATGGTGGTTGAGATTTTATAACAATGTACATGTTTATAATAATCGTATCTTTTAATCTGATCGTATGACCAGAAAAAATTGATAGTTAAAATTTGAAATGTCTATGATGCAAACAGACAGGATGCAAACAATAATTTGTACTTATAGATATGCAAATACAATGAATTCAGATTTATTTCTGCCATTATGACTAACAGAGCACAGTAATTAAAAAAAAAAATATATAGAAATATTAGACTTTTAACATAAAGACATCCAGGTAGGCATTTGATGCTAGACCTTTAATTGTGCAAATATATCATTTTAACTCAAGCTTTTCCCCCAAGCAGAGAAAGTGTGGCTTAATAACTGAGAGAACAAAGTGGTGGAGCTGTTCCAGTGATAATGAGTGGGAGACTAAATCTGTGCAAACACTCAAAGACTTTACTTTTCTGAATAATCATCCCTTTAGCCACGATTCAGAGACTATGTGCTGGGGGGAATTGTTTGTGCAAGCCAGGATTACATGCTTTTAAAAACCCATTTTCAATTTCATTTGAAATCATTGCTGTGCTGTTGCGGTTTAAAAATAATGGGGTTTATTCCCTTTGTAGAGGCATTAAAACAGATTGAAAGTCATAGTATTCAGCTATACACAGGTCTGATGAGACACCCATTCATTTTCCACTGTTTTCCCTTCTCAGTTTCGGTACAAAACCAGAGTGTACAAACAGACCAATCTGGATGAAAAAGCTCTCGCCAAGCTCTCCACCAAGGTACCTCTTCTTTAATGAACTCCATTGAACTGTCGGCAAACAAATCAAATCATTTCAGCTTACTCCTTTTTCTATTAGGCAAGTCTCAAGAAATTCCTTGATTACATTCAAACTGGAGCAGTGGAGAAACTAGCAAAAGTCCTTGAAAAAGGGCTTGACCCAAATTTCCATGATCCTGACAGCGGAGGTAAGGTCATGAGTGGTATATTTAAGCTTTGTATAACACAGTAGGTTTGGAAAAAGTTGAGTCAGTTGGTGTTATGGTGCAAATGCCCGGATAATATCATAATGACCTGCTTAATTTCTTTGTTGGTCAGAGACGCCCCTCTCCGTGGCCATGCAGGCTGGTCTGTCTGTGGAGGGGGTGAGAGTGCTGATGCAGGGGGGCGCACACCTGGACTTTAGGACCAGAGATGGACTGACTCCGGTGCATAAGGCAGTCAGAGCTCACAATCACACTGGACTCCTGGTACGCAGTAACATGAATCCAAACTACAATACAATACTGCATATATACTTTGTGTGTGTGTGTGTGCATACATTTTTTCCTCTTTTTTCTTTTCGTTTCTATATTCATAGTATTATTAATATATGTATGTATCCATTCTATTGTGAAAAAAATAATAATAATACAGCAAAATCTTGGTTTGGTCCCTTTAATGAAACTGTTTATTAATGGTTCTTTGTAGGCTCTGCTGTCACTGGGCGCCTCTCCGGACTACAAGGATCGCTGTGGCCTGACCCCGCTGTACCATACTGTACTGACAGGGGGTGATACTTCTTGCTGCGAGACCCTACTCTACTACAGGGCAAAACTGGGCACAAGGGATGAGAACGGATGGGACGAATCACACCAGGTACCAACAAACAACACTGCAACTTCTGCTTAAAAGAATCCATCATCTCATCTATCCTGTCTCATTTTCCATTCATCTGCCCAACTGTGTATATCTTTGAACAAGTCACCTCAGTTCCCAAATCTCAGTACACTACATTACAGAACAGAGATTTAGCCTCTGGAACGCTCACCCTTTCACTCAACCATTCTCTCTCTCCATAGCACAGGGATGAAGAGGAGTTTGGAATGGAAGAAATACATAAGGTACCCTTCATCCCTCCATTCCCATATTCCTGCCTAATATAAAATAGTTGAGAAAGACACACTTTAACCACATACAGAGTCTCTTTGTGGTTGCATTGCCTCCCCAACAGTGCGCACATGATGATTAAGCCGTGAGCCGGTGGTTGTCATGGAGTTTTATTTTTGTGTGACTGCGCGCTGTGTGTCTGTATCTTTACTTAGTTCATGTCTTGTGATATTTCCATCCATGCAGCAAAATATGACGGAAACCTCACAAGTTTGTGTTGTTTTTGTGTTCAAAGTGTTTCACCATGGTGCAGAGAAACAACTCTGACCCTCACTCTGACTTTGTGCGTCTAATGTTATGTGCCACATTGATTTGTTAAGTCCTTTATGATGTTATGCATTCAAATATGTACTTAGGATTTATAGTGTTATCAAATGGTACGTTCACAGTGACATGAAAACTGAGATGAGATTTGAGTTTATTATAACTCATCTTGCAATTCTTATTAGTGTGATCATGCAAAGTCACAATTGATATACAAGTGACAACAAATAAGAATATTCCATCAAAATTTGTTTTATCTAGAAGGTGAAGCTCTAATACAGTACAAGACAGTATGTGTTTAATGATTAGGAATTACAATTAGTGTTAACAAAACCCTGTCATAAAAAAAAAAAAAATACTAAAGTTCCTGTTATCTTTACTATTTTGTCAGCAAAATATTGATTTGTATTACCAGAATTGCAGTTCATTTCAAGCTTTCCAGAATCTAGATCCTGCATGTATTAGTCAAATAAAATGAATGAAGGTGGAAGGATATTGTTTGTTGATGTTGACTTTAACTGGCCGTTGTCCTGGATGTACCTCACCTCAATCCCTTCGTGGCAAGAATATAATAAAAGTTGTGTATATTTATTTATTTATTGAACTAATTCACAATTTTGACGGATGGCATTGTAATCTCCTCCGTGCCACTTCTTGTACTTGTGTGACCTATTCCTAATCATATTGTTTTGATGTTGTGGAAGGCTTGTCAGAACGGCTTTGCCCAGCACTTGGAGCATCTGCTGTTTTATGGGGCAGACACCACTTCTCAAAATGCCTCAGGGAACACAGCTCTTCACATCTCAGCCCTCTACAATAAGGCGAGTATGAAAAACAAGTGCTATGTAATAAACCAGCAGCAATAATCATTATTATTACATATTTTTTATGTTGCAAAATCTGTCTCTGTTTCTGTGGGGCTTGTAGGAGAGCTGTGTGCGTGTTCTTCTGTACAGGGGAGCTAATAAGGAGGCCAAAAACAAGCATGGCCACACACCTTTTCAGGTAAAATTGTGGTATCAATATTTAAGTCAGAAATTGATTATTTTCAGTATTTTAAGTTTTGCTTTCCAGTTGGCAGTTATGTCCGGACACTTTGAACTCGGGGAGCTCATCAAAAACCATAAGGATACAGATGTAGGTATGTTTTTTTAGTGTTTGTAAAATGCAGTAAGTAATGTATTTATAGTTGATTTAGTCAGCAGAGATTTTTTTCAATAATATAATAACAATACAGTTTTTAATTGTTTGTAACATTGAGTCATGTTGATGATTTAAATGTTATTTCCCATTGTTACAGTGTTCAAAGTTTAGTCTCTGGTCTGGTTTTTGCATACTGAACAGTTCCTTTTTCTTCTTAGTGCCATTTCTGGAGTCACCTAAGTATGTTCCCAAACGCAGAGAGAGCTCTCACACCCTCCCTCTGCCAGGACTACACAACCACCCCTTACTGCGAGCCAACAGTGACAACACTATGACCCAGCCAGACCTTGCACATCCATTAAACAAGCCCACCAACATTCCCACACCCGCACAGGTACAGGATCTCAGGTGATGGTCCTATGTTTTAACTGTAACATATCTTTCACATGTTTATATTCTGTTTTGTCGTTGGAGTAGGGTCAGCGCAGAGCATCAGTGAGCATGAGGAGCTCCAGCAGTCCCAGGACCCGACATAGGTCCCCATCCCGAGGGAGAGGGGGGCAGAGTGATACGGAGGAGAGGCACAGACAGCCACGGGGGAGACAGGGGTAAACTACAAGTGATGAACTGTTGGATTTGGAGGGAAATAACTCATTCAGTCTTTAACATTTCCTCTTTGACGCTTGCCACATTAGTTTGTATAATTTTACTTGCCAAAACCTGCACAGGTGTAAACAATCACACACATCAGATATTGCTGTTTACACAACATTTCTGATAATTCCAGAAATCAGATAATCAGGATATTTTTTGATGTGGATGTAAGCATATCCACTGTTTCAAAAACCAAAAGCTAAAACATACATTATGATTTTGTGCTGCCAGTTAGTTCATGTTTACACTACAATCAGCTAATGTTCTTTATTCTAAATGGCGCCAGAGTAACAGACCAAACATAACCAAATGCTTGCAAACATACAAGCCAGAGTTAAATTGGCCTACTATTTTACCAATCATTGCTAATGCTTTCACTATATAAAAAAAATCTTAACAAATGTATTTATAACAGATTGCTTTTTGTGCAGTGCGCCATCAGCAGGCAGCGGGGGAGGCCAGGTGAAGCGTATGTACAGCGCAGTACCAGGGCGTGTGTATATGGCTACCAAATCCTACTCTGCCAGTGGAGACCGGGAGCTCTCAATCAGCAAAGGGGACAAAGTTAAAGGTGATCATGAACAATATTTTAAACCTGGTACATTCATTATTTTCACATTTTTTCCTGCATATTCAAAGCTTGTTCTGCTCTTGTCTGTACTTTTGCTGTAGTGTTGAGTGTAGGTGAGGGCGGGTTCTGGGAGGGCACTGTGAAAGGTCGCACTGGATGGTTTCCCTCGGACTGTGTGGAGGAAGTGGCAGCTCTCGGCAAGGACAATCGATCAGGTGAGTCTCGGCCACAGGAGGTTTCAGTGCCAATGTAAGCCACTGTTTGTCTTTTAAGTTTTAGTTTACATTTTACAGGCAAACAAATCAGTTTTGTGAACAGTAGAGAAGTCAAAAGACAAACTGCCCCACAAATAAGAGTTAAAAAGTTATTTAAGGTGTTGCTTACATTTTTGGACTGGACTAGTTTCTATATTTTTACAATCAATCTTATTTAATACTTGAATATTTGGTCTTGGCAGTACTGGATTCTTAATACTTGGAATAATTTCACATTGAGTTGCAATATATTATAGTGTAAAAATGCAATGTGGGATTAAAACAGCATTATGTTTGTTATGCATTTATTTATCACTAACTAGAAGAGGAAAAATCACACCTGCAGGCACGGCAAGAGCAGTGTTTTCTTTTTGTTTGCAATAACACTGTACAGTTTGAACCCTGGACTGTAATGTACTAGAATGTATTCCATTGATTTTTAAAGTTTTTTAATTATTTAAATTCTAAATACCACCAAAATGAAAGAATGACTGTATCAGAATACAGTTCTTTGTACTCTGAATACATATTGGTACACGTATTTAGTTACTTCCGAACACTGCTCCATGGACAAATGATTTTGCTTGAAATAATAACAAAAACATTTAAACAAACTGTAAAACAAACCAACAAACCAACTGCATAAATTGAAACTAGTAAAGGTTGTTCAAAATTATATTTTGACTTATAAACTTTTTGTCTAGCTCATATAGGTCAAATTAATCATCTGTTCAAACATATATCTTATTTTATTTCAATTTTAATTAGACACTGCATATGAATATGACTCACTGTGTCCATAACTGCGTTGCACAGACAGTACATGACAGTGGGCATTGTGAGTAATAGGCTGTGTTCTCCCTGAGGCTGGATGTCTCCTTTAAGTCACTGTAGCACCAGACACACTCATGTTAACAAGAGCAGCTGACAGAGGCACTTTAACTTTCCTCTTCACAGATCAGTGAGCCATACAGTGAGCCATGTGTTGTAGCCAGAGTAAATACTGCATATTTGATTAGTGTGATATAAAAAGACCTGAGCAGAAAGGCATTGACACATGACTGTATGTTTGCAGAGACACGCAGCGAGAAAGCAAAGAGGAAGCTTTTCCGTAATGTCACTGTGGGAGCCTATGATGGCACCGATGGGCCCAGGTAAGAAACAGTTAGAACATATAATTATAATTAGTGGTCAGTTTAAACTTGCAGTGAAAGAGAAAAGCACTAAACATTTCCCCGTTTAACATTACACATTTTGTACAGGCAAACACATCTCAAGTATACCATACAATGATACAATATTATTTATATAGGCAAATAACTACATTTTAAAATTCATTATAACAAAAAAAAAAAAAAGTAACATCTTTTTGTTAGCAAAAATCTGTTAAAGCTTCAGATGTCAGATCAGATGTCTTTGAATTGATTGTCATTGTATTCACCCAAAGCTCTGTGGACAGATTACAAACCTTTGCTTAAATCATCAATAAATTAAGACAAAAACTTGAAGCATGAGCAGCTGTAGTTGACTTAACAGCTATTGACGTCATTAGAAATCAAGATACTCTCTGAGTAGAGACATTTAATTAGATAGTTTACACAATTTAGATGAGATTGCTGCAGTCATTGCCAGAACAATTATCACAGATGCATACCTGAGCCAAGGAAAACACAATAAATGGCCAAAGTTGTCACATCATCATTCATTCAGTGTGTAACAACAATATTGGGTAACACATGGAAGCACTCTCTTTGCAAAACTGTGATCTGTGATTTGAACTAGCGCTCTAGACATGTGTCCTGGGATACTGAAGGATTTTCATGTACTTAAGCGCCGTAAAATCTGATGTGGTCATCGAAGACGCAGCAGACACGGTCATGAACTTAGGCGGTGTCCACTCCTGATAGCATCATGAAAAACAAGTCGTGACACTGGACAGCTAAAATCAACAGTCCAATATACTCCAAACCAGATGTGGATATCACTATGCATTTAATCTCTTGCCCAAAGCATGCTGGGATACGGTCCTTTGCAACTTGTATAAGGCTAATAAAGGCTGGATTAAACTGGAGTGGGTGCATTGAAAATATATTTGTAGCTGTGATTTGTCACATGAGTGTAGGCAGCTGCGAGTTTATTATTGTAATGGGAACCTGCGAGGCCAGTCAAGGTGATTGAAATAGTTGACACACTGTTGTTTGGCAACAGGCGGGAGGCGCTCCATCACAGTGGGCATGTGTGCTTGACCCCTGTACCTCCATACTGCATGTACCATGGGAAATAAAGTTCTGTTTTCTGCCTTTAGATACGCAGAAAAAGCCACAAGACATCAATTCAAAACAAGTGTTGAGTTTGTTATTGTGTTGCTAAGTCGTGTTTTTCTCCATTTCATATGTATTACGCTTAAAATTGCTGGCCAGGCATCAGAAACCCAGCTGCCAGCAATCCTAGAAATATGATGATCCTATTATAAACAACATTACAGAGCTCATATGGAGAACAGATACGGGAAAAGTGAAGGGACAGTTAAATGTTAAAGCTATTTGGGGTAACATTACTCCATGTTATCACTCACTCGCAACTCAGTGGAACAAACACATGCGACATAATGTGTTTCCCATTTACATCTACCAAAAACTGAAAGTAACATTTTTACAATTTTGGCCCATGTGAGAAAGGACTAAACTCTAGTCACAAGGGGTCAGTAAAAGTACAGTTGATTATTTACTGCAGATGTTTTCCTTGGGATCCCCGGGTAACACTTTATAATAACAGCACTTGTTTTTGACTGAATTCATAATGAACACACTGTTTATTTAGAATAGTACCCTAATTAACACCCTTATTCCTAACCCTAGCCCCTAATTAAGTACTAAGCTGAACTTAAGTACCAAGTTACTAAGCTTGAACTAAACATAGTAAATTATTTGTTCATAATGAATTAAGTTTTGTTCATACTTTAAGGCATAGTAGTTAAAAGTGGTACAGTTTCCTGGTAGCATCTGAGCTCAAAGATCACCAGTTTAATTTAAGGTTTAAGATCACAGGGATAATTGCATGGCTCTCCTATAGATTTTACACCATGTATTGCTTGGTACACTTGGCAATTACAATCTGAATCCTCATACCGTAACTTTAAATGTCTATATTGCTATTTATTCTTGTTGCATCTGTCTGTGTCTCTTAGTAAGGACATGGTTCATATCTGTGATGAGTCATGACTACAGCACAAACTCCACTTAGTTCCTTGGGCTAACATAGATGACTTGCCAGCCTCTCCTCAAGGTTTCACAGTTTCCCATACGTCATACATTTGTCATTCAGAAAGCACAGCCCTTTAACTCACCCTGGCTTGTTTTGTAAATGAATGCAGTGGCAGCCCGTGGGTCCTGATACATATGTGGAGGGGGCTGGTAATTGCAGCCACATGGTGAAGTGAAGTGGTGCTCCATTACACTGTGATCCGGACCATGTTCCCCCTCTCTGTGGCGCAGCGCACAGGAGAATGTCAATGACTGTTGTAGAGCCGCATGTTCGCTCGAGGGGCGCTGACAGCTCCGGGAACAGGGACCTACAGGCAAATTTAATGCACCATAAAAACAGTAATTTACAGATTTGCATGTTAAGTTTGGTGATTTTTTTATATTTGGATAACATGTGGATGCTCTACTATCCCTGAAATTGATTGGCCTTGGCCTGAGTTAAATTTAGAACAGCTATTACAGATTTTGTAGTGGGGTTGGAAACTATATGAAAATAGCACAATCCATTATGGGAATTACTGGGGCAGCAGGGCCTGGACTAACGTTTGCCAACTAACCCAGAGGTCACACTGTTGTTGTGTCTGTGGTTGTAGGGGCTGATGGAGCATATTGGTAGCTTGTAATGTAACGCATCAAGATATTATTATTACTATTCCCTACCCTTATCTGAGAGTGTGACATTACATCACATTTTAGTCATGTACCTGGCAGTACTGGTGTATTTGTTGGTAACATTGTCCATCATATTTTTATTTTTGACTGCAAGATGGCAATTTGTTATAAAGGCCAGTCAATGCTTATTTACATTTTTCTGAGGTATCCTTCTATACATACAGTCATTTAAATGTATGTTATTAGAGTATTTTGTATGTATGTTAAATCTAATATCATCAGTGATTATACAGTACATGTCCCCATCTCGCCTTTTGCTGCTCACCCATCCCCCCACTGCATTCCCACCCCACACCTTGCTTTCTCCATCTCCCCATGTCCCCCCCTCTGTGTTGCGATAACCACTGGGAATCGTCCTCTTTAGCTCCACATTGCTTTCTCCTGTCTCTCTCTCTCTCGCTTTCTTTCTCTCTCAAGTGTGAGGCTGAGCTGTAGCAGGATAGAGCGAGCGAGGAGGGGGGAGGTGGTGCGGTGCTGGTGTGAGGAGCACGCTGTGGAGAGAGAGAGGAGAAAAGGGGGGGCTCGCGGCAATGGGGGGATGCGGAGAGCGAGATTTCTCTCTCTCCCTCTCTTCTTCGTGGCCGTCACTGGGCCCCAGAAACAGGAGCGTGTGGTACATTTACAGGTAGCGGGCTGTTTCCTCATTCATTGGCTGGCTATGGATGTGAGGAGAGGACAATGGAGAGAGGGGAGAGGTAGATGTTGCTACTGACAGGCCGTGCCTTTTCAAAGACAGTCTAATAAGCTATGTGTTGTGTGTCTGTGCGTGTACGAGGATGCCTGGTCCTCTGTTCCCTCCCTGCATGTTTTATCAATGTGGCAACCATTGACGAGTGACTGCAGCATGTTTGTTTCTTTTGCGTGTCTTTTCTCCCTCTTGTGTGCATGTGTGTGTCCCTCTGTGTGTTAGCGAGCGCTCATATTGATGCGTTTCAGTCAGACAGTGTGGGTGTATTTCATTGTCTTTGAGTCATGATTTCTCCAAGCACATCATACTCATTCACCACTTTCCCGTTTAAAGCCCGTCTGTGCTTCCCACCAGTCCATGTCCACATTGATATTTTATCATAAGCCGTTTTACTTGCACTGGGAGATAAAAGTCAATGAGGGGGGGTGTGCGGTGTTGCCGGTGGTTGGGTTTGCGTGTGCGTCCATTGTGAAAAGAACATAGACATTTCACATATAAGCTGTATACGTCATAGTGCTCGACTGCTGAGGGAGTGTCTCTGATACAGTATAGTAGGCTATACATATCTCTGCTGCTTGCCTTCATGTCCATAGTTACCCGTCCAGTGCATCACTTGTGGGGTCCTCAAACAGATACCTAAAAGCAGGTGAATGGTTAAAAATGCTTTTCTCTGGTAATTGTGTTGAGTGGAGAGGATGACTCAGGAGTGTAGTCCATTGCAGGCTGAACATCATGACCCATCTCCGGGAGAAGTAAACCCAGAGCTGACCAGCCCGCTGGAGCGTCCACCCACTGCATGCTACTTTGATCCTCTGAGAAGGAAGGCATGATGTGAGGACAGGGTGAGAGAAAAGAGGAGTGAGGTGTGAGGAGCAGATGGATGGAAGGCGGCCGTGCGTTGGCGAAACAGTTAACATTGATGGAGAACACATAAGGGACGGACCTCAGTAGGGGAAACTAGTGATCGTCTGCTGGGTGCTAAAGTTATGGCTTGGTGTTGAAGTCTGGGACTCCAGGCCTGTGGCTCACGACTTCACTGCACCTCCAGGAGTCACATGTTGCTGCATTACTGCACTGAGCTAACTTTTACGCCACTTCTATTATTGGATTTATTGAAATGCTACATTTTCTTGCCATTGGATTTTTTATGGGACACAACAGAAACTAAATTATGTGATTTGTGTATTCAGTTGTTATATGTTTTCCTGTGAATGCTATTCCCACTGTTTTAGTACAGATATAAGGAGTGACCTTTTGTGTCGAGATTCATAATTATAATGCCCAGATTCAAATTCCGGCAAAGCACAGTCAGACAACTATAAGTCTAACATTTAATGTGCAAATGCCTTGTTTTTTTCTCAGAGATGGAATATACAGCACCACAGTCCGTCTCTTGAGTGTGGGAGGCATTTAACTTGCAGCTAAATAGAGTGTTTATGCATATTATGAAGAAATCCGCCTGAAGTTCCAAATAAAAAAAATGATTAGCAATGGAAGTTACTTCCGCTAATTCCTTGCTGGGTCCATTGTTTTAGCAGTAGACCTCCGTAACAAACTGGTACAGCTCTTTTATTGTTTCAGATCCTTTGGTTTTAGTTGTGAAGTCACTTAGAGTTAAAAGTCCAAGTGCCAACTAATGCAGAAATGATCTGCCTCCAAAGAAATAGCTGCAATTCCTCTTACATCATCCATCCCTTGTTGAGCCACGGGTTTCACTGGAAGAACAAGGGGGAATTGATATAGTTGGAAACGCTTGCCCAGAAATGATTCATGAGATGTGGCAGCGTGGAGTCCATTTGACCACCCGTGTGTAGTGTATTACAGAGAGCTTGGTCAAAAGTCCCAGACGTGGTAATATAATAATGGAATAATGGCAACACTGCACCGCAAGTCTCATCCAGTCTGTCTGTCTTCCCAGGCTTCAGTATTATGGATACAGATTCTTGTCTTAGTAGGCCTTATTAGAAGTGTCACATATGAGAGTTCATGTTATGGATGCCAAAGATGTCAAAATCTTATGCAATGCATAAGTTTTCATTTTTTGTGGTCTGCGCGTTCCCCTTCTGATCCAGTGCTTGTCTCTTCAAAATGCATTAACCTATTTAGTATTGCATGTCACCACAGATACACCTTTCATTAACAACAGCTAGCATCATCTCTGCGTATGTCATCCTCCGCCAACTGTCCTGTTTGCTGCAGTGAAGATATTCTGTGAGGCAGTATATCTGAAATAGAAGCTTTTTTTTTTTTATTTGTCTTTCTCTAAGTGACTACATCATTAAGGAGAAGACAGTGCTGCTACAGAAAAAAGACAATGAGGGTTTTGGCTTTGTGCTGCGAGGTGCCAAGGGTAAGTTGTGATCAAATTATGTCCACATAACTTTTGATAGACTGACTTGTTTTCAGTAGCGTCATTTAACCCTTTGACATGTTCAAATCCTTTGTTCATTCCGGTAGCCCAGACTCCCATAGAGGAGTTCACCCCCACGCCAGCCTTCCCCGCTCTTCAGTACCTGGAGTCTGTCGATGAGGGGGGTGTGGCCTGGAGGGCCGGCCTCAGGATGGGGGATTTCCTCATCGAGGTAAGGACCACGCTTTATGGCTCCTAATCTGAGGTTCCCATGGTACATTAGATTTAATCATCAGTTTTGTCTGTTTACTCAGCATTTGGTTAAGTCTTAGCGCATTATGCAATGTTTCCAAAGCTTTAAACGCAGGCCTATGTCAACAAAAAGAAAAGTTTTCCACTGACAAATTGCATTTTATCAAAAAAGTGTGGTCAGCACTGATTGGTGATGCTATGTTTGAATTACATTGCGTACCATTTGTTGATGGTAACACAATTAGAGACGCACTCTCATGATGCTCTAAAGACCCAAGGCTCAAACTCTCAGTGAGTGATAAATACTGTTCTGTCGTCATGTGACTCTAAAAGTGATTTTGCAACATTTAGAACAAAGCCACTGGAACATTTTGTTTGATACTGGGTTAGAAATTACAAGTTTGTTATTAAAAGAAAAAAGCAAGTAAATTGTATGTTGCTCTTCCAGTTTCTTTAAATACAGGTTAAGATAAAGCATGATGTCAGAGGCAGGGCTTAAAATTGTCATATTTGTTACACTTGTGTGTGTGCCTAAAGACAAATCTTTATTTAATCAGAGTATTATTTATTATGAGTTTTTTTAGTTCATTTTGTTCTTGATGAAAAGGGAAAAATGGTGCTGCATAGGCTACACAACCACTTAATATTGCAGTAATCACAGAACCTTTTCGGTGCCACATCAACAGAGTTTCTTTGTTCCTTTACTGATGTTTTCTTAAATGTGCACCTCTATTAAATTCCACAAAATGCTAATTTATATGTTACATATTCAACCTGCAGTGAGTCACATCTGTGGCAGCTTTTGTAATCGCTCAGGAATGGCAGGGTTTTGGTTTTTGCAGAAGTTACTTCTGGATAGAAGGGAACCAAAGATGTTTTGTGGAACGGGGAACGTTTACATTGTAATGGTTTATAATATCCTTGTCTGGTGTTCAGGTGAACGGGCAGAATGTGGTCAAGGTCGGCCACAGGCAGGTGGTCAACATGATCCGACAGGGGGGCAACAGCCTGATGGTGAAGGTCGTCATGGTGGCACGAAACCCAGAGCTTGAAGACACCACCAGGAAGAGAGGTATGACTCAACTTTTCCCCATGATGTGTCCCTCTTCCTTTTCATTATTCAACACAAAGAGCAATTGCTTGTATGTGTCTTTCTAAAAAGCCTGAGTGTTGTCATTGGTGACTGTATGTTTATATGAGAGTACTAAACATTACAAGACTGTATTTGGCTGGGTTCCCTTTTGGCAGCACCCCAGCAGACTAAGAGACTGACCCCTCCTGCCATCGCCTTGCGCTCCAAGTCCATGACATCAGAGCTGGAAGAGATGGGTAAGACGACAAAGGAGACCTTAAGAGTGGGTGGGGGTGCACACTTACACAGCATAGTTACTATTAGAAAAATACATTGACAAGTCTCTATCTTATTATAAACATGATCCCTAACCAATCTCTTTTTCTTCTTGAATCCTTCCAACAACATGCTGTATGCTCCGTACAGTGGACAAAGGTGTGGAAATGTCAACATTGTGTCCCCTAGTTGTTTTTATGTCCTTCATCCCAGTCCCTGTCCTCTCATCAGCTCTCACGCCATCACATGTGTCACGTGACCAGTATAGTGTATGTATTTACTCCATCCTTTCATTTGCTTTAGAGTATATTCAGTGAGCATGGGCATTGCACTTTGAGTCACAAGTTTGGTTTCTATTTTTCAAATAATGCATGCAACAGCTGCCTCTCCATGGAAAAAGAAAGCAGGTGAATATCAGCTCTTATCATTCCCTCCATCAGCCCACCAGCTTTAATTAAAACGACATCACTTGAAGCTCTTCCTCTTTTTGCAGAGTATGAACCATCCCAGGGTCCTGATAAGAAGAGGACAGTCTATCAGATGGCACTGAGTAAGAAACTCTTAAAGCTCTTGTGAAATTGAGTGTGTTTTGAAAATTAGAAAATACCAATCTTACCATGTCTCACTGGCCCGTTTTATGCATTCAATAGAGGAGTAGGTCTCAGACTTTTCATACCAAGAATATATTTGGTGCGATTGGAGTACCACCTAATCTAAACCAGGTTTCAAATATAACTATATTCTTAGTCTAAACCAAGTATAATTGTCCTAAATAAGTAATCCCCCAAAAGAGGACAGAAATGTAGATTAAACTGACTCTAAATTCACCAAATATTTAAACTGCAGATGAATCCTATTGCAGTAGTTCTCAAACTGTGGTACATGTACCACTGGTGCCACTCAAGTGTCTTCAGATGGTACATAGATTACTATGTAGTTCAAATATTTGCTGAATTTAGTGAAAGCACAAGACCTCTGAAACAGAAAATGACCACAGAAAGTTTCCCATTATGTAGTGAATTTAGCATTTATATAAACTATATAAAATATACTTTTAAATTGTGTGAAGTAGTCATCTCAACATGTATTGAAAGGCTATTTTAAATAGTTTAAGCATAGGTATATTGGGATGTTTCACTATAGTATGTAAGGGCATCTCTTTTCTTAGGGCTCGCCATTTAAGTACCGAGAGGATGTAATAGGGCAAGGGGTAAGAATAAGAAAAATCTTAGGTCTTGTTGTGCTGTTTGTCCACTCTGTGTCTCAGATAAGCTGGATGAAATCTTGGCTGCTGCCCAACACACGATTACACCGGACAGCCAGGGACAGAGGGGTCATGGGGGCAAGAGGGACAGGGGCAAGAATATTGCCCCCATCACACCCAACGAGGTACACTCTTGACTTTTATTTCCTAGAATCTAGATTAGAGTAATAAAACAATGAAAAACCTTTTGTCATTCTAGCTGTGGAAATTAGGGCTGAAAAGACAAACTAATGCCCAATCATTCCCAAAACTCTATCCAACTCACTGCATGTATTCTCATTTTTGCTGTGGTCCATATAAATCCTTGTAATCCTAATTAAATTATTAGTTGACTAATAAAAAAAATGTGGTTGATTAAGACCGATTAATTGACTAAACAACAAAGGATTACAGCCTTAGTGGCAATGTTATACATGCTTACGTATTTAGGTGCTATATATTACAAAGAGAGAATAACTTTCTAATGCATTGAGATGTATCTCAGATTAGTCATGATTTGGTGACTAATGCCGATGCTCAAAGCGACTTGATCTTTAGATTTTTTTAGCCACTGCCCTCGCTGGTCTTTACAGAGGATGATTGACAATAGCCCACCCACATCAGAACACTTGTTAAGTGTGAGTCAGGTAGTGTCCATTCATCTATAATCTCCTGCTGCCTAATGCATGACAAATTATGCGACCAAATACATTTACACCTTTTTCATTTATACCAAATAGAGAATAGACTGCAGGGCTACAAGTTAACAGGTTTTGTAAGCATTTTTAGAAAGACATTTATGCATTTGATGGCGTCTGACAGGTACCAATCCAGTGCCAGAATCCTTATAGTTATGCATATAATGCATATAACTTAGTTTTGTGTTGTTGTGGGGGTTTTTTTATTGTCCATTCTTTTTGTACAGCTAACTTACGATCAGCAATCTTCAATGAGTATGATGCAGACTGGACCTAGTTATGGCTACAACCAAGCTTACTACCAGCCGGGACAGGGGCCTCAACATGCTGTTATGATGCGTCAAAAATCCATCGGTAGCCTCCACCATTTGAAAAGGATATTTTGGTATTTTATTTGTAGTTATAATTGTCTTAACTGTTTCTATGTCTTCAGGTGCAATGGAGGAGGAGAGGGGATTTCTTCACCCACCCACCATGAAGCTGTCCCGGAGCCTCTCGGTACCAGGGCCTGAGGAAATCCCTCCACCCCCAAACACATCTGCCCCAGAGCCGCCCCTATCTGCAGGTCCTTATACTGGTAGAGGCCCTGCCATGCCCATACCCCCTGTCTCCCAACCTCACTACCAGCATCATCCCCAGGCAGGACATCCCACTCAAGCAGGCTGGGACAGAGGAGGACCAGGGGGCATGGTTCCCACCCTTCGTCGACAATCAGAAGGACTTGTCCGAGAGCAAGAACCTCCAAAAAGAGGCGGTGGGAAAATGGGCGGGTTAAGGAGAGGATATAGTAGTGCTACACCACCAACAAGTGCTAAGCCTAAACCCCAACCAGTGCCACAGCACCCACAAATGGGTAGCAGAGAACAGCCAGCGGCAGCAGGGAGAGGCGGAGCCAGGAGAGGGGGACGCGGTGCTCTGATGAAACAATCAAAAGTGGAGGATGGCGTTCGACAGCATAGACCTAAAGGTGGGGCTCCTAAAGAGAAGAGTTCTATCCCAATACCTACAATCATTGTAAAAGCCCCATCCACAAGCAGCAGTGGGCGCAGCAGTCAGGGGAGCAGCATGGAAGCGGAGCAGTCTCAGGATGCAGAGGACCCCCCTTCTCCCTCCATGGACAACACAGCAGACAGTCCCAACAACAGCCTGCCTCAGCCGCTCACCACATCACCACAACCACCAACATCCACGGCAACGCCTTCATCAATCGCTCCTACTGTTACACCCCAACAAAATGTGGAAGACTTAGACTACACAGCTTCTTTTGGGACATCATATGGAGGTTTGGGGAGTGGTAGAGGGGGCGATGGGGCAGGAGCGCGCAAGGAGCGGGAACGATTTCGAGACATGAGGAGAAAAAGTGCTTCTTTTTTCCTGTCGTCTGAGGAGGATATCCAAGGAGAGGCCGGTGGAGGTGATGTAGGTGGACAGTATGGGGGCAGGATTCAGCCTTTACATGGCTCTCAAATGGATGTGCCTATGCCTAGATTAAGGCCCTCGAAATCTATTGACGAGGGGATGTTTTCCGGAGATAACTATGTAAACTACTCCAGCAGTATGCCCCCTGCTTTTGGATTACCAGAGTATTCCTCACCGATTCTCAGTCATGACGGCCAGCCCAAGTCAGCTCCCTCGATGTATGGTCATCAGCATACTACTACGTTTATCCATCCACTGACTGGTAAAGTATTGGACCCCTCATCACCACTTGGTTTGGCATTGGCGGCAAGAGAAAGGGCCTTGAAGGATGACCGTCGGACACGACGTGATGATAGATATTTTGGTCGTCAGATGTCCACAGTTGGATCGTTTACCACCCCCATTCAAACCCCAACCCCTTCACTTTTTGCAACCCCTACTCAATCAACATATACTTCTCCAGTTTCAATGCATCTAACGTCACCTACAGCCACCACCTCGCCGGCATCGCTCAGTCGACCCCAGTCACCAAGGATATTGCGTTTGGGAGGTGGAGAAAGGGTGGAGAGAGAGAAGGAAGGAGGACCACGAGAGGGTCTCAGAGTTCGCTTCTCAGAGGACAGAACCAGCCAGTATTCGCCGCAGTATTACCCTACCCCAAAGGAGAAAGAGGTGTACAACAACAGGCCTGTATCCATTGTGCAGCCACCCCCACCACCAAGTCAGCCAGCCCCATGCAGACCCTCATTTCTTCAATTTGACAGTTCTCACACTAGCTACATCCCTCAATACACTGTCCCTTCAGCTCCATCACATGACAGTGCGAGCAGGGGAGTGGCAGGACAGTCCCAAGAAGGTCTAGGACTTATGGTTCTCCCTCCACCCGCTCCGTCAATAGATGCAGAAGATGAATTTGTCTTTGCTGACCCGTTACCCCCACCACTTCAGTTTGCTAATGGTAAACATGAGAGGGGTATACCACATCATGGGCAAAACATCACTGGTGTCCCTCATCCACCTCCTCCAGCCAAAAATACCTCTCAGACCACTTCACAAGGGGACTCAGCCACATCCAGTTTAACCTCGTATGACAGCGAAGTGGCCAACCTCACACAGTCCGCTCTGTCACCGTCTTACCCTTCGCCCCACATATTTCCACCTACAACCACAGCCCCTACAAGCTCTGCTGCTCCAACATCAGTGCACAGGCCACAGCCCATGTCCCAGTCCCTGCCATATTACAGTAGCTCCAATGACCCGTCTATAAGTGAACAAAGCCTGCCTCAAGACAGAGGTACTGCTGTCCTCACCACAACCATGACATACGCAACTACCACTATGACTGCAACTACAGCAGCCACTACTACTACAACCTCCCCTACAACCACTGACTACAGCATGACAGGGCCCAAAGTTGGCATTGCCCCAGGAGGTAAAGCTGCTGACCAGCCACATCATGCCAACACAATTCATAAGAGCGGAGATTGGCAGGATGCAGTGGTGGACTCTGGTATAGAGGAGCTGGACAGTCACAGCAGTAGTGACCATCATTTGGAGATGCTGGGTTTATCTGGACTGAGGGGTGACAGAGGAGGGGCAGTGGGAGAAACAGAAAAGGTTTCTGAGAATCAGGATCTTTGCACAGCCTACTCAGGTGGGCAAACATTTGATGTTCTCAATGCTAAACTGGCAAACCCTGCATTTCCAAAGATGACTCATTACAAAGAAGGGGGAGGGAGGGGTCCATCAGTTGCACTTCGGCGGCAGAATAGTACCAATCCTGCTCCATTGCAGCTGCACAGACAAGTAAATCCTGAAGATTCTAGGTTTGACGGGGTTTTCCCAGATGCAAGAGGAAAACAAGGCAGGTCCAAAATGGAGGATGGCTTTAGTACCACTTTGGCAGCATGTTTAGAGAGGCCCATGGACACTCGGCAGGTGAGCTGGGTTGATCTGGAGGCGCATGAACAGGGAAGGATCCAGAGAGGAGCCATGGCCATGGACAGCCGTAGACTACACTCACCTCTGTCTGGGGTGAAGGCAAACATCATCAATGAACTCAGCTCCAAGCTGCAGCAGATGAGCGGTATGAAGAGCATGGACGACTGGAGCCAGTCTCCCAAGTCACCTACCATGAACAGGTTTGTATGGCATTACATAAAGTAATTATAGTGCAGAGTTTGGTGAATCACTGCCTCAGTGAGTATCTAGTCAATGTAATACAGTGGTGTTAAAACATCAGTGTTACACAATGACAGTTCCACATGCTATAATAGCTACTTTCCCAGTGGAGTCTCAGAGGAGTCTGGTAAATTCCAATGTGGTTAAAGCTGTAAATAACAAAAATATCACACATAAAACATCCGACAAGCCATTTTTGTGAGACAAAAGTTGCACTACAATATTCTGGGCTTGGTGTTAGTTTCAACTACACTTATGTATTTCCTTTTTAAGTTATAGAGTTTTATTTGTCTTTTTCAGATATTCTGCAGATTTCTCAGATGCCTTTCACAGTCCTCCAATTGGTCGCTCCACTTCACCTTTACCAACGTCCTCACCACAGCACCGTCAGATTCTTGCCCCTAACCTGGCTGCCTCCCCCTCCGTCTCCCCCACGCCTCAAGTACCAGTGCAGAGGAACTGGACTCGTTCTCCATCCCCACAGATGCCCACATCCCCGGTTCACTCTCACCCTCCACATTCTCCCACGTACTGCCCTTATCCCACATCACCAAAGCACCGCTCCAAAATGCGCAGGCAGACTTTTGATTTCCAGTGCAGCCCCACAAAGGAGATGCGGTCATCAGTTTCTCGCCGTCGGGCCCCTAGTCCTCTTATCTACAACACAGAACAGCAAAATCCTGCTCCACCTAGGCCCTCTTCACTCCCCATACTCCCCAGCACACCTGTTTACACTGGCCCCTTCGACTTCCCTGGGCCACTCACCCCACCCTCCCCCGGTCTCCCTCTTGGAGACCCCTACCAGGCCTCAACACCACCACTGTACTCACCGTCAGGGATGCAGAGTCCAAACCCACTGTTAGTGTCCCGTTCCCTATCACCCACTCATTTTCTCTCTGGGGCATCTTCCCCTCTGCACCTGCCCCCCAGTCCATCATGCCTCAACTTCCCCCACCTCACCCCACCACCACCAGCGAAACCCTTTGCTGTGAAACCCCTGCCCTACTGGACCAAGTACGATGTTGCCGACTGGCTGACGTACTTGAACCTGGGTGAACACAGGGAGCGTTTTATAGACAATGAGATTGACGGGTCACATCTACCTTCGCTAACAAAAGACGACTTCTTGGACCTGGGGGTGACGAGAGTGGGCCACCGCATGAACATCGAGCGGGCACTGAAGAAGCTCACAGACAGGTGAGGGAAGATGGACTAACTTTGGGACAAACATCTATAAAAGTCACAAAGGAAGTATGGATGGTACAGGAAGGTCATCCTCTTCCTAAACACACCATCCCCTTTCTTTGTTTACCATAGCCATTTTTTCTTAGTCATGTTTCCTATCCTTTATATTTATCAACCTTACATACCTTTATTTTTGAATCTTTCCCATTCTTATGCATTGATTTAACCTCTCTCCCCAGGGTACCCAGTTCTCCCATGCATGTCACTACTTCTCCCCAAGACACAGACTGAGGGGGGACCTTTAAGATGAATCAAAGGGAATTATTATTATAAACAGAGGCATACAGTGTCAAAGGATGTACCAGAGAAGAAAAGTGGACTTCAACAGGACAAAGGGCTGCTAATATGCCATACACCGATAATGCAGTCATATATTTTGAGATATGAAAATTGTGTGTCAAATGGAAGAAATACTTGGACACCATTTTGTGCTATCAAAACAAACTTATACATGCACTTCTATATTCACATCCAGTAACAGATGGACTGTCACACCATCTGCTGTAAGAAAACTCTTGTCATAGTTCAAGAAAGAGTCAAAAAGTTGCTGCTCGAAATCCACCACTGACTCTCAACTTATTTGGCCACAAACTGTCGTGAAACAATGCGTTTTACACCAAACATCTGTTTTGTAGCTTTAAGCACATCTGAGATTCGAATGGCTGTAAGCAATGGATTCATGGTCAAAATATGACAACAAAGACTGTTTGTAAATGATGGCTAAAATGATAATAGAATCATAGTATTATTCATTATACGCATATTGCCCAAATTAATGCTCCGGCTATTTATGTGCGTCTTTTGCCTTAGTATATCTATGTTCAATGGTATCCACAAGCCACTTGTTTGTACTGTGCTGATTGCAGTCTCTGGTCAGGGTATTTTTACAGTATATGTATAGAATTCACAAAGTCACCATTAGACAATAACCATATTTTCTACATACAATCATGAGAAAGCAAAGTGAGAGAGGAAATATGTGCACATTATTTCAAGTGCAAGTTTGGCCATAGCACTGGGTGATAAATCTCTGATGCCATAACATGGAGTGCTGTGTGCTGGCAGCAGGTGCAGTGATCATAAAAGGGCTTTCTTCTGCTTCTTCTGTCTGACCAACCTCCTCACTCTCTGTGTCTGACGCTGTGTCTGCCTTGGTGGCCAAATGCTTTACTCAACTTACATTATTTGTAACGCCTTTGATGAAACATGTAAATGATGGTCCAAAAACATAATTTCACCGAAAGATAATCCTTATACCTCACACTTTTGCCCAAAATAAATATATCCTTTTTCTATACCCCAGTTTTGGAAGAGATACGTTAAAGAATTACATGTAAACATTAGCTATTTATCACTGGCTTCAAATATGAGGCGAGAATCCTTCATTTATAGATCTACAGTATATTTATTCATGCTGACAATTACAACATAAATATCATAGTATATTATAATTACTATATTAAGTACGTAAACCTTTTTAAGAATCTTTGTCTTCCAATACGTGTGGACAAATTCTCTTAAGATAAGTTTTTTATTTCTTTTTTGCTTTTTTCCAATGCTTTCTATACTGCTCGCACTGTTGTAACCCTGATGTATCCCATAATGCATCTCCCTCAACATGACTGTGAGTGAATGGACACTACCCTGGCACAATAGGACTGAGCAGTAGTGTAGAAAGCATTACAAATTAGGTCTAGTGAAATGCATAATGAATGCAACAACAAACAATATGACCATAAGTATGCAGAGATTAAAGTATATAAATAAATGAATATATAAAGTTTTGTTTTATTAAAATACAGTATATAAAATGATGAATATTATGATAGAGGTATAATTAAGGTGTTGAAATAAAAAGGTAAAATTATGTTTCTGTCTTTCTTGTCCCTCATTCACACTGAAAAGACTTGTTTTGAATTGACTCACTCCTCTCAGTCCTGAGGTAGCTGAACGATCCATTGTTTTTTGCCAGAATTACTCTCCCATCAGGCTTTGCACACTAATGGGACAAAAGAGGGAAGATGAGATGGCTTAATCCAAAACAAGTGGTTTCTTCAGTCATGCAGTAAACTAAAGAGGTGCCTGCGAGGCTCCAAAACAACTTGGACCAAGATGAATGCTGGTTGTTTGCTATGATGGTGGCCTATTTCAGCTTCATTATAATCCACTGTAAATATAAGAGGTTTGTAAGGTCCATGTTGCCCAGGTTTTACCCTCTGGCATGGTCTGTTAGCAATTAGCAACATTACACATGTCAGAGGTTGTTTTTCTGAGTGAACCCACCTCTACCATTAAGCTGTAGCACCACTGAAACATTGCCGAGATTTAACATAGCAATATGTTTGTATGTTTTTGCAAACTTTTAACAGTGAACAGTTTTTGACACTGTAAAAAGACATTCTAGAAAAATAAAATAGTAGCTATTATAGTGACTAAGGAAAATATCAGAGCCAGCTTTGTGATGTAAGAAAGACATGTGTACCTCCTGTATTCAGACATGCAGTACTAACAATGGAGTCCACAAAAGTTACTATGATGTTTTTCTGTATTAATTAACTAGTTGCTATGTCTGAATCATTCTTAATAAATAGTTAGTTTTTTATTAACTGAGTTTTGTTAATAAGTAGAGCTAATTAACCTTAATAAAGTGCATGTAATAATTCCATTGTTTTATGGGTTTGAACCAGTAAAACCATACACGCTTAAAATTAATGGCGATTTACAGTGTGTTAAAACATATCTAAGCCTATATGATTTGCAGATTTTCTTTGACAATCTGTTAACTATTAGTTCTTGTTTTGAACACAGTGTATACAACCTTGATCTGAAAGGAGAATGTCAATGCAAACCACATGTTGGTGCCAGAGGTGCATCACCGGTCTCTGGATGACGGTAGTGTTCCTCTGGCTTTTGTCCCAAAGAAAACACCACCCCGGCATGGAGGTAAACACACACTGTACACATTACTATTACAATCCAGTGTTTCTAGGCCTGACCAGAGCAGGCAGGTCACAAAGGGAGCCCACATAGAGGACTAAATGTTGCACATAGCTTCATGGGACAGCCCCTGCAGTCTAACACACTGTAACTAATAAGCTCACATGACTTTGTGCCACAGTGACATGATTCTGTGAGCACTGCCAGGTCAAAATGAAGGACCCCTGTCTCATTCCCCTGTCTCATTAGCACCATATTGAGACAGGCCGAGGGAGGGACGGGCAGATAAGGGTAGGAGGGGGACTCTTCCAGCTGTTTTAATACTAGCAGAGTGTGGACAGTCAATGTTAAAGCACTGGTTAAACACCATGGACTTTGAATAAGGAAAGCTGAAAATTCTAACATTTGTAGGACTGTGGAGCAGAGCTACAAAGGTAAGGTCTGTCCTCTTTTTTAACTATTTCCCCTAAAGCTAGTTGACAGCAGAGAGATCACCAGACATGTGTTTTCATTTCCACACCCACTTTTGAATCAACATAGAGCGTGTAACTTTAAGGGCCAAGGGGGAGAAATTGGGTCAGTGAGAGAGGGAAGAGCTTGAGTTGGAGGAGGAGAGAGGCACAGGGATGGGACAGGGGGAGATGGACTTACAAATGGAGTAGGAGACCCTCAGAGCGGCCCTACCAGTAACAAGTGAGCACTTGATTAATCAGTGGTGATTCAGGGAGACATGTAAGTGCTGCTTAGTGCCTGGTGTGCCTGCTCTGCTGTTTCTTTGTGTGCTGTGATCTTCCTTTTTGCGTGTGCACTGGACACTTTGACCTGACAGAAGTCTGGGCTGCTCTTTCAATGTTACCATGAGAAAAAATGAAAGTCTGTTAAACAATGAGGCACTAATAGAAAATACTTTGAATGTAGTTAGTAGCAGCCTCTGTGCCATGCTCTATGTATGATGAGGTGTGGTTAGTCACTTTTACATTAGCCGTGTGTCAGCACTCCCGACCAGGCCTGAAGATACCTGCATTATCTACTTGTTTGCTTGTCCTATACTTTTGTTTCACCTAACACTCTAAAAAACACTACATTGCACTATTATATAGATTTCTAATGGAGTCCATTGCTTATAATAGAGCCTGTATTAGTCAGAGCCTTGGTGAAAGATGACCTTTCGTCGCTGTTTATTTTGGGAAGGCAACAGGAAGAATGCCGGAGCAGCTGCTCTATTCCTGCTGTCAGATCCCACCCTGTGAATTCCAGTCTGCCACTGGAGCACTCCCCTTACTCATGCACTAGGCATGAGGCTCAGATGTTGTTATGGTAATACACTTAAACCAAACAAATGCAGTTAAGAGTCAGGTGCTGGTGACTCCTTCTCAGATACGACTGTCACGTCCCACCAAAGCACATTTCACAGTGAAGACGTCCAACCTGTGGCATGACAATCACTGCTACCTGTCCACCAATAAAAGCTGCTTCCTCTGTGTGTAGTGTGCATCTTAACCAGTCTAACTACTCTGCTGAGTGACAACAACCCAACAATCCTCTCTGCCTCTTCATGACAGTCATCTTTCAACAATGGCCAGCCTCCCCAAGGAGCCTCCAGAGGACCCTAAGAAACTAAGCTTTTGGATGGTGAGAGATAGACTTATATATAGGTCTATATATATATATATATATATATATATATATAAACAACTTCCTGATTTTTCAGCCAGGAAATTATGTTCGGACCGTGCGCAGAACTGACCAGTCCTTCCAGGCCTCGAATGATCTGGTGGCCTGCTTCCTTGAAAGGGCTAAAGTTGAGAGACAGTATGCCCAGCAGCTGAGCCAGTGGAGCACCAAGTGGAAGACAATAGTGGACTCTAGTAAGTGATTCAGCTGTACACTGCTTTGTTTACATATCACTTTGCACATAAAAAAGCTATGAATCTGAACTGTTTCTCGAACTGACGGCAACTATCAGCCTCTCTTACATGGTTTTGTAATAATTAAGAGGGTAATTATTACAAGACCATGTAATTACTGGTTATCTAATTATTTCTAGAGGTTCATGGCAGCTGAAGCAACTGTGGACCTTTGGTAAGGTTCACTCTTAACTGGCCACAGGGTAGACAAAGGAGGAGACAAAGAAAGGGCATATTAAAAAGACTGACTATGTCGACCACATACGTATTTAACTGTAAGATTAGAGCTACGACATTGTTCAAATTCAAAATTGTGATTTCAATTATTACTCTAGTCAACTACAAAAATGTAATCAAAAATAGATGATATGTTTTACCCATTTGAATCTCATCTACATAGGTTTTAAGTGTCACAAAAATCACTAATAAAATATATTAGGCCTATACTACACTATACATTTTACATATGTACAAATAATAGTTTGAAATAATTATAAATTCAATTATGAGGCAAGTAATGGTGATTATGAGTTTTGACATAATCAAGCAGCCCTACATATAATATGACTATTACTAATTGTTGAGTAGACTGTAAGTCTTGATTTAAAAAGTAACAATAATTAAGAGTGCCCAGCCCTGTCATCAATAATAGCTCTGCATGTTCCAGAACCGTTTGCACATTTGCCTTTCATCAGGTCCACATGAACTGTTGATTGTTATTAAATGAGTGCATCTGGACTTGTTTGGACAAATGGAGGTCATTACGTCTTTATTGGTTCCATGACTCAACATCGCCCCTCTCTTTCTCTGTGTGTTTTATTTCACGGCCTGTTTCTTTGCTCTGTGTCCCCAGGGCCGCTGTATGGCTCACTGATGAAGGCGTGGCAGTGTTTCTTCACCTCCACCGAGCGCCTGTCTGCCCTGCACTCGTCCATCTCACAGTCCCTAGTTTCTGAAGAGGGGGAGCGGATCAAGACTTGGCAGAAAGAGACGTTCCCCAAAAAGATCTTCTGTGGCTTCAAAGAGAGCCACGAGAACAAAACCAGCTTTTCACGTGCGCAAAAACCCTGGACCAAAAAGATTGTCAAGGTACAACACAGAAGCAATAAGATCTTTGAATATATATAAGTAAAATATATAAAATAATCACTTTTCTTATTAATGAACAATGGACAACAAAATGGCAGTAACAGTAGATAGCCAGACACAAAGACTCATACTACTTTGAATAATTCTCAACAATAATAATACAAGGCCATCGAGAGTTGCAAAGTTGCAATTTGAGTTGGTGCAATTATCAAATCACAAAAGCTGCAATTATTTAGATTTTTATAGAAAATGTTTGTTGTACTTGTAGTTTAGACATGCTCTGAAATGCATGGGTTTATTGTATTAGTTTATCAGTTCATATTTCAGTCATTTCACAAATTACATATTGAAAGTTCCTGGAGTTGGAGTAAATGCTACTTTTAAACAAATATCCCAAACGTAATCGTAATAATAGAAATGGCACTGTAGGTTTTTCTCCAGCTATAGTCCTAGGCACAGGCACAGAACAATGGATTAAAAGGGCCTACCAGGTTCCAGATGGAAATTACAGGAAGTCAAGCTCATCAAAGGCTTATAAAAAAAATATAGCCTAAAGTATGCAACATAATGCCTCAGACTAAGGACTGCATTCCTTGTTAAATCTGAATGAACTTCTTTTTCTTCTTTAGTCCATGTAAGTTAACAAGCATGCGTGTGTGAATGTGCCTGCAGCTGGAGAAGGCCCGAGAGGCGTACCACAAGGTCTGTCAGAGGGAACAAGCTGCCATAGACAAAGAGAAGCAGGCCAACGACAACCCAGAGCTGAGTCCGGAGAAGAAGCAGAAGTTCACTGACGCCAAAGTCAAGCTGACAGAGGAGAAAGAAAAGGTGAGGACAGACCTGCACACTGAGGCAACTCCTCAACAACACTCACTCAGGTCACCCCCCCACCCAACAACATGTGTTTCATTAGTCTGATGCATGTGGTAATATTTATTTATCCGACTCTAAACATGACCCCCAGCCTCTCGTTTCTGCACCAGACGTTCCCTTGTACGGGCCAGTGTTATTGTTAAACCATTCTGTGTTTATGGAGTCCGCCATGGGAACAGTGAAGGAAAAGATTTATACATGCTATAGGGCGCCTGCACTTATGAACACATAATAAGTACTTCCTGAGGCTTTTCAAAATAAGGCCCCCTTGTCATACACACAGATGAGGGAACGCTATGAAAAAATGCTGGAGGATGTTACCACCTACACCCCTCGCTACATGGAGGAGATGGAGGCCATATTTGAGCAGTCACAGGAGGAGGAGAGGAAGAGGATCAGCTTTTTAAAACAGGCCTTCCTCTCCATTCACAGACATCTGGACATCACCAACAATGAAAGGTAAAGGGTTAGTGGAGTCAGATGATCTTTAGTTTAGATTACAGTTCAGGGGATAATGGTTCAATGTTATATCATTAGTTTTTAATTATAATTCTAGGTTGATATTTAAGAGAAAAAGCCAGAATAAGCCAGTAGATATGGACATTGTTGAGTCAGGAGAGACATAAGACCTCAGTAAATGAATATGCAAGTAACTGGAGTCAGATTGTGCGCTGTGGAAAAATATAATTAACACTGAATGAATCCATATGTCCTTGTTACAGTGTGAAGGCAGTGTACAGTGAGCTCCATGACACTCTCATGGCCATCAGCGACCAGGATGACCTCAAATGGTGGAAGAACAACCACGGCCCAGGCATGCCCACAGACTGGCCAAAGATCCAGGTACGTCAGACACGTACAATAATAAGTAATATTAAAGACATATGCGCTTTAAACATGAAGAATTTAAGCATTCATATGGCACATGTCTTGGTAACAGGAATGGGTTCCACCAGTTAAAAAACTGAAGAGAAAAAAGAGAGACCAGAAAAGAAAAGATTCCCGTCCGTAAGTGGTCCCAGTCCCAAATCAGCTCCAATAAAGACCTTATTGTTCTACAATGAAAAATATTTACTGTGTGTGTGTCAGGGTGATGATTGGAGGAGTGAAGGTGCGAGCACTGTATGACTACACAGGAGAGGAGGGTGATGAGCTTTCCTTTAAAGCAGGTAATGAATTATTTATTTAGACTACAATACTCGTGTTCATCATAAAACAAAGCGTTAAGATGGCCATGGATTGTTGTGTTTGAATTGTTGTGAATGAAACCTCACCAGAGGGGTTGTGGTGAGCCAGAGAGTTTGGTGTTTTGGTTGGAAGCTGATTATCCAATCAGAAAGCCTGAGCAATGAGCCTCACACAAGTCTCTCATTTGGGACGCAAGTTTCAATGCTGAGCCTGTCTTTGGTCGAAATCTTCACTACTAAAACCCCAACACCTACAGCCAATCAGTAATCAGTGTTAGTGCAGCCTCTGCAGCTCAGTGAGTGAATTCTTGAGGTTCTGAGCTTCCACATGAGACACAGCCTGTCCATATTTTACAGGGATAAACTCTATCCTCTATCAATATACAGGTCAGGGCACTGGCAACCCAGGCTCAGTTGACTGTAATGCCATTTTAAAACTGTAAGAGCACTGTTGTGGAAAAATTACATTTCTAGATGAAAAGTAATCCATTTGCGAAGCTCGGTGAGTTTTGAAATACAGAAAAAAGGTTTATTGTTTGTTACAGCAGATACAGACAGGACAGGGCCCAGGCCTGCCCTGGCCACAGACTGGTAGCCTCCCGGCCTCTCCCCCAGTTCCCCTCTCAGTCTAAGTCCCAGTCTAAATCAAGCCTGAGCATCTGAGCTCTGACTATTTTATACCAGAATGACAATGCCTCATACATTTCAAAGCAGAGTGACTTTTGTTTCACATCCATATGATAATGAACTTTTACACTTAGACAGGTAGAACAACAGCGAGTTTCCGGTGGGATGGAGACAGAGCTTCACACATGTTAATATCTGGTCTGGGTCTGACAGACACAGATCAAATGCTTTTAAAGACACAACATGAATATACTTAGATTTCCTCCACAAGCACCTTTAAAGGGGACATAATTATGTAAAACTGTTTATGAGCTTTTAACCATGTTATAATACAGTTCCCTCACCATTAGCTTACTAAAAATTATATTTCATTGATTCATGCATGGTTGAGTTATTCTACATTGTCCTTCATGTGAGGCATGATTGCACTGATAATTCTTCTTTTTACTGATCACTAGCATGTTGTTTTCTTTTTTTTTTAATAATATAGGTGAAGTGTTCCTGAAGGTAGAGGAAGAGGATGACCAGGGCTGGTGTCGAGGTGTGCTCAGCGGAGGGAAAGAAGGCTTCTATCCAGCCAATTATGTTGAAGTTGTGGAGTGACATCTCTTTGTCAAAAACACTCCTTTTTCACCATGTTTGATGAATGATGTCTACCACTTTGTCCCAGAGACTGTAACAATATAACCTGTCTCCACCAGAAGCCTTAATATTTGTATCTATGGACACTTCTGCAATATTTCAAAATATTATTAACTTATCAAAAATGTCAGGCTGTGTGTATAAAATGTGCTGTATGTGAGATGCAAGTGTTTGCATGTGAGCAAGTCCTGGGAAATTTAAACATAAATGTATTTATTTACCTTTTGAAAAACTAAGGCAAGACCAGGTTTACAATGTGTGTGCAATCCAGTTATTGTTTACGAATGTAACATGAAGATTCTTTTTGAAGGGACAGGTTTTCAGAATAAAAGTTTGTTTGTTTATTGTATGTCTTTACAATACAGTTGATATGTTTTTGGTGCAAATTGAATATAATTATGATGAGATATAAAGTTTAATTTGTATTATTATTATTATTTAAGAAAACAAAGGAAGCAGTGCTTGGTGAAAATGAATCTCAAGAAGCCAGTAATAATTGTATATTTTTTTACTTTTGATGACAGATTTGCTAAGTTCATTTTTACATATACAAACTATTCCAGCATTGCTACTGATGTAATATTAACAATTGCAGGTGGTTATAAAATATTATGTGCCATAAATCCTGGGCAGTACTACTTAGAGTTCACACCCATTTGCAGCAAATGTTTAACCACAAGTGCATAGCAAGATAAAACTATGACTAACCAGCGAATCAGCTGCACTCCTGTCATGAAAGTGGGAAACCTGTTGGACAAGATGACAACAACGGCTGTAAGAATACAGCAGCAGTATCAGCTTTACAGTAACTACTCTTCATGTAAGTACAGATTTCATTATTATTATTTTATTTTACATTATATAAGTTGTGGGATATAGCTGCACTGTTTGCTGTTGCCTCCTAAAGGCAGATGTGATAACTCTAGTAATAGTAATTACGCTGATTACTATAATACAATGGCACTGACTTTGTGTTTGTTAATTATATGGCAGGAAGTACCATCAATGGAATTTGCTTGTGGTTTTGTTTATGTTCCTCCTGCGCAAAATGCCTTTAAACAATCAGGTAAGATTTTGTATTTTAAGACTTAATGATATTTTAAAAAGGGCGTTTTAATATTGCCAGTTTTCCTCTTCATCTGGTCAGAAGTTATCATGTTGGCCATTGCAACATGTTTGTTGGACAGGGACCAACCTTGTGCATACTATAGCAGCCTATAGGCTGCTTCTATGTCCGTAGAAACACAAAGGTTATGCAATTATATAACCACATCTCTTTTTCTTAGTTCAAATTGTTTTGGCATAGAATCACAATATGTTGATCAACATTCAGTAGCTATGGTTAAAAAATGGGATTTTGGCGTTAAATTTTTTAATATTCACGTGAAGAGAATGTCACTGGGTTAAAAGTATGTTTGACTACTCACAGTCTAACAGTAGAAACTTCCTACCTTTGAAAATATGACAGTCATGTGTTCCTGTGTTGTCTCCAGCTCTGCCGCCTACACAGAAGTGTGTCCGTCCTCGGGTGCCTCCTCCTCCTCCACCAACATCCACCAAACAGGTGACCTCTGCCTCCAAGGTCATTGAGCAGCTCCCAACCAATGAAGTGAAAAAGGAAATGGGGACCTCAGTTTTTTATGAAAACGACACATTAAGAAGCACGGTCTTACCTGCCAGCACACAGTCTACACAGAATTCAGCTAAAAAAACAGGTGAAGTGACCCAAACTTATACAGTAATCTATTGGTTCACCTGGATCAGCTGAGATAAAAATAAGCATTTCTTTCAAGGGATATATGACCAAGAATAGCTATATTAATTTACAAAATACATATTTTCATTTTCAGTCTAATTATTCAATTATGCTTTTCTTATCTGACCTATAACCTCTTGTGTCTTTTAATAGCTCTTTTGCCCCCACACATGCGCATCACTCCGTCTGTTCCTGCTAAGCCTCGCTCTACTTCGTACAGTGAACCATGGAGACCCAACAGTCAGTATGAAGTCCCCCCTTGTGGGCCTGATTTAGACAACCTGCCCTGGGACCCCGATTACATATACCACATCCCTGAGACCTCAGACATCTCTGACAGTGTGTACGAGACACAGCCACCAGGCAGAAGAAACATGAGTAGGCATTGTTGTCTCTATATTTAGCATATTTAAATTTCATATTTTAATTTATCATTTTATATTTGTGTTTAAAAACCACAAATAATATATAGCCTAGACTGTTTTTGCTATAGCCCCAACTGTCCCTCCTCGTCCAGTCAATATGCAGCCGATACCTGAGTATTTGATGATTCTACCATCAAAACCCTCTACAACAGAATCAGCTCTTCAGTCGGTTCAAAATACTGCAAAAAGTATGTTTTGTTTCACTTTTGCAATGCAATACAGTTTGCAACGTCTGACTACTGCTTATTTCTGTAGGTTTTGACAATGGACTTCCAGGAAACCCCAATGTTGTTCTTGTCAGTTTGGGAAAGCTGCTGTTTGAAGAAAGAGGTTAGCTGCATGTGTCCATGATTACATCTCATAATATTTTTAAATCAGAATAATTAGATGGTTGAAGAAAAATAATGAATCACTGCTGTATGTTTTAGTGCAGCTTATCCATGGAGAGCCTGTATCTTGCTCCAAGTGTGGCTCAGTGCTGGACTCCATTTACGCAAATGTGGTAAATATGCTATTGAGTTGAACTTTGAACTATGTTGATAAAGAACAATAAAAGACATGCAATAATGCCCCCTCCAATATTAAATGTGATACTTGGGTGATAAGTAATTTCACTAATTACAGGCAGGTGGTGTTGTTTCTAATGTCGAGAGATTTAACTGCATTCTAGTCCCAGTCTCTTACACTCCCTTATATATTGTCCCATAGGTGGAGGTGTGTTACTTCTGTAAGGATAAGCAGACGACTGTCCCTGTCAGTGTCCCAGAGCAGGCTCAGGACATCCTGTTTTCACTCAGCCCTGATCCAGACCCCCCACAACCTCCAGACCCCGTCCTCCTTTTCTGCATTGACACCTCTGGCTCTATGATCATCACCTCACAGGTAAATCCATGATGTAAATATCAGTATTCAGACAACCTCAGTCTCTAATGTGCTTAATATTTTTGGTGTTTTAGGTCATTGAGCAGGGTAAAATTGTCCACAGATCTCGACTTAAGGTACTTTTTTAATCTACAAACCATATAAATAAATTTATGCATGTATTAATGAATGTCTATTCTACAAGTTTGTCCAAAATGCTGTATTTGACTGTGTACAAAGACTGAGTGAACAAAAACCAAAAACAAGAGTGGGGCTTGTAACGTTTAACTACAAAGTAAGTTACTAATGGCACCTATTATTTCTGCACATAATTAATAACTTTAGAGAAATAATGGCTTGTGTCCCCAGGTTACCCTACATGGATATGAGAATTACCCGACACATTACCTTAGTAGTGATGAGTTGATTGACACAGAGTATCTGAAAAATGCAGCCGCCTCTTTCCCCAATCCTCCTCCTGTTTACAAGAATAAGGACTACCTGCAGAGACAAGTAATGGGGTACGAAGTATGAGATACAAGTACATTTCACACAAAGTTAATGCAAAGTTATTTAACAAGTTTGCAATTGTTTTTAAGGTTAAAGGAAAGTGGAACCACAGCTTTAGGTCCAGCTGCTCTACTCACCATTGAAATGGCATCAAGACACCCAGGGTCCAAGGTGGGTTGGAAGACACATGTAGACACGTGTCACAACAACTACTACTACTCCTGTTTTTATGGCCAATGCTAATCTACTTTTTAGCTCAAGGTTCATTGTACACTATTTTATATAATGCCCCCTACTGGAGAAACACTGCAATAGCTAACTGCACTGTCTCAATAAGATAATGGCAGATAATTTGCAGGAAAGTATATTTATTCACTGAGTGAACAGTAGTTAATATGTGTTTGAAACTATACCTGATGGCACTTATATATCATGTAGTTGCATCATCTGTTGCTTTTTTCTATTCATACTTGGGGCTGTTGCCTGGCTGGTCTGTGGACTCATTACCAAAAAGTATGGATCTTAGGCAGGATACAATCTTTGTAGCAACTGTGGCTGTCAAAATCTATTCCAAAATGAAAGCTTCAATAATGCTTTCTCAAAGGTAATCATTTGCACTGATGGAAAGGCCAACACTGAACTGGGAAACCTAGAGGAGGAAGACATTGATGCTCGCACTCTTCTCTCCTCCACCATTTTCTACCAGGAGCTGGGGGAATATGCAGCCAGTCAGGGGTACCAGTGCTAACAAATTGCCAGTTCCAGACTTGACTTGTATTAACTTGCATTTCTCCTATTTAGCGTGACAGTGTCAGTATTGTCAATTGAGGGAACAGACTGCAGGCTGGATGAACTGGGGAGACTAGCAGATCGAACAGGAGGCAAAGTAAGCCATCTCAAATTTTACATTCAGATTTATTATTTTGCTTCTACGTTTTACTCATTCACTTGTGTCTTTAAGGTTGTCATTGCAAGCCCTAAAAGATTGCATCAAGAGTTTGAAGAGATTATTGAGAATAACACAATAGCCACACATTGCGCAGTGTCATTTCTGCTGCCAAAATCCTTGTAAGACCCCCCTCGAACAATTAATTGTAGTCCCAAATAAGCCCAACTGTTTTTTAATATGTATGTTTCAAACTAGACATGTGAAAGGAGAAAGAGAAGCAAGTCACAAAGGAGTCCGAGAGGTGGGAAACATTGACCCAGAAAAAGAGATCACTTTTCAGTTTGGATTAAACGACCATGGAGCACATGGTAAAAATAATAATAATAATAATTCAAATATCTTTTTTGAATTTAGTTTTTGAGTCAACAGGTCTTGTCATCCGATGTGTTTGTAGCTGAGTAATGCTGCCGTTAAAAACAAGAAGATTACTGCAGGAAATAATAAACACTGAAATAGTCATCGGGCATACGACCAAAGCATTTCTCTGGCTTCTCTAACTTTATTCCTTGTTATGCAACATTTTAAGACTTTTCCCTTTCAGAAGATAATATAAGATAGTAAAATATAATATAAGTACAATAAGTGACTATGGCTATTTACAGTACAGCATATGGACAGAAAAAAGCAGGTAAAGTGACTTCAGTAAATTGTGCCAGTGATAATTCACATTATGTCACAGAATTGCTTATGGTTATTACAGGTGGATGACTCAATGTACAATCTTGTACAGTGGTGCAATTTTTCATCATTCTGAAATCCATGGATAAAAAATAGCTATGCCTACTTTTCTTGCATGTTTAAAAAATATCTCTTATAGTAAAGATTTATCCATGATATTCATATTTTTCTCATTCTCTTTGGTTTCAGTTCCTCCACCAGCTTCAGGCAACACAGTCTATGTACAGCTTCAAGTCAGATACACACAAAAAAACGGACAGAAAAGGCTGCGGGTGATAACTGTTCCCAGAGTGGTCACTAATGACAGGTAATGACAACTTAAAGCATTATAGATTTGTAGGCCTTTCTAAAAAGTATATTCAACTACAGCACATGTATTTATAACACTGCAGTGTTGAAGATGTTACTGATTTGAAAATGATAAAAACGTTTCTCTTGTTTCTTGTTCTCAGCTCATTGGTGCTGTCCTCTCTGTCTTTGCCTATCATTCAGCTCAACTCATCTCAAGTCACTGCTGCTCTGGCCGTGCGGGGACGGTTTGTGGATGCCACGAAAGAGGGAGAGCAGCAGAAGAGGCTCATAGAGAGGGCTATGTATGCAGGCATTTTAAATAACTATATCATTCTGGGGAAAATGGCAGAGAGTGGATTAAATGTTGGAAAACCAGCAAGGGATCGGCCTTACTGCAAATAGTTTTTAACAAAATGCTTTATTGCTCATAGCAAAAGATGAAATTTAAATCTCTCTTTAATCTAAAGTCAACTGGATAAATTGTTGTAGGAGTGAAGAGGTTTTGTTGCTCATCACTTCATTGCTTAGTTTAGTCATGCATAGGTAAAGCACCCAAAGTAAAATTATTATTACAAGCTTTTTTTTTTACTTTACAAATCCAACATGAGATCTAAAGGTCACTGTAGAAGTCAAGTAAGGGCTAATCCTATTTTGAGACTGGATGCCCATTTTAAGCGTCTTAATTTATTTGGGCTTGGGGCAGGGTAAAACACAGGTCTGTGACTATTTTCTAACATTGATCTTCTCTTCTAGTGCTCTTAATGCCAGCATAGAAGACAAAGATATGTATCAAAAATGGATTAAAATCATGGAGGCTATCAACAACACCTTTCACAAGTTCACAAGGGTAAGCAATCCCAATATACAGTATTAGTAAAATCTGGGTTTTGTTGATTAAATTCATAATGGATACATTTGCTTGTTTTGCAGAAGAAATTCATCGTTTCAGATTCACAAGTAAAAAACAAAAATTATTATAAAGCAAAAAAACTCCTTGTATTCATGTTTTGTGCTTTTCTTGTATTTTGTCTACAGTCTCTTACTGATGCCGATGCTGCACTGCTCTACACTTTGAAGCACAGTAACAGGAAGTCCATCCATATTCACTAAAGAACAAACACAGACAGCCTTTCACCTCCTTGGACCGGACTCAAGTCTGTAGGACAAGCATTACGTCGTGTATATTCTGTACTGTAACAGAAAGGCAGACATGATGCATGTGATAGATGATCAGTGCTTTAGGATTACTGTAAAGTTTTAAGTAATATACTACTGCCACAATTACTGTTTTGTGCATGTGTCTAGTTTGTCACTTTGTATTATACAATAAAATTAACTTTGTCTCCCATTTCAAGAAAGTGGCACAATCAGTTCTGTAAAAAGCTGCCTCTTCTCGTTCTGTAATTTGCACATTTTTGGAAGATGTTTCCACACATTTCTTCTTATACAATCATTTATTGATCCAGACAAATAAAAGGCAATGGTACATACACTGCAGTGTACTTAAATTATTCTAGTATTCTTTGATAAATGAGTATTTCCAAAGGACAAAAGTAAAGACAGCTTTGTTGAGGTGAAATTATAAATATATAGACTGTGCATTTATTATTTAGGTAATGTCAAATATGTACATGTTTAATTAAAATGTCGTGTGGTTTTGCGTTTACGATTTGAGTCATTAATGTATGTGTTCTTGCTAAAACATGATATACACTGAAAGCTCAATTAACCCTAATCCTAATAACACACAACACCAAATGAAGAAACATGTTAAGTTTATGCCAAAATCAGTCAGAATATTTACAATTGATATATAATTATTTTATTTTTTTTTGCTCATTAAGATTGTAGCACAATGGAACAGAGAACGAAACAGAGAACAAACATTGAATAAAAATGGTAAAGTAATAAAACCTTTACTGAATGTCTTTTCATGACACTCACAACTTTTACATATTGATAACATTATGTTTTGAGAAGAATCAACCTGGATACAAAAGTAATGTTCATCAAGGAAGATCTCATTATCATTCCCCACTGATAAAATACTAGACAGAGGAAAGTTCCTCTTGCTTAACCAAGTACTCTGGGAGATTTGGAAAGGCAGTGACAGGGACAGTCAGAGCAATAGCACTGGCCTCTACTGTGCTGGGTGGAACTTCCGTGGGGCTGGGCGCAGAGGGAAAGGGGTCTGTGTGGACAGTGTTCAAGGCACTGGCTGTAGTAGATGCTGTGTGAGTTCGTAAATGCTTGCGAAGGTATGCGGCAAACAGAAATGTTTTGCCACAGTGGGAACAGCTATGGGGCTTGCTGTTGGAGTGGATCTTCTGGTGTTTGCGCAGCCCTGATTTGTTGTGAAATGCTTTACCACAGTTGTCGCACATGTGGGGCCGGGGCTTGGGATGCTGCTTCTCGTGCTCCTGGAGTTCGGTCAGCTGAGTGAACTCTGCCTGACAGATCTCACAAACATGTACGCCCACTTTGGTCACAGCTGTACTAGTCGAGTCCACAGTGTGAAGACTCTCAGGGGCCTGTACTTCGTCCCATGCCCCAAAGGTGGCATCACAGTGGGTAGAGGAGAGCTGAGGGAGGCTTGTGTTGGCATTAACACCACAGGCTGACCCAGTGTCAGGCTCTTGTTCTTGTTGTTGCACTGTCGGCTCTATCAGGTGGGTTCTTTCATGCTTGCGCAGACTGGATGACACCACAAAAGACTTTAGGCACTCTCCACATTTAAACGGGCGCTCTCCGGAGTGCACACGTCGATGCTTGTTGAGGCTGCAGCGCTCGGCAAATGACTTGTCACATTCAGTACAGGAGAAAGGTCTGAGCCCTGTGTGAACAAGCATGTGGCGTCTCAAATCCCATGATGCTACAAAAGCTTTGTCACAGCTCATACATTTGAAGGGACGCTCTCCAGAATGCACTCGCTCATGCACAGCCAAATCAGCTGGCTGTCTAAATCTCTTGGAGCATTTGTCACAAGGATAAGGTTTAAAACCCAGGTGTGCGCGCTGGTGTCGTCTGAAACTGGAGGGGTCAGAGAACATCTTGCCACACTGTGGACAGAGGAAGGGCTTCTCTCCGGAGTGGGTGCGGAGGTGAGACTGGTAGGAGGACAGCTGGGTGAACCCTTTGCCACACTGTTCACACTGGTAGGGTTTGTTCTGAGAGTGGATGCGCTGGTGACATGCCAAAGATGAGGAACGAGAGAAGGCTTTCCCACATTCTGAGCACAGATAGGGCTTTTCACCAGTATGAGAGCGCTCATGGTTCTTCAGATCCTTCAGTTCTGTGTAGGTTTTACCACACTCTTCACAGGCATAAGGCCGATGGCCCTGGTGGTTCCTCCGGTGCTTTCTGAAAACAGAGGGGTCAGCAAAACTCTTCCCACACTCCGCACAGAAATAGGGCTTCTCCCCTGTGTGTGAGCGCATATGCACCTTCAGTTTGGATAAGGTGGGGTAGCTCTTGGAGCACTGGCGGCAAGAGTATGGGCGCTCTCCGTTGTGCTGTGTCATATGGATTCTCAGACATATAGCCTGCATGAAGGCCTTCCCACACTCAGTGCAGACAAAGGGCTTCTCACCTGTGTGGGAGCGGCTGTGGTTGCGGAGCTCGGTGGGAGTCTTGTAGGCTTTGTGACAGTCGGGACACTGAAAGGGCCTCTGAGCAGAATGGCTGCGCTCATGCTTGGAGAGCTGAGCCTTGTTGGGAAATGTTTTATCGCACTGAGAACAAGAGTGTGGCTGTGGGCGTTCTTTTGAGTGTGCAGACAATTTGTGGCTTGAAAGAGCCGAGATATTTCTGAAGACCTCCGTACAGGCAGAGCATTTAAATGGCGACTTGGCCTTTGGAGGCCTGCCTCTGTTTCGTTTTTTAGATGGCGCATCTCTCTCTTGTGGTTTCATGTCATCTTGAGCAGACGGAGGTATTTGGTCCGCTAGAGGTGGACTGCCAGGCTGAGGAGAATCCATATTCTCATCTACAATGTAAAAAAAGTGAAAACATATAAATAATGTATTTAAATTGAAGCCAACCTAACTCAAATTGGAACAAAAATGAATACGCAAGCCTAAAGTTCATTTGTTGACCTGCAAATCGAATATCGAATGATTTATAATTCAAATACGTTAAAATTAGGGCCAAAATGGCTGGCATTAGGACCTCAGGGACAATAAGCTAGGGCTCTCTGAAGCCATGGGAAGTAGGTCCAGTGATAGACACCACTGAGGTGTCAACCTGCGAGCTGTTTACAACAGAAGACCGTGAGAAAGCATCAGCAACTGGAATTTACACATTTGCGTCAAAACACAACGATTTTTATACTAGCTAATTTGCTAGCATTTTATTCCACTCAAAATGGCTGGCTTTAGGACCGCGGTTGATGTATTGCAAATGACACTGTGATCAAAAAGGTGGCAGCTTTAAACGTGCTCGCACATTATGTAGATTGGAATGTCTTTCTTACCTGAATCGGGACACTGACACGTCGCATTTACAGTAAGGTGATGGTTTGCGTTGAGCAGTGGCTGCAGGAAGTGGACGGCTCTAGGACCATGATGACGAAAGCGTTCAACTGTTCCATTGTGTAATGTACAATAATGCATTTTACATAAACAAAAGTACTGAAGAAAATGTTAAGGTATAGCCGGTGATTTATTCAACTCAATATAGCCTACTATAATAATGTCAAACGAGTAAAACTACATAATAACTAACCAGCTAACCCTACACTTAGTTCCGCGTAAACGTTTTCATGACTTATTAAGCAAAAACTGTTATTCTGATGCACAATTTCCTCGACAGTGGAAAATACATCTCAATACCAGTCCAGCATTTTGACAATCTGTGTATTTTTTTTAAATTGTTATTATTATTCTATCTTTGCTCCCGGGGATCTATTTCCCTGCTGCACATTTCCTGTTTCCTAGCAACCAGAACGGTGTGGGAATCAGATGGTGAAAGGAGCACAAAAATTATATTTTAGTGAATAAAAAGGGCACCGAGCTTGTTTAGAAGGTGTATCTCAATTCCAGTGTTGCAACAGGTACTTTATTTAATACATTTGTAGATTTACTACGCAAATAATTGTAGAAAGCTTCTGTTAGTTTAGCTAGCTATAGGCTAACTGGTGCTAGCGTTACTGAACAGTTACCAGTAACGTTGAATGTAAAAGAAAAACAATGTGGGTTACGTAGTACAGCGTTATATTTCTGTTTGTACTGCTAAATACAGACTCTTACTCTCTTTTAAAATTTTATTTTTTCCACAGCATTTGATACCTCCATCGTCGCTATCATGATGTTGTATAACTTGAATGCAACATCTTCTGAAAGGTTCGTGGATCACCTCATTCTATATGAAATGTCCATTAAACTTTAAAGTACTTGAAAAGCTCCGGAACGGATTTTTTTTCTTGGAATGGTGCATCTCCGTAATCCTTTTTGCCTACCGAGATGGATACTCTCCTGCAACCAGAAGAGGAGCGCAAATTTAAATGTGATGAATGTGGACGTGCCTACAGGCATGCTGGTAGCCTGTCTAATCACAAAAAGACTCATGATGTAGGTTGTTTTCAGTGCAATATTTGTGGGAAACAAAATTCCAACTCTCTGGCACTTAAGAACCACCTCCGCAGCCACACTTCACAAAAAAAGTATCCATGTTCGGAATGTGGCAAAACTTTTTATCGGCCATCACAACTAGTTACACACGAAAGAGTGCATGAATCAAGACAAACAAAAGAAAGGGCTCCCATTGAAGTAGATAATGGATATGTTGGACATGAAGAGCAAAATGGACACACAGATTGTGTTCTGTCATCTGGTATTTCAACATTAAATAGCCCATCTGACAATATAACAGATGTAGCTTGTGGCACACAGACTGAGACCAATGGGTTTGTGGATAAACCTTTTAAAAGTGATTTGAGCGACAACTTCATTCATCAAGGAAGCCTACCGCATCACACGAAGACGCACCAAACTGAAATATTTGAGTGCTCTGTGTGTTTCAAACTGTTTAACAATGTGGCTGCTCTTTCAAATCATCAGAGAAGTCATAAATCCAAAAGTCCAGTAGATTCTCTTTCTGGCCCCTTCACGGTCACAACGCTGGATCAGTTTTCACCACAGAAGCAGGATGTGCCAGTAAATTTCTGCCACTTGTGTCAGGTATTATTTTCAACTCAAGAGGAGTTTCAGGATCACATCCAAATGCATAATTCATCACCTTTATTAGACCAGAATGAAGGCACATTTTTTGAAAACGGCACTTGTTTTTCAGAGTCCCCTTTTTATCAACCTCCTGTTAAACATGCCTCATCTGCGTCTTCAAAGAGTCACAGTGGGTCATTTGATTTGCCTAATGAACAAATGATAAATGATGGTCTTTTTTACCACTGTTCGGACTTAGAATCTGCACCTGTGAACAGCATTGAAATGCAGCCTTCCACAAGTGTAACAAACCATGCCTCACCTGAAGTCATGTCTTCAGGTGTAGATTCAGAGGAGCGGCCTTTTAAATGTGACATTTGCTTTAAAACTTACCGTCACTATGGTAGCCTTGTCAACCACAAAAGGTCACACCAGGTGGGGGACTATCAGTGCTCTATCTGTGGAAAGAGCTGTCCACATTTGGCATCGTTCAGAAGTCACATACGCATACATAAAATGGCATCTTCTCATTATAGAGAGCAGAACTGGCTCTCATCCCAGCTCCAAACCATGGAAGACCAACAAGAAGCTTCAGAGGATGGCATGTATGATGGTATTGAACCCAGAAATGAATGTTTGTTAAATGGGTACTTAAACCAGGACTGTGGGGAAACATTAAATTATGACGTAACAAAGTTGCAAAATTATCTTCAACAGCAAAACAGTATAAGTTGTACTTCTAATGGCAACAAAGAACATCTCCAAGACAATGTTGAAAATCAAGGCAATCATATTAGTTTTCATGAAATAAATGGAAATGACATTGAGAATAACCAGTTTCCTGAAAATGTGACAATTGATGATTACTCTTGTGTAGCTGGGGAACAGGAGGAAAATGACAGAGACTTTTATCAGTGCTCATTTTGTGGAAACCGCTACAACAGCATAGGGGCCCTCAGGAACCACATGCGAGGGCACATATCGTCACATAGCACCCCTCCCAGCTCAATCCCAGCATGCACGTTGTCAACTAAAGTCAAAGAAGAAGAATTAAGCGATGTGATAATTTGCTGTTTATGTGGAGAAAGTTTTTCAAATAGCCAAGACCTTGTCAATCATCAGCTTCTGCACAGCACTGATCAACTAGACGATGCTGAAACCTTGGATAATAATTCAGAGGTTAATGACGAGAAGAATCTCATTTGCGGCAGCTGTGGCATCTTTTGTTCCAGCTACAGTCATCTTGAAAACCATGGATGTAAAGTTGATACTAATCAGTCAACAACAGAGAATGAAGAGGAAGTAAGGGAGCCAAACGATAATGCAGACACAAGTTTAGACAAAGAGGAGCGGCAGTTTAAGTGTGAACAGTGCGGCCGCTCGTATAGACACTCTGGCTCCCTGCTGAACCACAAGAAGTCCCACAAAACAGGGCTGTTCCGCTGTCATGTGTGCCAGAAGAACTTCTACAATCTGCTGGCTCTGAAAACTCACCAGAGGTCCCATTTTGATATTAAAAGGTTAGTGTCTTCTCCCCACACCCACTGCCTCACTTCTTCATGTAAATGAATTATAAATTGCACTATTCTATATTTGGGTAATTCAAAGTTACAAGTGTCTCAGAAAATGGTAAATTCTACAAAATGTCATTACAATGTAGTTAAAAAATTTAAATTAACATTAAGAATAATCTTCACCATTATAAAACCCATTTTACAGTATTTTTTGTATATTATTTACATTGTTCTGTTATGATGCAAATTGGTAATAATGCATTTGTACATTTCATATTTCTTTTAGGTACAGCTGTGAATGTGGGAAGGCCTACAAAACCCAGAAGCAGCTGCTGAACCACATGAGAAGACACAAAGAAAAACAAGTTAAATCTCAGGTCCAGACTCTTACACAGACTGAACAGAGGAGCAGGTCTGAAGGAGGAGAGTTGCCCTTAAGTCCTAATGCCAGTCAGGATCCCTCCACAGAGAATACCAATAAAGAGCTTCAAGAATCTGAATCTACAGTCAAATCTGAGGACAACAGTGATAAGCGGCCATTTGCCTGTGACCTATGTGGCCGCACCTATCGGCATGCAGGAAGTCTGGTCAACCACAAAAACTCCCACAAAACAGGTGAATACTTGTGCTCCATATGCAACAACTCTTATTCTAATCAGCTCGCCCTGAAGAACCACTTGCGCATCCACTTTGCATTCAAAAGACATTCTTGCCTAAAGTGTGGGAAAAGACTGCGGTCAAGGAAGCAGCTTTTAGTCCACGTTTGTACAAATCTCAAGAGAGGAAGGAGAAATTTTAGATCCAAATGTGCCAAAACTTCAGCGGGTGGTGGTCAACCTATCGAACCTCCAACTAAAAAGGAGCAATTCTATACATGTAACATATGCAATCGCAGCTACCGGCATGCTGGCAGCCTCCTCAACCACAAAAACACCCATAAGACTGGACATTATAATTGCTCATTCTGCTCCAAGCCTTTCTCAAACCTTTTGGCATTGCGCAACCATACGCGCATCCACACTCAGAAGAGGAAATACGCTTGCCTAACATGTGGGAAGGCCTTCCGAGTGGCCAGTGTCTTGTACAACCATCAGAAGATCCACAGTGGTGGGGCCAGTCGCTTTAGCTGTCCCAACTGTGGGAAGGGCTTCAGGGGGCGAGCTGGGCTGCAGAGACACCAGTGCCCCCAAGGTCAGCAGAGTGGCACAGCAGAGCAGCACTCAGACAAAGACAAGTGCTTCAAGTGAGTTATGTTAACACTTCAGCATTAATTATACATAAGACATAATTATCTGATTTGTATTCAGTTTAGAAATCGCACGGTATGGGTTGTTTCATGGTCGATGCTACTACCTATTGTTTAGAAACTACTGCAAACCCATCAAAGAGTGCTGTAGTCATATTTTGAAGAGTGCCCTATTCCCATTAACATGTTCAAATGAAGCTAAATGTCTCTCCTTTAGTGAGGTGGTCAAACAAAACAACATATCGACCTATGTTGGAGATTCAAGGCCAGTAGCTGATATGCTAAAAGTGCAAATAGCAGCCCGATATATTGGCCTATCAGTCTATCTCTACTTCAGGTTAAACAATATAAGGGTAGTTTAGGGATTTTAGCAGAGACAATCATGTAGTTTCATTTTTTGTGGTTTCGTTTTTTGCTCACATTGACAGCTTCCTTGAGAGTCCTGGTTTGAGAGGGGAATGAAAACATGTTTGTTTATAAAAAGTACAAATTTACATGAGACCTCATACTGTGGATTTTACTCTAGTTTTGGTGAAGGAGAAGTGCCCCCATGTAAATATTACTTGATACTGCTGATAAAACCAAGTGAAACAACCAAGCTTCCTTTTAAACAAATGCAAAATGATAAGACTTGTTTCAGTCTACTTAAATGAGGAACTTTAACAGTAACAAAATCATCAGTCAAAATCTACATAAAATATCCAGAAAATGCTGTGTTTCCTCCCCGAAGTAGAAATTAGACTCCAATGACCACAATCACCTCTATACTGCAATAGTTGAAGAAAGTGAATTCACACCCAGTCTAGCTTTTACTTTTTTGTTTAGGGGAAATGCACAACTTCTCCAAAAAAAAACATGAATGGTTAGTTTTTACATAAATGACTAAGTCATTCATTAGAATCAAGCTTGGTGAAAATAATAGAGTAACTGGTTTTGGAATAGCTGTAAACAATTGTTAAATTTTAGTTGATCATATGTTTACTACTTCCTGTTTTAGGTGTGACCTGTGTGGCCGCTCTTACCACCACGCCGGCTCTCTGCTCAACCACAAGAAAACTCACTCGGAGAACCTCCACCACTGCTCCCTGTGCCTTCAGACATTTCCTGATCCACTCGCCTTGCACGCACACTCCCAGATCGACCGCCACAGCTGCCCCGAGTGTGGCAAGACCTTCTGCCTGCTGTCCCACATGCAGAGCCACATGGAGGTGCACTGCAAAGACCAAAAGATACAACAAAACAATGTGGAAAATGGCATGTGTGACCAAAATGGGATAATAGACGACCCAGTACCTTTATCCCAGGGGAAAACGGACTCTGAAGATAAGGTCTATGTCTGTGAACATTGTGGTCGCACATACCGTCATGCAGGCTCTCTCCTCAACCACAAAAACAGCCACAAAACGGGATGTTTCCTCTGCTCCATTTGCCACAAAGAGTTCACCAACCTCATGGCTCTGAAAAACCACAAGCGCATTCACACAGAGCCGAAGAGGTACCAGTGCCTCCAGTGCGGGAAGGCCTTTCGGGTGTCCAGTCAGCTCATATGCCACAGGAGGATTCACACCAGGGAAAGACCATTCACGTGTTCAGTCTGCGACAAGACCTTCTCAAGTAAGTCCAACCTGAGACATCACCAGAAGATTCACCAGAACTGTATGGATGCTAATAATTTTATGGACCTTGATATCAATGCATATCTTTGAGTAAAAACAGGCATTATTATAGACAACAACTTTACCTCTTCAAACTAGTGTCTCTCCAGTCTGTATAGCTTCCATTTTGAATTTAGTGTCATCATACCCTGATTGGTTCTACAATTTGTTACATTGAGTTCTGGGGAGTCAGCAGCTGCTTATCTTTGCGTTTCTGAATCCTTTTGTTTGCTTCGTTATCAGTGGTCACTTCCTCTGGGCCTTCAAATGGGGCAGGCTTGTTATTTTTAGTGAAATACCTCTGGGTGTGTCCAAATGTCCTAAACGGTTTTGTACTATGTCTATATATGCAACTTTATACTGGCCTCAATTTGTTGTATTTCTGAACACATCATTTTGTGTAAAAATCATGAATGATCTGTGATGGCACTGAAACTGACCTGTCTGTTCTGTACATACTTTTTCCAGTTCCTTTATAATAAGTATTGATTGAAGTCCCTGCTTGACATTACATTTTACTACATTGCTTATAAAGAGAGTGTGTGATAAAATGTAATTTTCTAAATTAATTTCTAAATAAACTGTTACTCGCCATACAATTTCTTGTTACTCAAATTACTTTTGTACAGTATTTAAGCAACGTAGCTGTTTTTTATACACTTCAAACATGCACAAGGTATATTAGTACATTTCCCTTATTTGCCTAGTAAAGTATACAGGAAGTCTTAAACAATGCGTGTTAAGACTTGTACTGATTTTTCCCAGAATTCCTGCCTAACTGACTTCCCAATATTTACCTGTCTTTGAGGATTATAATACAATAAACTACATTTTGGAAGGCACAAATCTCGTACAGGTCAGATTCACTCAGTAATGTTGATGTTTTACTTTTGCACTGCTAACATCACATATGTCTAATAGGTCTAATGTTAATAAATTATCATGAATTAAAGTTCATTCATCTTTAAATGTAAAATTATTGTATATTTTTTTTCCTTGGATCTACTGAAATAAATGCACTATCCCTGTCTATTCATATGTACACTGTTTTAAGTAGGCCTGTAATAAGAAATATAATGTATCATATGGTGTATATAAAATGAAACTGCAGTGGGTGGGGAGACTAGAAAAACAAGAATTGAAACCACATACAAAACAATTGATCAGTTTTACTGTGAAAATACATTTGGTACATAAAACTGTTTATAAGGTTGCCTAAAAAAAGAAGCCAGTGCATGTACAATATTTACAAGAATCTATACAAAGCGTATAAAGGCAGGAAGTTTTAGCTCAGTAACATTGAACGCTGGCCTTCGAAGAATCTTCACTGGAGTCCCTTAAAAGTCATGTGCTTGTACCTTACAGATTGATAACACTGTAAGATTTGTACAAATAAATAATATAAACATCTAGAAAACTAAAAACAAAAGATGAGTTTGTATGTCGCTACAAATACTCTGACGATTTTGTGAATGGAATAAAAATCAGGAAACAGCAATGCACTTGTTTAGATCCAGGAAATTCAAACCAGACTTTCACTGTTTTTTTTCACTCCAGCCGTAAATATAAAATGTTTTGTCAGCGTTTAAATTGTATGGCTCCACCTTCAATAAGTGGAGGTGCTGTTTCCATTACTTGTACATTCCTTGTTCCATGTTAGTGTTTCCTTACGGCTTAATGTAAAACATTGGGTGGTAATGTCAAACAGTTAAAGAAGTTTAAAAAGTTTTGGACCCATGAACAGTGCATAAAAACAGTTTCTTCCCTTCATCTGATTACTATAATAACTAAAGTACTGGCAAGGTTAGATGTGATTCATCTAAAAGTAGCTACATTCAAATGGCCTTGATGTGCCAATAATGAAGTCTATAGGATCTTACATTCAGCTAACTGGAACAAATTATATTCTTATATGACATAATAGCCTGAGCACCAATTCCATTTTCGTTTTCCCGATAGAAACTAATAGCTGATTACTTTTAGCCAATCAAACAATTAAAAAACAATTATAATTGCTGTGACATGTCAGTGTACCCGTCAATCCTGTCCCAAGCTTGGAATAATATGGGAAACGTACAAGAGGCACAGCTTATACCAAACAAATATGGAATCACTATGTCTTTCCAAGAAGGTGAGACAAGTTGTTTGACAAGTTGGCCAACAGAAGAAAACATTTGGATTGAAATAGAAAAAGTCACTTGTCCACTGTTGCTATGGAGGTGTTTGGGTTTCCACTACTGGACCTGCACTGAGGAGGAGACACAGTGTAATGTCCAAAGGTCCATGGAGAATATACCCTGCAGTCACAGTATAAGAGAGGCGGACCTCTGTGTGAGGGTGGTCACATCAACCATCATGAGGCTGTAGAGACAGAACAGTAGTTAGTCATATCAGTCTGCATACAAGCATACTGATAAATGTTACTAGAATATTTATGTATAAGTGTCACATAAATATTATAATGCTTACTTACTTAAACGTTAAGCTTGGTAAAGTGGTCCTGCAGTTTCTTCAATGGGTTCTGTAACAAAAATAAAGGAATAAGACTGTAACAGACTGCAGACCTTCACTAAAGACACTCTTAGACTATTATTAGTTAAATAAATCTTGCTGTCAATACCAGCCGCTTCCACCGCTGTTACTGAAGTACAAATGATTTGATTTTTCAATGTTCATTATCTTTATTTGTTAAAGGAGCTAATCATGTATTCTGTAAGTATGTTGATGATTCAGTCTCACCACGTAAAGGCCTCTTGTGGGACTTGCGTCGGTGTACCATGACCCCAATAATGAGCGCGGCTCCAACCAGGACCACCGCTAACACTGAGAAACTGGTGATGGCTGCCAGCTTCCATACATCTGGAGTGTCATCTATGGACTTACCTGTCAAAGACGCAAAACATGATCAACTCTGTAATCAAAATCATTGATTGACATTTTGAGAAAAGTAGACGTACATGTGTTGCAGGATGGCGTCTTGGGGTACTGTTTGCACGATGCACAAGGGACACACACGTCCAAATCTGAGTTCCAAAACTCTGCACTGTTGCACTGACCTGCAAAGCAAAAGCCATGATTCATTAGATCAAGTGAAGAGAAGTGACTCATGGATGAACAGGGACATCATTGTACAGTATTAGTTGGAATAATGGGGGTAACTTGTGTTTTCAAGACTTTTTGGTCCCAGAATGAATCGAACATAACTACAATTCTCCAGCAGTATTTTTGTCACTGCAAACATCCTGACAATGAGTTATATTTTGAACAAGCTATTTAGCTCATAATTGTGCAAAATTTATTTAAATGACAATTGTTCAGACTATAAAAGTTACTGTTGTAAATATTGTTCCGCAACATAACATGTAGTAGCATATTACACTGTCCAATCATCTTGAGGTTGAAACACAAAGTAAACATTCATGCACCTAAATGCACTTTCCTCAGATATTTGTTTTCACATTGTATTGGATACCGGTGGTGGGAACTGGCTGTGTAACTGCTCTGGACTCAGATAAGACACGTGCACATGAAAAAGCACATTTGTGGCTTTCCTCTAAAAAGAAACTGGGGAAATTCCTTTGGGTTGGTGCCACCAGCGGGAGTATTACTCAGTGACTTTGGGCTCAGGATGTGTGATAGACGCCGGGCGCTCGAACTGTTTGTGTTGTGTGCAGTGGAACGTGTGCAGTCGGGCGGGTGGGACACAGGAGACATCAGCAGGGGAGATCACTGTCTGCAGACACAGAGCGTCGCTTCATCTATTTTTATGGGCTCCTCACAGCTGAACAATTATAACTTCTCCACTTCCAACAAGAACAAAGATTTAGAGAGAGAGAAAGATGAAACAGAGAGAGGACAGTAAATAAACAGAAACATTATTACAAGTCGTTTGTTTAATCTGTGGCAGTGAGATAGGGTTACAGCCTGACCTCTGCAAACAATACAATATAATGTTAAAACCAGGGCAGGGAATATCTCCACTCGTTTATAAGTAATGTTACTTTAAAGTTAGTAAAGCACAAAATACTTTTTGTCAAAACATGCAACTCATGGTCAAAAAACAATAACATGATGCTTTTTATGACAGATACTCTTCCAATTCACAACCAGTCATGTGCTGTGACTGCAGTGATCTTTGTGGGTGAAGGGTCTTGCTCATGGGAACATGCACAGTTCAAACTGGATCGTGGGCATTCAACCCACTGCACCACTACATATTACTCCTTTTTAGGTAAACAGTCTTTATACTCTAATATAAGACAATATTAATCAATATATTTGCTCAAATTGCATCATTGTGGAAAACAGTTGTTTTCAACACAATTAAAAGTACCCAGTTTATTTTAAAGGGAACTAACAGACTTGTGTAATCTTTCAACCAAGGAGATATTTCTGCACTTTTGTTAATTTTATGGTCCATTCACTTTTTGGGCAATACTTGAACCTTAACTAAGGCATTTGGCACATTTCAGCACATTGCAACATTGTCACATTGTAATCAGGACAATCCAAAGAATTATCAAGAGATAATTATTTTGTTAAACTTTCACCTTTACCACAGGTTAGTCCTGGTAATCTTAATTTCTTTGTATGAAGCTGTTGAGTACTGGCTAAGAAGCATCCTGTATCACTGCTGTGGTTACAACTATTAGTCATAAAATCACTACCACAGAGAGTGGTGAGTGAAATGAATGAATGAAGTGTGGATTTTGTGGCTACATCACCTCAACAAAGTTTATAGAATAGAATCATCTAGTCTGGGGTTGCCTTGATAACATTTCCTTACAGTTTAGTAGGCATGTTCAGCATGTGCGTTGCATTTTGGGGAAATGGTTAATTAAGACTTTATTTCCCAGGAAGATTTTTCCTTACTTCAACTCTGATCAAGATATTTGGAGCATTTATGTACAGAACAACATGCTTTTGTTGGTAATCAAATTGTTTCGGCTCATTGAAAACAGAAAAAGGAGTCTTTAGCAAATCTGTAGCTGGAACCTCAACAGTGAAACATTTCAGATTGGTCTGATTGTCTCATCATGGGGAATTAAGAGAAATCTCCAGATCTGGGCAATCTTTCCTTTACAAGAACAAGATCCTGAGGCACATTGTAACTGAACAAAAGGTTGGATCGCGTTACTGAAGGCACAAGTAGTACCGGCCATTAACAAGCCTGCGTGAAAAAAGACATCTGTTGTAAAAAGTCATGTCGAAGGTATTTGGATGTGTCCTTAGAGACCAACCCCAGCCTCCTGCTCCAATGACTTTACTTCACTGGTCACCGTAACAACCCTGTCACACATCTTGTAAGCATTTCTCCGGATGACTTCAACTCTACATCATTGAGTGAGAGAGAAAAGGGAGAAAGGGGGAGAGGGAGGGGGAAAGAGAGAGACTCCAAAGGTCAGAGGAAGGAGGTGAACTGTGACTGCCGGTTCATCTGTCCAAACTGTGAAGCCTCATTGTTTATACAGAGAATATGAACACCTTAACATGTTTAGTGTCTTTAACGGCCACATAGAGTTACTTTAATGGACTGTCTGTGAGTTATGCATGAAGGTGGACATATTTTAGAGTTGTTCCCCCCAGAACCTTGGCAGATTTCTGCACCTCGGCTGACAAAGGGTGTTTTTGGGTGTGGGGGTCTGTATTTTGTCATAAGTGAGGGGGGAGTAGGGGTGGGTGGACCAACAGCTGATGACCAGATGTACAGATCGTTCACTCATATTGCAGTGGACGTTGACTTGTGTGTGTGAATAATCTTTATGCATTGTTGTCTCTTCTAATAGCAGTTTGTGTCTGGGGCCACAGTCATGTCTGCTCACGCTGATGGAGGAAAGCCTCTTCAAAGAGTCTGGAAGCAGGAGAGGTGTAAGAATATCTGTCCAAACTGGACACTAAACAGAGCGCAGTGCATGTGGTCTGTCCACTCTCACCCGAGGGGCACGGATGGACGGGGTGAAATAAGGCGATCGGAATGCGGAACCGGTGAGAAATGCAGCTGGTAAAGGAAGCCAACTGTAAGAAGTGCGGTATCTGCGTCCATCATAACGGAGGACCACCGGGCCTGAACTCGTGTTCACATGGATCAACACAGAGGCAACACGCTGTATACAGGCCAACATTAAACTGAGAAAACCGTCATTCAGCTTTCACTCTTAAACACAACCCCACAATATATGAAAATACTTTCACTAACAATGCGTTGTAAAATAAAAAAAAAGTAACCCACTTACTTTTCTGAGCATCCACTCCATGGAAATGAGTCACAGCTGCTATGATAATCCCGCACAACGCACAAAAAGTATTAGAAGCCATGTCTGAGTGTTAAAGCTGCTCGGCGTGTCCCACAGAATTCCCAAAAGTTCATGTGCGCACCAGCCCGCGCTGCTTGGTTTTCACCATGGAAAAGCGAGCATCAGAGTGAGTCACTTGGAGGAGTCTGCGCCTTGTTTTAATAGCGCACACACCCACGCCACAGTTCAACTCCTATGACTCATTTCCTATGTACTGTAGGCTCGGATCTTCTGCGCGCGCTCACAGGAAACTCCACAAGCGCGCTGCATGCGCTCACTACAGCCCCTCATATAAAAGTTTGAATTAAATCAGCCTCATTAGTAAAAGGTGTACACACATGTTAAGGTTTGGAGCCACGCCTCTAGTTTTTACATGATTCTGTTACGCCACAGGCTGTGTGTCTGGACTTAATACTGTTTTCATTGTTATTACCACGCCTGTCGACGTCATTCTGTGCGCAATGCCAAAAAACACAAGTCTCTGGCATGAGTGCGAGTCCCATACGCAAAAGCTGCAGGAGAAAACAGATGACATTCCCCACTAAAGCTATGTGCACATTAAAACTTTCTGCACGCTCGGAACACTTAGATAAGCCTGTTCTCCTCGGCGTAGACCCTAACGCACAGACAAAGAGCTGACACAGACATGTTTTTGGAAAGTTAAAAACTGAGTGTCCCTGACGCTGGGCGCTCTGTGGAGCTGGGTGTAGCTGCCGCTGCAAAAATATGCAAAAACAAAGCGAGAGAGCGCATGTCTTTGGTGCTGTCTCACCTTTTAATAAAGACCAGTGCAAGTGTAAACTGTTTATGACAGGTGGGGCAGTCTGTTGTGTGAACAACAGCCGCTCCTAGCTGACTATGAGCTCTGCCAACCGACTCTCTTGAAACTTCACTTAACTGATCCCAAATGCCTGATAAACTTTTTATGTATTCACTCGGTCTCTGCAGCCTGGAGATTTTTTCTGCATGTGCTACATGGTGTGAACCGCCTTTCCCACAAACGCTAACGTCAAACAGACGTTGCCCAACCTCCCTGTAAATAGTTCACATCATCGGGGCAGAGGGGGACGGTTTTCATTGGCCCAATTAGCTCTGAAGCATGTTGTTGGACAGATGTTTTTGTACTCGCTGTCACGGCTAACCTTTAGGAGAGCGGGACCTGGAGCACAGTACACTAAGGACACCCATATGAGCTGACTTTCCACTGAAGTGATTTCATCAGTAATGAGGCACTATAAGCTGCAGATGTTGTGTCCAACTCTGCAATAGAAACCATGGCAACAGGATGAACACACACTGAGGACTGTGCCCAAGGTGATCCAAGCTCTCCCGTATGTGCTGACCGGCCGCCAAACTCTCTGACGCACTGGTTTTGTAAATGCTATAGGCTAACCAAAAACTCCTTGGGCCTGTAGTGCTTTGTTTATTGGAAACACGCTTTGTTTTACACGTCTGCGTCTGAATTATTAACGGATGTCTTATTTTAATTCACAATTTAAAGTTCAACTCGCCTGCCCAAATCAGGACAGATAAAACACATCAAACTTTGATACATTAAAAACACTTTGTCATGGGCCTAATTTGTTATGACTACATGATAAAGGAAATCAGTGTGGACCAGCTCAATGTGTGTGGAAATGCATCCATATGTTACAAACAACTGTTTATTCACTACACTCTTAACAGCACAAAACTCTTCAATGTGTCACTATCGGTTTGGTCACGATATTATTCATAGACTGGTAATGATGCAGCACATGAAGTCTTTCAGCAGAAACACAGGGCATCCAGGAGCTGTCACATTTCAGTTTGTGTGTTTCTGTCTTTTGGTTCTCTCCACACTTTTGAAGTCCTTTTGTTTACCCCGTTTGCTTTAGGTGATGTAGATGCGGTGAAAGTCATTGGCTCCGAAGGCACAGTTGCACTTTGGGCACTTCCTCTGACGCGTGTCGTAGCGCATCTTGAGACATTCGTAGCAGAAAACGTGAAAACATTTTGTTAGCACGGTCTCTTTGTCTCGCATGTTGCAGCAGGGGCATCTCAGCTTGGCCTGGGTGCAAAAACAAATGCAGAAAATATGACTAAACGCTTCCAAGTTATTTTATTGTAACCATTTAAGTCAGGCGACTGGCAATGCGAGTAGAAAGGGTGTAAAAAGTATGACTATATACATCCCAAAGCACAAACGGGTTGTAATGGCGTAGTAGTGAAAGGGTTTGAGCTCACTTTCTGGCTGAAAGAACCAGAGTTTATGTGTGTGTGTGGGGGTGTGTGAAAATCTACATTGCACAGTAATTCTCAAACAGTGGTGCAGGTCCGACTTGGTACACATGTGTAGGGCCTTTTGTCAAGTATCTTAAACACACCTTTCTGATAGGATTGCATTCTGTACTGCACAGGAGATACGGCACGGAGGAGACTGATTGACAGTGGTCTACGGTCCCTTAGCCAATCAGGACGCAGAACACAATGCACGTTCATACACTGTAAAAAGTATGCAAATTTCGCAAACCGCAAAACAGCGAGGCTGAAAGGTGAACCGCGTTATAGTGAGGGACAACTGTACAGAACAATAGTGGCTCATTGGTTAGCAGTGGTCCCCCAACCCAAAGGTCAAAGGATCGATTCCCATTTGGAGCAGGGTTTATTATCGTTCCCTTCCCTTGCCGAGTATGAAAGTGGTCGTGTGCATGAGTGTTGGTCCTGTGCATGAGTGTTGGTCCTGGTCGGAAGAGCCGTTGGTGCAGATTGGCAGCCTTGCTTCAGTTACTCTACCCCAGGGAAGCTGTGGCTACAATAGTCCTGAGCACCACCGAGTGTGGAGTGAATGAATAAAGCACTGTAAAGGGCTTTGGGTGTCTCTAAAAGGTGCTGTATAAATCCAATACCTTATTATTATTAATTTAAATTCATACAAGTGAAAACAACTAAAGTCTAATCTTGGGAGGACATGCTGTAATTTTACTAGTTCTTACAGTTTTATAATTAAAAAAAAAGTCATTCTTTGAAGTATTTGGCCAATTATTGAATCCTACCTTATACTGGTTAATCTCCTCTTGTAAAATCTCATCCGCATCAGAGTACACCTCCACCTTCTTCTGTTTCTCCAGCTTCCGCCTCAGCCTGGACAGATCCTCCTATTGAACAGCACAGAGCCCATTCAGGTTAGAGCCTCCGCTGCAGCCATGTATCCTTGATAGAGATGCAACATACCTGTGCACGCTTGAGGTTGCTGCTCTCCCTCTCACGAGCTGTGCGGTTCTCTGCCACAGACACCTGGATCTCTTTGAGCTTGGCTTGAGTGTGCTCCAGCTGCACCTTCAGGTCTTCTGCCAGCTGAGCAGCCTCTACAGCCTGCAGCAGAGTGGAGGAAACCGGACACACTCAATTAAAACTAGTGCAGCACAGAAATGCAGAGGTGCTACAAGACGCCACTATTACCATGAAACCTTTTATCAGCACATAACGAGATTGGACAGTTTTACTTTGTGGTCCAACGTTAATGGTTTTCAGGTTGAATGTATTTACTGTGCTGTTAACGTAAACTTCTATGACAGCAGGTTTCCACAGCAAACAATTCATCTTAAGATGCTCGTACTGGCTTCCAGGCAATTACTGGTTTCACTTAAACTAAGTAGCCCCTCTCATGTGTTTCCATTTTAATTTTATTGTTAGCACGTTGTAAGCACATAAGAGTATTGTTATATTGAAACTACAAAAGTAAATTAAGATTATGTCTTTCATAAATCTATTCCACCGCTCTATAGTGTTCACCAAGGAAGCCAGAAGAACTACTCAAATAGACCAATAGACTTTACACCATTTGAAAAACATTTAAGAGAGGTTTTATGCAATGTCGCTTTGAACCAAGAACAAATCGGGGTTAGAGTTGTATGCAATAATGTCCCACAGGCATCTGAACACACCAAACTAAAATGATAATGTGGGGAGGTGTGGCATTTGGCACTTGCTGTAAAACAGAAAGCCATCTGGCACTCCAGTCAGGTGACAAGTTCAGCTGAGAATGTCTCACCTTCCTCTTGTTGAGTTCCAGTGCCTGTGTTCGCACGGCCAGCTCCTTCTCCAGAGCAGCCAGTGTGCTCTGAAGAACGCCCTCTTTCTCTTCAAGCTTCTGCACCACAAGCAGCTGTGCGTCCACCTAAGGAAAACACAAAATATACTTTTATAACAGGTTTATTCCTAGCATTCTCCCAACACAGTTTATGAGTTCAATACCTGGGTTTTGAAAGTGAGGACTTGGTCGGCCAGCTCCTCCTTCTCCTCCTTAAGTAACTTATAGATTTGGTTTGATTTGATTCGCTCACTCATTAGTTTGAAGTTTGCATCGTCCTTTTCCCGGAGCTGCTGCAGGAGCCGGCTGTTCTGCTCCTGCATGTCCTCGAAGGCCTGGCCTGTGACATCCATCTCACTCAAAAGATTCTCTTCCTCCTTGAAACAAAAGTAATACACAGGAAACCCATTAGTAATGACTTTTAAGTTTTGCTAAATTTTTAAATTATCACTTTTTAAACACAAGCAACTAGACTTGTTAATATATTTACATTTTGACTTGAGTACGAGTTTCAAAAACACACCTTGAATTGTAGTATTTTGAATAATAATATTCATTTAGTGGTGCTGTAATAGTAGCAGAGTAGTTTTTAATGGTTTTATCTCAACCTTTACTTATTCCATCATTCACAGTTGGACCATTTTTTGTTGCCTTCATTTTCTTTGTATAGGCCAACCAGGTCCTATAAATGTAAGTGGTATGAACTCACAAGAAGTAGCTTTTTATTAGTTAGTTCTGGTGAGTTAAATCAATCACAGATGTAAATAGAAGCCAAACTAATCAGCCACATCTGATGCCAATACAAATTTACTTGAAGCACATTAACTTGTAACAGGTAAAACAGACTCTGCTCTGGGCTTTACCCTCTGTTAATATGCTGTTCTGCTCGGGTGCCTAAGCCAAGCATCTGCAGCTTATCTGGTATTGACATGTGTCTCTACTGAGTTCATCAATGCATAGAAACAGCAATTCAAACACTATATTCTGTTCAAATTTAGTACTTAGTATTATGACACCATCAGCACTAATGGGAGAGAGACTAATGAGAAACCACTTATTTTGCACAGTAATAGCTGAGATAATTAACTAGGGATCACTGGAGTTAAAGTACAAATCACTTTAAGTGTAAAGCTTCAAAGACATATCAGATGTATGTAGCAGAAGAAGGAAAATACTTGGGTTTATTGGTTCTATAAACTAACAATATTTGACCTCCAGATTTTAGGAGCAGAATTGTGCAAAGTGGTCACAGGTAAAAGAGTACACTCAACAATCTTCCAAGTTTCCAAAATTGTTATATACTTGCTCATTGCTTAACAGACTGAAAAAGTAATATGGAAAAAATTAGACCAAATCTACCTGTTTAGTAGCAGCCAGTTTCTTTTGCAGATGCTCAATCATCTCTTCAGCCACTCTGATCTTCCTCAGTGCATCTTCGTCAGCTAACTTTTTACTCTCCTTTCTCTCCCTTTCTTCAAGCTCTCGCACCCGCATCCTTAACTCCTCCACCTAAGTTAAAAAACAAACATTAGAAACATTTGCAAAAGGCAACAATTTACTGAAGAAGAAAACTTAAAGACAAACCTCTGCTTTGGACTTGCGTTCAGCTGCCATCAGCTGCACTTTGTCTCTCTGCTCCTTTGGGGCAGATTTGTACATGTCCAATAAGAGCTTCATCTCTTTCTGGGACTCTTGGGCTTTTCTGACAAATATAGAACAATTCAAGGTCATGTCAAGAGAAGTCCACAATAGGAGGTTGTTTCATAAAACAACTTTTTTTTTATTACTAAATCAGACTTATTTAAATAATCTTGGCTTTTTTGTCATCTACATAAAGTAGCTCCATTCAGAGACTGGAGTGCTCATTTGATTACAGGCCCAAATGTCCCACTAATGACAGAATAAACATTATATAATAGAAAATAAGCAACTTCAATTAATTCAGTGGATAGTTCACATATATTTTTGAGTTGCATGCTTGTATTTTGGGAGGACTGTTTTGGAAAAATATCCAACAGGAATAGATATGAAGTATTGTGCAATTTAAGCTTTAGCAAATGTCATTACTGAGCCATCAGCCTCACTCTATCCATTTTGTGCATCAAAACTTGCCCTAACCACTTTACATAGAGAGGGTACCTTTTAAACATAGCCAGGCTCATCAACCTTTGAAATACATTTTCACATCAATAGGACCACATAAAGGGATTTTTTTAATCACAGTGAGCATTTCACCTCACTGTAGTTTGATTAGTAGATTAATTTGAACCTTAAAAGTCTGACTCGGGTAAGATGAATAAGTTCCGAGTTGTTTCTAAGGTTCCATTTAAGATAATATATGGACCTGCAGCACTTTCAATATTGCAAACTACAGATAAGTGACATACTTGAGATCCACTCGGAGCATCTTCAGAGTGTCAGAGTTCCTCTTGAGTTCATCACTGCGCTGCCTCTCTCTCTCCCTCTCTCGTTCGCGTTCTCGCTCAACCTCTCTCGCTCTCTCCCTATCTCGAGCCTGTTGCCGCTCCAGCTCCTTCCTTCGTTCTTCCTCTTCCTCCTGGTCTTCTTCTTCCTCCTTCTTGACATCAATGCTGTCAGATGTGCTTTCCTCGAGGATGAGGACCCCTGTGTCTCCACTCTGGCAGCGCAACTGTCAAGAAAAAAGCATGAATGCAAGGTAACAACAGAAAACCTCTAATAAGCTCCAGGTCAAGCATAATAATGTGGTTTAAATGATGTGTGATGACATATGCACCTTATTAATCTCCATTTGTGTTTCTTTCAGTTTCCTTTTGAAGCGCTGTACGTCACCTTTCAATTGCATGTTGTGGTTTTGCAGACTGCTAATTAAATGTCGCATTTCTCTGTTGATTGGTCCTGGTGAAAATACAAAGATATGAGCATTCACTTAAAAATTCATATCAGTGCTCCACTATAATTGTTTACAAGGTAAAATATACCTGCTTGTTCATTTGCTGCTAAATTCTGTTCAAACTCAATACGCAGCATCTCATATTCTTTGCGCACCTGGGCCAAGGTGTCCTCTAGCTGAATAACCTCAGTCCGTAACTTCTTCTGAAGAGACAGCTCATCACTCTAACAAGAGGAATGTTGTTAGAGACATCCAGTGAAGGTAACTGAAGCATGTTGTAATTGGAAGGTTACCAGTAAAAGGCAGAGTCCTACCTCCATGTGCTCTATCTGACGAAGGTGAGCATTCTTTGCTGTGAGCAGAAGGGCCCGTGCCTCGTCCAGCTGAGTTTTCACACCAAGAGATTCATTGTATAACAGCGAAAACTGAGACTGGAGACATTTGTATTCTGTGGTCTCCTTCACAACCTCCTCTGGAATATTGCGCAAGTCCATCTACAAAACAGAATGAGTGAGAATGGTGAAGGTAATTATTTTTCCTCAGAAATATTGAATCAGTTGCCCATGAAAAAAAATTACCTTGAGTTTTTCACTTTCCCGAACTGCTTCTTGAAGCTCCACCTGAAGCTTCTCCAACTCTGCCATTCGGCTATTTGCCAATTCCTGGTAGTGCTCTAGCTCTGCATTGAGACTTTCAAACTAAAGGATTTAAAAATGAAAACAAATTAAGCACATTTTCAAGTGTACACTCTAAGATAAGACATAAGATATGCCTTTATTAGTCCCACAGTGGGGAAATTCCAAAGACAAGCTAGAGGACACCTTGGCCCAGATGCGCAAAGAATATGAGATGCTGCGTATTGAGTTTGAACATATAATATTACAAAGGAAAAAATATATATGCATAATAATAACAACATGTGAAACATTTATTATTTAAGGACTATTACCTTCTGAATGTTTAGAGTGATCTGGCCCCCAGGCAACCCACCAGAGCTGCCAGTGCTACTGTATCCAGACTTAAGCTGCAAAAACAGAACATGTTAAAAAAAAAACAACATTAAAAAAAAACAAAAACGTACATTTTAGCAATAAAATAAAATAAATTCCACATACCTGCTCCATTGCCTCTGCAAGATGCTTGTTGAGCTTTTTGTCCCTATTGCGCAGCTCTCTGTATCCACTGTAAGTCTTCTACTGTGGTCTGCATCTCAGTCACTTTGGTCTCTGCACTAGTCACTTTATCTACTAACTCATTATACTGGAAAACAAGTGAAAATACCCTTAATTTCTAGCCAGGACCAAATGACATATGCAAATAAAATGTAAGACGTAGTTTTTGTCTGTACATGATTTTACAATCAACACTTTGCAACAACAAAAAGGCTGACTTAGAGGACCATACCTCCATTGACATTTTGTGATGTCGGCCTTGCAACTGAGTAGCAATGTCCCTCAGACGACTGTATTCCTCATGTAGCTTCTGATTTGTATTTATAATTTCAGTCTGGTTATCCTCTTGGCATACTGCGGTGGTATGAAATATAACATTGTATCATCAATCTTGCACATACCCACAGATATTAATTATATCATTCTTATAAAAAATATAATAACTATTAATATTATAAAGCATTATTATTAGTAATAAGTAATAGTTTGGTTACTATCAGATTATTGTAATAATTCTGAATTACTTAATTTGTCATGCTTACTTAATAAGAAATGCTTTTAGAATTACCTTCGGCCCGAAGCTTCTTGCACATGTCATCAATACCACTGTGTAGTCTGTCAAAGACAGACACCAAGCTTCCAACAACATCTTTGCTAAACTTCATACGGTCCTGAAGATGAAGTGACAACTCCTCCTCGCTGCTGTGCTCCAATATTATAAGGAAGACTTTAGCATTTTCACTCAAGGGAGGAGGAGGTGGAGGTGGAAGTGGATCTGTACAGAGAACAAAATCCGGGTCATTTTAGAATTCTGTGCGTCTTGGTTAAAAAGTAAAACACAAGTCCAAACCAGTAGCTTGTGGCTGCTCGGTAGATGCCATTTGCTCTTCTGTTCCTTCAGGAGGAGGAGGTTGATGCGGTGCTTCCAGGACACTCTCCTCTTGGTGTTCATCCCTTGGAGGCTCTGGCTGCTCTGCAACAACCTGTCCTTCGGGCAATGGAGGCATAGGCACAGACGAAGATGAAGTTGGTGACACCATGTTGATGCCATCTTCCTCCATTGGAGTTGAGTCAGGGAGTGGAGCTGAGAATGGCGCAGAGGCTGATGGAGCTGACAGCACTGGTTCAATGCGTTTGCGTAGAATATGCATGTTTTCTTCCAACTGAAGACCAAGAATAGTATTTAATAATGTTTTTAATAAAAGTGTAATTGAATTAATGTGACCATAACAAAACTGTGCAGTACCTGTGACCAGTAACGATTGACAATAAGGAGAGTTGTGTCATCTGTGGCCTGTCGCTTCTCTAGTTTCTCAATTTTTTCTCGCAGCTCATCCTCCATTGCCTGTCTCTGCTCCAAACGCTCACAGAGCTTTTTGTTTTTGAACTGGATAACCTTCATGTCCATTTCCTCCTGTAAATGGTGAATATAAGTATTGAAACCTCATGCATAAAAGTGGTAATAATTACTACAGTGTGAAACAGGGTCACACAAACCGTTGAGGAGACACCAGCAATGCGAATGGGTTCAATCAGAGTGGTAGTGGTCTTCTCCTCCTTTTTACTTTTCTTCTCAGGTGGGCCAGGGGGGCTGTCCCCGCCCATGGGACGCTTTCCTCCCCCAGCACCTGACATTTTCCCTTTGCCTGAAAGAAATAGGTCAAATCATTTTAGCATGCATGCATGAGAAATCACAAAATTGCTATAATGCAAAGACCATAGCTGCATTACTAGATGAATAAACCATGTTATACATTATTGATATCTTAGAGGTTGAATAATATTTACATATTACAACAACATATAGTGTCTCCAAATATTTAAAAAGTAATTATTGGTTTACGAGCGTTAGCAAAGTGCTAAGACATAGGCTAAAGCTAACGTTATGCCGATTGATTCAAGTGTAAGCTATAAATCGGGCAGAAATAACGACTCCTGGTTAATGCTTTAGTAACTATTGTGTAATACACTAGACCGAGCGGATGCAACACCTCAGCGGGAGCGGATATGCTGAATATTTAGACTATTTAAGAGTACAAACCTTTACTTCAATCGGCAGACAACGAACGTACACATAGAGAAGCGGAAGTGACACAATACTCTTTCCGCCGGGACATCGGCAAGATGTATGCATTATGAATTATATTTTACTGTAAAATATAATTAAAATTGGAATATATAAAATATAACAAAAACTATTAAACAAAAAAACATTTGGTTGAAACCATATCCCTTCCTTCACTTGCATGAAGTTTAAACTCCAGCCACCAGGGGGCATTACTGACACACTCTCCTACAGGAATGTGCCAGAAATGTAAATAGTGTCCATGTCCGATCTTTAATGTAAACTCTGCAAACCCTTCTGTTTTTATGACTACTAAACGCACCTATAGGTGCACATTATTTTTTGCTAACTGATGCGTCCAGACCTCTGTGGGATTTCACTGTAAGTAGATTTTGTCATGAGCGTAGAAGGTAGTTAAAGCCAACGTCCTTGAGGGATTTAGTCTTTTGATGGGCATAGGACTTTAGTAATGCAGTGATGTGTAGTGTATTTCAGATACCGTGTGAATCTGGTGAAACATAGATATATCTTTTGTAATTTGCGTTTAAACCATCCCCAAGATGTCTGCGACAATAACACGTACTGCAGCTTACCAGTTCCTGTAGTGTTGCAAGTTGCTGCTACTTAATGTATAGCCTTTTGTAGGATTCAGTGAAATATAGCAGATTTTATTTTTACCTCTATTATGTCCACTATACAGAAAGAAGCAATACATGATAAATCTTATGAATTTAGAAGTCCACAGCACATTTTAGTAAAAGCCACCAGTCTAACAATGTTTGGTGTTGTGTCCCTCTTGTGTTGTTACAGATTTATATGCTATCATTATGACCAAAGATATAGTTGTTGGGGATGAATTACCAGACTGGGTGGGGGCTAAAGACTTTTACCAGAAATATGACCCCAAAGAGGTCATTGGGAGGTGAGTCTAAACGTAAATTCTAATCTGTAGATCTGAACTGTCAGCTGTGCCATATCTACTTAATTCATTGTCTTTTAGGGGGGTTAGCAGCGTTGTGCGCAGATGTGTGCACAGGCACACTGGGCAGGAGTTGGCAGTTAAGATTATTGAAATAACAGCAGAAAAAATGACTGCCCAGCAGTTGGAGGAGGTGAAAGTGTCCACACTGAAGGAGATTCAACTGCTCAACATGGTGAAAGGACACCCCTCAATAAGTGTGTACAGAAGTTTACATATTTGTTGTATTGTGCATTTTATTTAAATGTAAAATGATCTGTTTACCTTCAGTTACACTTGTGGATTCCTATGAGTCGGCAACTTTCATATTTTTGGTATTTGACCTGTAAGTATTAAAAATCAACCAGACACCTCCATGTAAAAGATAATCTTGATTTACAATACATTTTCAGTATGCGACGAGGGGAGCTATTTGACTACCTCACTGAAAAAGTTACTCTGAGTGAAAAAGAAACCAGGTGAGACGAACATAAACATGAATTTTGACATTGGAGTTTTTGTGATTGGAATAATCCATTGCAATGTTTTTTTTAACTGAAAGTATTATTTATTTTTTCATATTTGTAAGGAGTATTATGCGAGCTCTGCTGGAGGCTGTGCAGTACCTTCACTCCCTCAACATTGTCCATCGAGACCTCAAACCTGAGAACATTCTTCTTGATGATCAGGGACACATTAAACTGTCTGACTTTGGTTTCTCAGTGCAGCTACAACCAGGAGAAAAACTTAGAGGTACTACTATAACGTTTCATATTGTACCTCCACTCACAGATTGTTCATGGACGATTTTTTTTCTTTCTTTTTATCAGAGCTTTGTGGGACACCTGGCTATTTGGCACCTGAAATCTTGAGATGCTCAATGGAGGAAATGCATCCAGGCTATGGCAAAGAGGTTGATCTGTAAGTCTTATGAGCTGTATACAAACATTACAAAAAAAAACATTGCTCAGACAGAGATCCTGAGTTTTTCCTGTGACTCAGTTGGGCTTGTGGAGTGATCCTCTTCACCCTCTTGGCTGGGTCTCCTCCTTTCTGGCATCGTAAACAGATGCTGATGCTGAGAATGATCATGGAAGGGCGCTATCAGTTCAGCTCTCCGGAGTGGGATGACCGCTCTGACACTGTGAAAGACTTGGTAAGGTTATTGTAATTTAAACTTTTTTTTTTTTGTATTTACATGTGTGTAGTACAAGTAAATATGTTTGCCTTCTTTATAACATTACTTATAACTGTGTTTGAATCAGATTTCCAGGTTGCTTGTGGTGGACCCTGCTATCCGTCTGACAGCTGAGCAAGCTTTGACACATTCCTTCTTCCGACTTTACCAGAAAGAAGAGTTGCGAACTTTTAGCCCAAGGAAGTCTTTTAGGGTGAGCAAAATCACAAATGTCTTGTGTCTCCTGCCTAATTTGCCAAGAAGCAATATGTTGATGTTCTATACAAAATATGATGCATTTTATATCATTTTTGTTCTGTTTTTTTAAATGATGACTCTGTATGTTCACTTTGTAGAATTGGGTTTATATAGTATAAGTCTATTTTTTCTTTTATCATTAGGTGTTGATTGTCTCTGTGTTGGCCTGCATTCGAATGTACAGTCGATACCGCAGGGTCCGCCCACTAACCCGGGATGTTTTGGCAAGAGACCCTTATTCCATCCGGGGGGTTCGTAAGCTCATTGATGGCTGTGCTTTCCGGATTTATGGGCACTGGGTGAAGAAAGGTGAGCAGCAGAATCGTGCAGCTCTCTTCCAGAACACAGCTAAAATTGTCCTTTTGGGCCTAGAGGACTTTGACACCTAAATATCCTCATTCCTTGTATTTTTTATTTGACCACATGCATTTCTGCCATGTTTGTGTCTGTCTTTTATCAAGTTATATTTTTAGACTGTTTTAAGAAAGACCTGTTTATTTGTTTGCCTTAATTTAAGCCTTGGTTCTGCAATTTTATCTCTGGCACGCACACTGTAAAGTAAAATGCTTTTTCTCTTTAGATTTTAGTGTGTATGTTAGGTCCACATGTTTGCACTGGCACATTACCATTAACTACATTGCACAATTACTACAAAAAAAAACAATAACTGTTTATTGTGTTCATTCTCAGTGAAAACCCATCCAGGTACTGTGTGTGTTGTGATATAGGGATGCTGTATTAACCAGTATAATTATTTAGTATGATATTACTTGATGTAGTGAAACTATTACATTCTAAGGCATGTTGCTATTAAAAGACCTACTTACACAAACTGTGAATGGTTTTACTGTTTAAAAAGCTCTGAAGCACTGGCATCTTTTTCATTAATATTTGAAGAATGTGTAACTAAACCATCTACTTATGAGGAAATATTGATCAATTCCTTGTGATGACAATAAAACAAACATTTCAGGTGATTTTTCAATGTGTTTTATTGGGAAGCAAACTCAAAGAACATTCTTTCCCCTCTACATTTTGTAGTGTTGTGTTGCTTGGTCCTTGGGTTGTAGGTTGAAGCTGAAAAAGAATGTGACATCATTAAACTAAACCAAACAAAAACATTTATTTTAAATATCCTGTAATTACTGCAGAATATGCGCTGTCCTTAGCTGTCCTCTGATTTTGTTGGGGAAAGGCACACATCTTCTGTTTTATCATTGTATGCATACAAATATAAGTTTAAATGAAATAAAAGTGTAAAAGTTTATGTATAGTGACATAATTACCTGAAATGGCACCAACATTCTGATCAGTGCTGTCTGTATATATCAGAGACAAATCAAGTTTTACCTTTAATACAAAGAAGATAAAGTTTGTGTGTGCTCCTCATGGCATATAAACCAGACATACAATAAACATGCTCATGTTTCATTTTCATACCTGTGGAGTAAAAACAGACTTATAGAGTCTGTAGTGTCTCATATAACTGTTATGGATGTATTTATAGATAGAAGTCACCTCCTCTGAGTTATAAAGGTTGATGCTAAATGGTGGTTGCTGTCATAGAGTTACAATAATAACTTAATAATGGACAATTTCAAAGCTTAGATCAATATCTGACTTGATTTACCAACCCGAACTGAATGACAAAGCAAGAGCTCTTTGCAATATGTATGACAATATGCTATGTTATTAATGATGGTTCCTGGAGGAGAAAGCAAAGGACAAAATATCAAACACCTATATTTCTTGTCAACTCATCTATTATTGGAGTTACCTACCAACGTTAACCTTGTGAATAGATTTAACAATGGATATAAGGGTGGACGCTTGTGCAGGTTTAAAATGCTTTTCTCTGCAATAAAATATCGTTTGGACATAAAGGTCCAGCAGAATTCCTCGCTTTGGATCCGGGAGATCTATGTCGAGTAGTTCACTCAAAGCACTGTCAAGCAAAAGATGTATCAAATATTGTGTACATGGCTGAAAATAGAACTAACATTTACAAGAGTTTAGAAGTTGTTGTTTTTTTGTTTGTTTGTTTGTTTGTTTTTTTAACATACGTTTGTAATTCTGGAATAGATTGTATTTTATTCAGCCTCTCCATGTCATGGTAGCTTATGTCTGCCCTAGAACGTACAAATACACAAAAAAATGTACAGATAAATAATTTAAATAAAAACAGTGGTATAGTGCAAGTCTTACCATAGCATGACTTTGGCTTTTGGCTCTTGTGGTCTCTAGAAGATCAGATATGATTCAGGTTTTACAGAGAATGTATTGCAGAGACATACACTTTTTTTTTTAGCTTGTAATAAAATAAAAATCCCACCAGAATTTTTATTTCCATTGTCTTTGTCACTGTCGTCCAAACCAGATAATGTTAGAGAAACACCAACCAGCTTATACTTCACAAATACAAACTTAAAGAAAACAAGATGAAGGAAAGCTGGAAAATCATCCTGGACCACTTTGTGTTTGTCAGTTTCACGGTTACTTAGCAACGGTGCCTGCATTTCCGTTTTTTTTTACTTCCATAATAATGGTCCTGACATTTCAGATGTGTATGATGGTCATTAAAGTCGACAGATTGTTAAAAATCGAACTCTACATTTCCCATTTAAACATGTAATTTCACACGAAACATTCACGTATATTTCTATAAAAAAATTAAGTATATTTAATGTAGGCCTATTTAATTTTATTATGAAGCTCATCACTGCTGCGGTATCCATGGCAACGGGATAAACCGGTGAGTTTCCCGCTTGAAGCCGCGTGTGCGTTGCTAGCGCTTCTGAAGCCTTCTGGGAAAAAAACATGAAATGTAGATGGGGTAAGATGCGCGGTTTCCATTTTTTTTTTATGAGCGGAGCAAATGTCTTTTTAATCACATTATGATTATGACGTGTTACAGTAACTCTCCACAGCGCTGATGGGACTGTGACCTGATGACACCTCGCTCTGGCCGATGGCTCTCCTGGTCGGCTCGGCCTCCCTCGTCCCCCCTCCTCCGTCTATTCCTTGTCCTCTCCCTGTCCACACTTCGTAGTGTGGTCAATGTAAGAACATTATCTCCTTCTAATCCACTTTGCCTTCTGCTTCAGCCGACGGACAGTCTCTCGAATGGACAAGGTGCCATCAAAGGGTTTACTTAATTAGAAACACAAGTTTGATATTCCTCTTATCTTTTCTTCAGTCTTTGTAAGCTTTGAAGTGAGATATTTGACAGCGCCTCTGAAGCATCATGGAGGATACAGATATTCGACAACAAAAGCTGGAAAATCAGGTAATTGAGATCAAATTTACAAAATGTAGATTGGTGGATGACAAACTGTTGATATAATTGGTGTAAATGAGAAAAAGCTAAGCTAATATGATTTAATATAGCATAAGCAGCGGCTGGGATTTAACAACTACTTTGTGTAATGCCAAACAGTAGAACCAATAAGCTATTTGCAAAGCTACCTTGCTGTCTAAACCACCTGCTGCTATTTGGCTTGCATCACTGAAACAATGGAAAACAAGCTTTATGGTTTAACAAAAACTCAACAATAGCAAAAGTGTGCATAACTAGACCAATATGTTTTATTAAATGAAGCATGATTATGTAAAATGATTTGTTCCAGAGAGCCATTCTGATGAAAAGACAGCAAAGGAAGAGGGCTGACAATCAGATGGTAGTTTCAAATCTGGACTCAAAGCAAAAGAGAAAACAGAAAACCAAATCAGACGAGACGCCTCTGTTATTTAACCACTCCCTCAGTAACGCTTCCTTGACTGGTGAGTGAAGACAATAAGTTTAACAAATCATGTATTCTTATTTCTTATGCTTTTTGCTTTGTTCTTTTTAGACCAAGTTGAACATGCCCATGACAACCCAGTGGATGAGATCACACTGGGTGAATGTGATGTTACTGAAGAGATATCTTTGGAGAAACCGGAGACATTCAAAACAGTGGACGTAGACATTGAGCAAGAAATGGAATCAAAGTGTAAAGTTGAACAGGATATCCCAGTGGAGAGCAAGAAATCCAAAAAGAAAAAAGAAAAGGACAAAAGTATGCTATTGTCAATTATAGTATGTGCAAATGTCTATTTAAAGGTGAAATATCTAACTTTTCTGGTGTTGGTTTCACCACCTGCTTGTCTCTTTAGAAATGTTAATGTTTTGCCTAGAATATTTCATAGTACGGTCTTTAACTTATCTATCTCCAATATATGTTGCCACAAAGACAAGGCTACAGGTTAGATCTGCGGAGCGACAAGCCAGTTTTTCAAGGTATGTTTTTTAGCAATACAACGCCCTGTAACTGAATAAATGCCATTCTGTGGAACATCCAAAGACAAAGCAATAACATCTCCATGGAGACAAGCAAATGACAAACCCTTTACCAGAAAAGTGACATAGTGCACCTTTACATTGGTTCTCACAGTATTGTGTTTAATTTGTTGAAGTAGAACAAATTGAAGAAATTGAGAAAGAGCAAGAGATAGAGAGAAAGCCAAAGAAAACAAAAAAGAAGATCAAATCTAAAGACTGCAAAGACTCAGATGACAGTGAAGAAACACGTAAAAGTACATACACACACTCCTGAAAGAAATTCAGTGACAATATTCATCTTAATCATAACTTGTCCAAATTGTCTCCTTGGCTGTAGAGAGAAATACAAAAGAGGATTCAGAACAAGAAGCAGGCACAGTTCATGAAATTGCAAGTCCAAAAAACATTAAAACATGCGATGAAAGTGATAATGCGGAAGAGAGCGAACAGCAGTGGCTTTCCCCGCAGTCGGAGAAGAGAGCTAATAAGCTTGACACTAGTAAGTATGTGTTTATAATAGTGTAAACATGTGAAATAGTAAAATAATAGAATACTTAATCTTGTCCTATAGCAAGGTGCCAAATAAGTGATGACAGCAAAGATGAAGATAATTCAGAAAAAGAGAAAAAAGAAAAGAAATCAAACAGAAAAGAAAAGAGTCTAGCGTCACTGAACTGCAACTACAGGAGAAATTCAGAAAGTGACAATGACAGAGTAAGGCATACGTTTCACTTTGAATGTATAGAGAAAAATAACTCTAAAACAATCTTAATTAAAATATTTATCTTTCAGACAACTTCTCCCATGTCAGTAGAGGATCTGGAGAAGTTTGCGTTGCGCCCGGCCCCAAAAGAGGTGACAATACAGTGTCGAGTGACCAGGGACCGGAGAGGTATGGAGAAGGGGATGTTTCCTACTTACTACCTGCATTTGGAGAAAGATGATGGAAAAAGGGTGTGTAGTACTCGCAATCCAAGCATACATTTAGTGACATTCGAAACACATAATTATGAATATTTTATTGTCCCGGCACAGGTGTTTCTAATGGCAGGAAGAAAGCGGAAAAAGTGCAAAACTGCTAATTATTTGATCTCAACCGACCCGACAAATCTGTCCAGGAATACAAATAGCTACATAGGAAAATTAAGGTATATAAATCACAAGTATTACTGAGTAGAATTTTACTGTCCATGTATTGCATACTCAACTTTGCTTTCTTAAGGTCCAATGTTCTAGGTACCAAATTCACAGTATATGATGGTGGGGAAAACCCAGAGAAAAAGCCCTTTATAAAAGAGAGTGAATCAGTGCGACAAGAGCTGGCAGCAATTTGTTATGTGAGTCTAAACAGTTACTTATTCAATTAAATAAACAAACTATAACAGCTAATTAAATTGTTTTTGTATTTTTCTAGGAGACAAATGTGCTGGGGTTTAAGGGTCCCAGGAAAATGACTGTGATCATCCCAGGAATGATTGATGATGAAAGAGTATCCATTGCACCAAAGAATGTAAGTCTGCTGTCAAAATATCATACTCCAAGTGTACATGCCTGCCATGCTCAGCCTAAAAATCAAATCTACATCTGGGTTTACTTAAATATTTGACTACCCCCAGCTTTAAAATTAATTAAGGCAATGAATGGATTTTTCATTTGTTTAACAGACATCTTGGAAGACCTGAAATAACAGAAAGATTGACTTATTGGGTAACATCAAGTGGCCAAAAGTGATGTAATGATAAACAATATGCTAAAAAAAACAGTAGGATAAAATTGACTAGGTAATTTTAAACTGTGGTATAGGTTTTAAAAATAGTAAATATAATATGGATTGATTTTTAGTACCATAAATATTCAAATTCCTTTCATTTATAGTAGCTATGTTTTTGCAGGAACTGGAAACGCTGCTCACTCGTCATGCCAACCACAACACGGACCAGCTCATTACTCTTATCAACAAATGCCCCAGTTGGAATGAGCAGACACACTCATATGTCCTCAACTTTCATGGTCGTGTCACACAAGCTTCAGTCAAAAACTTCCAGATAATTCACCCCGATAATGGTAAGATAAACTCAAACGTCTTTATTTTCAATCCATTAAATTTCCCCCAGTTAATCGCCTCTTCTTTGTGCCTCCTGCTGATGTCTGCTGCAGAGGATTACATAGTGATGCAGTTTGGCCGTGTGGCGGAGGATGTATTCTCCATGGATTACAGCTACCCATTGTGCGCCCTGCAAGCATTTGCCATCACTTTGTCGGCCTTTGATAGCAAGCTGGCCTGTGAATGATTGCCTAAATATTATAACCAAGGCCTAAAAGTATTATTTTTAGTAATATATATTTATACACACAAATGTATGTAAAGTTGTACAAATTATCAATAAAGTGCTAATACATCTGTCCTTGTACATCTGATAATTTTAAGTTCAACCACAAGTCCTTCTTTAAAAGGCCTTATCGCAAAATGCGGAAAAAATACACATATCAGATGTACAGGAACTGCAGTAAGATGGAGCTAGACTGTTGCACAACATATGTTATGAACTAAGATGAAGAGTTCACATAGACTTTCAGAAACACTTTTAGATTTCTATTAAAAATATATATCCCTTTCGACACTGTGGTGAGGTAAGATACTGTCTGTGGTAAAGCTGACTGAGGCCACGTTTAAACATGTACCGACTCATTTTTCATACTAAGATCTATCTTCACATAAATAAACCAGTATGGCTTATAATATTACCAGTATTATCAAGATACCATATAGTTTAGTATCACAAATGGGTGCACCCTGACACAGCGGTCACATGAGAGAGATAGGTGACTGTGAAGATTGACTGATACCTCTCTCTCTCTGTTAGTGTGGGATAGTTTCACACAAGCACCACTGAAATGTGGTCTCACAGCAAAAAGGGGAGACAAGAACCTTCTCCTGCCTAAAACATGGGTCTAACACACAGGCTGAAAGCATCTGTCCTGCTCTTAATGCTGTTCAGGGTTGTTCATTTGACAGGTAATCTTGAAAATATCCAATAGCTTCTCTTTAACTTGTTTTTTCCAACATATTTTCTTCTAACTGATTTTTAAAAATACTTTTACTGTATTAGTATTTAGTGGTAGTACTATTACAGAGTAGTAGCAGGATTATCAGTCCTAGCAGTAGAAATACGGATATTAAATAGTGCAAAATAATATGGGTCTAAGTAACAGTATCAGTAATATTTGTAAGCTATGGTAGGTATTACAAGTAGTATAAATAATACAAATGCTTGTACTGACATAATTTTACATGTTTGTTGACTATTATATTTTGAGTATAAAGTTGAATACTTCTTCTATATATTGTCTAGACTTGAATTACATCTTGCACTGTGCTAATGACTACGTGTCCACCATTAACTGCACCCTGCAAAGCACCCTGTCTACAGATCTTGTCCCTGAAAAGCTCAAGTTAAGCGACTCAGATGAAGAGTAAGTGACACCTACTAATGCCTTTGCTGTGTTTAGATTTTGTTAATGCATTTATTTGAAAATTTAATAGCACCATTTCCCCTTTTCCAGGTACATTCTGTGTCCGCTGGACTGGCAAATTGACCATTTTTTCTGTACTGCTGAAATACTTTATGGTTTTGTGGATACTGATGTCTACAGTATCCTCTTTTGTTACCACGATGAGGCAGACAACTGTAAGCTGCTGGACGATGAGTATATCCCTTCTGAAACCAGTGAGAATTCAACTTGTACTCAACACAAATGTAAATGTGATTTGTATGACATTTGCTGTTTTTGTTTGTTGTTATTTTAGTTAAACCAATGTCACCATGCAACTTTACCATGAGTCAAAACTTCAGTCAGTACAGCTTCTCCTGGAAAAACTCCTATGAGGAATACAGAGACTTCACAAACCTTTACCAAGAGTTGAGATATCAGCTGCGTTTCTATCAAAAAGGACAAGAGTTCAATGTTAGATTATTATTACTACTAGAATATTATTTTTTGAAAGCAGTTATTAATACAACAAACTTATCTCACAGGGGAGTGCCCATAATGTTATTGTGGACGAAAAAACATATACTATTCCAGATGGTATTTTAATGCCCGACTCTGAGTATGCCGCCAAGGTCCGGTCCAGACCCAACCAGGTTCATTACAAAGGACATTGGAGTGACTGGTCCACAGAGATCTACTGGACGACTGGAGAGGGTAATATCTCCTACTATTTAAAGTCACAATTTGTTAAAGATGCATTATGTAACTTTTCTTGTGGAGGGTCCAACTCCTGCCGTTTATGGCCTTGCCTAGAATGTTCCACTGTATGGGATTAAATCACCATGATGACATGCAGGTGATGCCATTAGATCAAGTAAGAGGTCAGATCTGTGGAGAGGCAACCATGGTCATAGAAAGAATGCACATTTTTAATTGCATTTTCAGCAATATAAACTCCAGTAAAAGCAAGATAGATATATATATTTATATATTATATATTTAATGCTATGCTGAGCAATAAACTGGGCAAAACAATGACATACCCATGAAGACAAGTGGGCTGTGGATTCTCCATCAGGACATTTGCAGAATGAAAAAAAAAGGTTTCCTTTGTTGATTTGATTGTATTTTTTATAGTATCAATTCAAACAACTTTGTGTAGAAGAATAAAAATTCTTATCAGTTGCGTTTTTTTATTCACTTCTCAATCTGTTATCTTACATTTAAAAAAAAAAACTATTGTCTCCATTTCATTACAGAAAACAATCCCCTCACCATACACCTGGGAAGAGTGCTTATATCTTATGTTATGCCTGTCTGCATTGGTGTCATTTTGGTGCCATTTTTCCTAATTTTATGTTTCATTCCTGTTAAAAAGTAAGTTTAAGAGATCAAAGAGATTTATATTTTATACTATTTTGTCAGAGAAAAGATTGACTCAACAATGTTGCAGTCATTATAGATCTGCTTTCTCTTGCAGGTGGAAACTGAAAACTTTCATCCCAACTCCAGAGCCTTATTTTCACACTCTATATACTGACTGCCATGGAGATTTTAAGGTGGGATTTGCAGCCTCCTTTAAGCCCATATACAATGATGGAATGCAGTTATAAATTCTCTTCTACATTTCAGAGTTGGGTAGTGATGGAGCAAATCATGGAGTTGCCAAAGACAGAAAAAATTGTCCACATTGACAAAATGTTGGAGTCTGATATTTGTGAGGCAGCCCCCAGCCCCCCTCAGAGCACATATGCCAACGTGAGCCAGTCTGTGGCTGCTTTACTGGAGGAGGGTCTCCCTTACACCGTGAGTACATCGGGGCTGGACTCTGCTACAGCCAGCTGTACCAGTGCTTACCTCAGCCCACAGTCCAGGAGTCCTGCAGAGGGGGACTCTGGCTGCTGGCTCAGCAGTGACCACTCTCTAGAGAGGGGCCCCTCCTGGTACTGCAACGACTACTGCACCCTCAGTACCTTCCAGCAGTCTGCACTGGGTACAAGCGAGCCACTAAAATATGGCACGCATATGATGGGATTTGATGAAATAAAGGAAATTGATATCTACTGAAATATATAATTTTGTAGAAGATACACATTGGAAAAAGTCATAACGAGAAACAATATTAACTTTATATTATATTCAACCAATAAATACGATGTGCATATATTCTATAAAAAGTTTTATTTATGCCAACACATACATGAACAAAGCACCATTTTACCTTACATCCAGATACAGAAGAAAGCCTACCTGCCTCAGTCAATGTGGCCATTTTATTTATTTCAAAGCAAACTCTGAAAACAAACAAAAAAAATAGAGGCAGCAGAGTTCCATATATTACAGCATGCCAAGTAGAAAACCTGGGAAAGAATTAGATGGAGGCATCTAGAGACACTAGTGAGATACGACAGTAGAAAAGTGCCAGTCATTATACAGCAGTGGAAATACTGACAATGAAATAAGCAAAATGTACATTAGGTGGATTGAAAACAAAAGGGAACCCAAGAGAGAGGGCAAAGAATAACAAAGACACTTCTTTCTTGAACATTGATGACAGCCAGCTTCATGGAGTAGAGACTGGTACTGAGCTGTGTCCTTTGCACCTTATAAGACAATGTTTAAAAAGAAAGAATCAGGCGCCCAAGCACCCACTCCCTCCCGGCATTATGTGCCAACCGGCAGTTAAGAACAAAAATGGGAGGGCGGATGGCACAGAATGTGTGGAGTTTAAATACAAGTCTTTAAGTGAGTCTCGATGTGAGAGGAGCACATTCATTGAGAGACTGAGCGAGAGGTCATCCTTGTTAAACCCATTCCTTCAGCTGAAGTCTTGTTCCTTACGATGGAGAGAACTTTTTGGCCTGTGCTCGAACTCTTTTTTCATATTCTACTCTGTTTTGGCTGAAAGACAAAGTAAAAATAAAATCAATTTATCAATTTAGTAAAAGAAAAAAAAAATGCATACTGTGTGGAGGCTTCACAATAATTTGATACTGGATAGCCTTTTGTACAGGCCAGCTCTAGCTTTAGACAAGGGTGGGCAAATGAGATTTTTGCCCACCCATTCATACCTACTGCCAAATAAAAATAACTCTATATTTGTTCATCCTAATTCAACAGACTTGACATCGGGCTGCTACTAAAGGACATTACTTTTTGTCACTGAAGTCCAGCCTTTATCTCATGTGACCTTGTACTTGACATTTCAGAGTGGTGTATGTAACTGAAAATGTGTGCAGAAAACTTACCAGTAGATTGTGTAGGCCTCTGCTTGGGCTGGATCCTGGATATTTGGCTCATTTAAGAGTTCTTGGATGCCTAGTAGGATCTGCACAACACACAATGATGAACTGTCTTCTTTCAGCTGAAAGAAAACTTTATATTCCCAATGTAATTTTTTTTAATAGTACCTGTTTTATCGTGATGGCTGGTCTCCAGTCCTTGTCTTCCTCTAAAATAGAAAGGCATACTGTGCCTGAAGGATATACATTTGGATGAAAAAGTGGTGGCTCAAATTTACCTGAAACAATAAAAAATAGAATTGATTACAAGGAGCAATGAAGGTGAAGTGAAGACCACCAGTACTCCCCTAGTCTACAGAATTAATGTATTTATTCATGACCATCATTTTACATGTCACCCTTTTGGATCTCAAACTATTTTTAAACAAGGATGTGGTAGGATCTTTTTCCTTATAGCATTTGATCATGCCATGATCACACCAAAAGCGTTAAAAGTTTCAACACACAAAGTTACAGTGACAATGCACAGATATTACCTTATATATATTATATTATTGTTTTTTTAAGGTTTCTTTGTGTCTCATAAGGAGGGGTTTGTTTGTCTTGATGCAATGATCATACAGCAAACACTGAATGTACACATTATAATAATAAAAAAAAAGCTTAGACACAGAGCTGCTTGTTAGTTTATGCCAACATGTACTTAAAAGGGCAAAATCTATTATGATATGTACTATGCTGTCACACCTTTATATTTGATCATTATCATCATTTACAAAAAGCTCACATTTTGGAGGAGAAGACGGATAGTCATCCTTGAATAACATGCGGAGTTTGAAAAGACCTCCTTCCCATGGTGTCTGTAGAGAAAACTTAAATTTACACACTTAAAAACACCAAAAGAAGCCTGCAGCTTCACACTGGTAAACAATACAACTGAATTTGGACAAAGTATAAAATACATTACCGCTTTCTTGCCAGGAATAGCACATTCCCAATTCATGAGATTCATGGTCCCATCTGGATTTTTTGTCGGTACAGCAACAAATCCCTGAAAAAAAAAAAACAGAAAAAAACGAAGGTACAGTGGGTTAACTCTAATCACAACAAAACGGGTCAATCTGACCTAAATTTCCCACTTACAAATGGATGGTCCTTACGCCATGCTTTGCGCTCCTGGGCAAGCCGGCTCAATGCAATCCCAGACATTATTGGTAGCCTCCTGAAACTATAGAGACATCAACCACATTACTGTTATTAATGTACTAAAAACACCACCAGCCCCGCTCATTCTCACCTGCGACTTAGATGATGCTGAGGAACATGCTGCTGCTAAAGTGACAAAAGTATGCTTGTGTCGGTCTTACAAACTTACTGGCATAGTAATAGTTATGGCTATTGTTGAATTACGAGTCATGACTTTCATGATAATTGAAAATATACGTATTTTACATAACGTGATTCTACCCCGTTGTTGCCATGAGTAACCGAACAGCAAGCCCTGACATAACACAAAACAAAACCTCGTAAACTTAGTAATTAAACAAATAAAAAATGTATGTTGCTAGAGCTAGGCTTTTCCTATGGGTTAGCATAATTAGCAAGCAGTGTACCAAGTCAAAGATAATGTAGAAGCTCTACAAGTTTAAAACTACCGAGTCTGGAGTGTGCACACGGATGACCTTTGTTTGTCTTTTTCTTTCATGAGCATTATCAAGGGAAACTTTTGCGATCAAGCAAAACTTTACCCTATACAAAACTATGCTACACCTGCTAAAAAAAGCTAACAGCCGGTTAGCATAGAAGCTAACTCGTGTGCGCCAGAACGTTGTCACAACAGGCGCTAAAACGTTAGCGCTGACACGGCCTGATGCAGCACAAAAATGCGCAATTGTGTTTGCTTTGGCCTTTGATTGGGGCAGAACGATGCTGCTGCAATCATTCTTCACCAAATACACTATAGAAGTGAATGGGCACAGAAGATGAGAAATTTCCTGGAATGGTTAAGTGACTCTTGATTCAATAAGGAAGAAGACAAAGAGCGCTAGAGCTAAATGGCGCACACTAATGCCTTACAAAACTAGCGAAAATGGCGCAAACAGAAGCGGGCAAAATGTCATAGAACAAGGCAAGTATATGGCTTGTTTTCAGATACGAGGACATTCTCTTACCTTTCAATGTGGCGACACTATGTTTTTTAATGACACTGAAGGAACTGAACGTGTTCAAATCCAGTTAAAGGTTGTAAAGTTTCCCTCCTGAACAACCACCAGCTTCGAGTCCAACCAGACGCGAGCAGCAAAATGAAATAGTAAAATGTCAGGACTTCCGGTTTTGGCTTTTGTATCCAAGGAAGCTCGAAACATTTTAACTTGCTTAGAGTTAAAATTGACACATGACATAACTTCTGATTTCTCAATAAACCCAAACTTCTTGTGTAATTCGAAAGGTTCAATATGCGCCAGATGCACCTTTGACTATAAGTGCGCACGTACAAAAACATTTTCGCATTGAAATGATATCGAACTCTCTTTACCCGTTATATATCTTTGTCTACTCTCTCAATATTCATATATTTAAATTAAAAAAATGCCTTTAAATCAAAGAATAACAACAAAACACAGTATTGTATTAGCTGTCTTATACCGAATATAAAAACCACCAGACAGTACATGAACTGAGTAAATGTAAGCCACACTAGATGTCGCTGTTTATCAAATTATGATTTGGATATCTATTACTCAAACCACTCAAACAAGAAACAGACGCAAGCACAAATATTCATGGACTTTTTTATTGGGTTTACATGTTATGCAATACCATAACGTTCTATATACCCATAACCTCATAGTTACTTTGCACATTGTTTTATAATTGCATAAGATCATAGAGAGTGCAGTGATATGATAGAAATACAAATCAACATGATTGTTGTTAGTTCTAGTAATAAGATGAAACATTCACTCCCTATGATCACGTTTGGATTCATATACAACCATGCATAACAGTGGTCTGTGGCTTATGACTTTAATGCAGAGGTGGGCACTTAAAAGTATTAGGCTACAGATTTTTATAAGTATACCCATCACATTAAATGATAATCCATGGGAAAACCTGAACAAGACAACAGGCTGAGGGCCATATTTGTATTACAGGGCAAATTATTTGTAAAACATTTTCCCTGTAATACATCTACAAGACAAGGAAGTCAAATAAACATTAAATGTCGTTGCAATACAGTTTTATAAAACCTACATGAACAAACTGCTACTCTAAGCCAACATACATCTGTCACAACTAAGACTGAGTCTGCCATTGATGGGGCAGATTGCACGATTGTCTGCAACGCTCTAGCATAGGCCGCTAAAACTGATAATTGGTCAAAGATGTACATATCAGTACAGATGGGAGTGCTAGCTGCAGTAAAGTCACACAAGTCAGACTTGTATCAACATGTGTGAGGGAGTGCAAGACGGTGTTAACTGGAAGGCTTCAGAATACTATAGCAAATGTAAACATAGCCTAGCTCTGACAGGAAATCCAGTCTGATTCATCCTCTCCAATCTTTCACTTTAAAAGCCCTTGTGTCTTTGTGTACATATGTTTATATCAAACATGCATCTCATACTTGTATCTCAGACTATAAAAACAGCTGTGTATTCAGCAAATGTTTGCCATTAACTAAATGTACAATGTGTGCCAGCATTAAGAAAAAAAAACAACAACAAAAAACTACTTATCCCTGACACTGATCAATGTGCACAATACACATAAGACATTGGATTTTGGTCAACCAGGGGAAAGGCAACAGTAAATGATTACCACTTGTGAATGTACGATGAACCTATAAAAACACATCAAAACCTTAAAACAACTCTTAAAAGTGTTTCAAAATGCACTATTTACAATGACATTACAAGCTATTAGCAATGTGTACAGTGATAATTCACTGCAGTGCTGTAATGCTGCTTATAAACCAACAAATCTAAAATGCTTATAAGAAATTCTTATCTCACCCAGAACAAAAGACACTTTTAAATGTAACAGTCAACTTCATAGCCAGCCAGGTTTAGCTTTGTTATTGGTATCAAAACATGTCTCAGGCATGTTCATGCTGAAAGACACTCAGCATCAAACCTTAAATCCGAAATTTGTAGACCTGTACAAACAATGCAAAACAGAATTTAAAACTATTTTTTTCATAATCAAAGATCCAGTATAAAGAACTTCTAATGAAGTTACGCTTTCTATACAGTGTACAAAACGTGCAGTTTAAGAGTTAAATATTAATATTGATCTTGAATTATATACATCAAGTTTTCTTAGATATGATCACAATTTCCTTCACCACTGCCTTTGAACATTTCCAGTCCTCAATTTGCCCTCAGCCCCAGAAAGGTTAATGATATTCCCTCAAGCAAAAATTTTGAAAGTCACCGTAGAAACTAATCAAGAAACCAATCAAGACAATGTTCATATTTTTTCCACTGCCAAGTACCTTGGCATGACACATTTTAAACACATTTTATATTTTAACAAAATATCTCAATTTGAGAATAAGAGTGAAGGATCCATCACTGTCATTTTTCCTTTTTTGTTGCAGAATAAAATATTTGTATGGGTGCCAGAAAACTTTAAATAATGCCCCCCTGTACATACAGTGGACAAAAATACGCACCCATCTCAACAGCAATACTTGGTGTCCAGTTTTTTTCTATTAAGTCTGTGCCAAGACATGCTGGAAACAAAGACATGCCATAGATATAACTTGTGTTTTTAACAGTTTGTGAGGGAGAGAATTCACATTTACCTGCATAAATATGAACATGTCCCTTCTTAATGTCTTATTTTGTTCAAAGTTTTGATTCTTGAGTTATAAAAGACCAGCCCAATCCCTTACCAGACCCTTGAGCTGAAGGATATCATGAATAAACTCAATAGATGACCCTGAGTTAATAGTTGGCCCCGTTGAAGTCGGCCACCTTTGTAGCATTAAATATCAGTAAATTACAATTCTACACTTTTCAAAGGTCCAGTTAAACAGACAGGCACAAATTGTCAGTAAACATACCTATTTACATTGAGAAATAAAAAAGCAAATGGAGGGACAAGAAAAGACAACATAGACCCCCCTTTAAACACTCCATTGTGCCAAATGTTCTTCCATAGGGATGATATGTTTTCATCATAACACCTGGAGTTCATAATACTCTTCACATTCGAGAACCCCTTTCCTGAAGAATCTGCCGACAAGAAACAAAATGGATGTTGGTCAATACTTTGGTCACAGTGCGTCTTTAGCAGGTAACAGAAATAAACAGGGAGCAGAGGGTTGACTCTGTGCAGCATATGGTTGTGTTCACCAATTATTACTTATTTTGATTTTCATTTCGTTAACAATGTGGCAATAGTCCAAAGTGACCTTTATTGAGATGAAAAAGATGCTTCTGACTGATGGACAATAACTGAAAATGCAGCAGCTGATGATTCAGCATGGCCTCTATTAACAAAGGCAGCAGGCACGGCAGTAATTACAGGGGTTTCAATTACACTACCGAAAAACCAAAGAGCTGTTCTCATCTGCATTTAAAGTTCTATTTGACCAGCTGATTCAGTGACCTCCACAATTATAGACATCATTGACAAAAAAAGCACATTTTTTTGTTTTAACATTTAGACTGTACACATTTTGTCAGATTGTTATAATGATCCAGATTCCAGTAGCCCAAAATTTCCATAATTCACAATAAGAAGTAAGGTGGGTCAAAATTTCTGAAGTCAGACTGTAAATTTACCTTTAAAAGCGGATGCCTATAATTGAGTACTCTGTAATATGTATATAGCCAAATGAGAGCTAGACTTCGGTAGTGTAATGTGTATTGGGAGCACAAAGGGAGGACAGGCCAGGGGTGAGTTCTGGAGACTGGGAGCAGTTGAGCACTCACCATCAAGTCATAAGTGCTCAACCCTAATCAGAGTCATTCATTTCATAATCTGTCTCTTCGTCCTCGCTCTGAGCAACATGCAGCATGCAGACAGCACAGAGAAAGACAAGAAAGGCATGAAGTTCAGGAAAAGAAGGAAGAAATAAAACTAGTGGAGTGGGTTTAAACCAGTAACAACATTCACAAACATTTATCCAGAGGCACTAATGCAATTTCCAACATTTCAATGAATCGAAAATGTTTAAATTTACAAAAAAATAAAATAAAAAGTCATATTTGAGTATGGGCTTTTGGTGATGTGCCCCTGGATTCAAATACAGTCTGTGCAATGATTAAACAACGACCATTAATATCAGCACAAAGCTAATTTAAACAGGCTTCATCATGTGTGGTTGCCTTCTGCGAACAGTCCTGTGGGGTTGGGCCCGTGGGAGCGCGCTTCCTGCCCTTGAGAAAATGAAAGACCTTGGTTGTAGCTCTTCTAATCCACGGACCTACGCTCCAGCTAATGCCTTTAACTGGGATTAAAATAAACCTAAGAGGGAGACGTTTTGATCTTTCTTCAATGTAACATGGTTCAGTCTAATTTGCATATCTTTATTCACTTTAATTATTACTGCTTCTCTGGTTGTTTCTGGGTTTCAAATGACATAATATTCTAAAGGTTTGTATTAATTTGAGATTGGGTGGGGAAAATGTTGTGAGTTAGACTTTGTGGTGTGGTTGGATCTATACAGGGTGATGATGGATGGGGCTACGGTTAATCACAATGAATGAAATAATTGTAATCATATTTTGATACAATTTTCTGGACTACATAGATCATTGAATCAAACAAAAAAGAATAAACCATTTTCATCATCTCAACAGGCCTGAGATGTTGTGATGTTGTCTGAAGCACTTCCCTTTTCTTTAAATTTTCACCACATACCCTTGAGGGAAAGATTCTCATCAATAAACCAGAGGTGTGGTTTTTGTAAATGCATTTGGTAATTTTAGCCTTATAGTACAGAGTGTCATTCAGTGTTGTTGGCTGTGGATGTCCATGTGGGCAGTGCACTTACCTTTGCCTTCTCACTGGGCTCACTGTTTGTCCCATATGATTGATTGTGCAGCTCTTTGGACACTACACACAGGAACTCTGCTTGGTCTTCATTCCCATAGTTGTAAGAGGAGCCTATGCTGACCAGCTACGGAGAAACAAGTACAGAGAATGAGTAGTGCCATATCAAGAACAGACAGATCATAAATTTACAACACACTGCTTTTTAATACAACCACTGGGGTTTGCAAAATATATAAAACTGTTAGGCTATTGTGTCACCTATTGTGAATCCCAAATATTAACTAAGTGTTTGTGTCCACCTTGAGAACGTAGACATTACAAAAAAATACAATAAAAATACAATGAAAATACAATAAAAATAATCCAATGACATTACAGACAGGAAACACAGTCACTGATGTCTACAAAACCAGGAAGTGGATGTAAGGAAGCCGACATGCTGGTTGAAAAGTATTGGGTAAACTACACCAGTATAGAACCAACGCATTTTCTAGTGCTAAACCACTTTTATATTGCCATGTAATCACAGAACAATCAGTTAGATTGCCAAATATGATTTAGAGCAGTGCTGTTTCATGGCCGAGTATTTCCATGATGCAAAAAGATTAAGGAATCTATAGTGGTTCCAATGCAACATCAGTGAGGGCAGTAAAGCACAGACCTTTCACTAACATATAAATATGCTAGGGTTGAAAGGCATAGAAATTAAAATGACTGGAAATATGGACTTTCTGAATTAAAAAATATATAGAGAAAAGGTAAGAGTTGCTGCTGACTTGCACTGCATATTGAAGTGCAGGCAACAAGAACTCTTGTTGTACCAGGAGCATGTCCAGACATGCTTTGCCTCATTAGCCACTCCTGAGACTTGTTGTTAGAAAACCCTCTCACATTGATGAAGCAAAAAAAAAAAAAAAAGAAAAGAAAAGAAAAAAAGACAGACTAAAACAGTCTTTGGAATTCCCTTCAGCCCAAGGTAAACGTATACAAGAAACTACTATATTTCTGGGTGCAGGTATTGAAATTAACAGCCAAATCATTCTAAAATACACAAGTTTATAAACAGATATATAAGATATTCCTAGATTGTTGCAATGCAATGAAATATTCACACTATCTCCATTGAAGTAAATATCTGAATTAAATCTATTTCTTGATTGGCATCCAGACAGCAGGATATACTAGGGCAGTTTAAGTGGAAGCGGCTACATCAAAGCAAAGCACACACACACACCCACACACACACAAACAAACATTTGACAGTTGACATGTCTGTGAACTGTGAGCATATGTACAATAAGAAAAATTAAAAAGAAAAACAGACTGAAAATGATGATTGCGTTGCCCATCTCTGAGCAGGCAAAAACAATCAAAAGTATAAACTAAGGGATGAGCAGCCGCTCTGTCTACTCGGGACAGACAATGGCCATCGGGAGATCGTGGACAACACAGGGACCATGCAGAGTTTGTGGGACACACCTCTCCGCTGTTGTTTGGCAAAGCAGACTCCTCTCCCTTCACTTCCCTTGACACAATCAGCAGAAACTCTGACTGGTGGGCTCGCCCGTACCCTATACTGACAAGCTGCAACAACCAATCAGAGCACAGAGGGGATGCTCGGATCACGTATGCAGACACTGGGAAATGCTGTTTGGTATTTTCCCTGAAATGTCTAGAAATGTCCTATTGGACAAGTGAGCATAGCCGAGTGGATGAGGCACAGAAACAGGCTGCTGCGGCTTAAAGCTTTACCTGCTCAAACTTCCAGCCATCCGACATGGTCGACACCATCTGGGTCAGCTCCTCCTCCTGGCACTGCAGCACCCGGTACACATGCTTCACCGGGACCTGAGGTGGATTACAGAAGGATCACAAACCAAATGTCCGCAGACTGTCAGTAGCACACACAGGGTTCACCGTGTTCACTCACCTGGGACGTTTTACAGTCACGTTCCCTGATCTTGTCTTTTATCAGCTTTATTAATGATGTGATATTGTAGAACTCTGCTTCTTCAAGAACACCTGCAAAAAATTACATGTGATACACAAACCACAAAATATAGCTTGTCAAATATTTTGCTATGGTCAGAAAATATTACAAAGCTATTTTTATAGTTTCAATAGCAATACATGGATGATGCAAGACGGCATTTGTCAAAGTAATTCACAGTGTGGGCCTCAACACACACAATTAACTTTGATCTTCGATAGAATAAAATGTTTAATAAATAAATGTATATAATTTCAAACACAAAAATTAATCATTTATGACCACCTAAACCTTACCCTCTTCTGCAAGGTCTCTGTTGAGCACCAGTTTACCGTGCCTTAGGTAGTTCAACACAGGGCCAAAGTATGTGGGGTCTCTGTCGATGAGATAGGCACCAGTTTCATCCTAAAAAGGCCAAAGAAAAAGCAGTTAATGGCCCACATAACAACATCCCGTGCCAGGCAATTATGGGGATGATTGCTGTTCTTAACAACATTAAAAGGAATAATATGAGTAAAAAATGTGTTTGTTTTATTTAACCCAGTATCCGTAGCATTATTATTCTTTATTGTAATAATGTTATCAATGTAAGTTGAGATCTAGAATTGTTCTGTTTCTTTTTCCTGCATTTTAAACGAAAAGATTTGTATTAAACTATGCGTCACTGAGGATAGAGTCCATTTAAAACAATGAGCTGTTGGCGACTAAAGCCTGAGGGATGAGAGTGGCTGATTCTCTGTACAGACTGATATATCACTTTACACTCCCATAGGACCTGGATTTGATCCTGATTCTCCCTCACTGGGTATTCCCCTATTTCTGTAAGCTCTGATTAGACTGCTATTGTCTCTATGGGAGAGTGTGTTAAACAATTAGAGCAGAAAAAAAGATTTGGAACAGCAGCAACCAAAGATACCAAAACGATGTCTGACTATGCACGCAACAGTATTTAAAGGGTGGAAACCTCTAAAATTATACTATAACTTCAGAACAAGGCCATTTCATTTCATGACAATGATTAGGGTTAAGACATGAACTCAACATTGTTCTCTCTAGTGATGAGTGGTGGTCCCAGAGGTCTCCTTTTGTGATGACACTCTAAACTCATTTGGCCGTTCTCCTTTTCACAACTAAAATTATCTCTCACATAGAGCCCAGTGGATTTATATCCACTACATATATTTCTGTCCTCCCTCTAGCTGTAGCTCAATATAGTTCAAATCACACAAACCACACAACATATTGTAGTATAGTAATGGCCTGACCTTGACATGTGCAGCAAATATGATATGTGTATGTCAAATATTAAAATTCATATTTCTTGCAGTTTTATGAAATATAAGAACATTTAAAGGTTTATAGGTTAAATGTCCACCGCCTAAATCACAAGTATATATGTTGTTTAAAAAAAAAAAAAAAAAAAAAACTTGCATGATTATGTTTAATAATTAAGATAATTTTTATTTCAGAATTTGCCAGAATATACAGAAGGTAAATTATGTGTGTCTTGTTAGATTTGTTCATTTTCATCTCTTCTAATAATTTGTTTATGGTGATGTAGAGATGAAGCAGTGGTAGTAGCGGCAAAAACTCAAAATTATTTGGAGGGATACCTTCCTTTTTTATAATTGATGACCTAAAGTTGAATGTCGCTTATGTGGCATACTGCAAAACAATCATAGTTTTGCACACAGCAAACTTTTTAATTATAAACAAGAGTTTCCCACCTGGGGCCAGGTGGGGATTCATAGAGCGATGAACTTTGGTCTGAGGCAGACAGAGGGGAACTGTGTTGAGTTCATCTGTATTTAAACTGACAACTGCATTATAAAATACATTTCAACTGGACAAATACTATTCTGAGGGCTCTCCTATTCATGGGTTCATATTCTATGATATATTACAATTTTGAAGGAAACAAATACATTTCAATTTATTTCAATAATCAAAAACAGTTATGACAACAACCGTGTAAATGTGTGTGTGTATATATACACATATGTACCTACATATTACGCACACATATACACACATGTATATATACACACACATACATACATAATATATACGTACTACCAAATTAAGCAAAAATTAGCTAGAAGAGTGTGATTCACATGAGGAAATGTTGGAAATTAACCTTATCACTCTCCTCTTGCATACAATACATATCCTCCTGCAGGAAATACCATAGCACCCGCCCTAGCGTTGATGTTGTCAAATAAGGCTTATGCAGACAATCCACCAACCTCACAAGGTTACCCATTCATACAGGTCAGGCAAGTTAACACAACTACTTTGTTTTCTATTTAAATATAAACCGTCTAGCTGACTACACAGAGTGTAGAAGAGAATTCTTTGGAAGTGAATTCTCTTGTTGTGCTTAAAAATCATTCACAATCATTTCATTTCTTGTGTGTTATATCTATTCCTTTTGTGGCCAAGATTATTAACCTAAAGACACATTAGAATACATTACATGAAATTTGGTACTTAACATTAGCCTTTTGAGCTCTGACAGAATTTGTTAGCCCTCTGTTAAGTGAACACAGTAATACCAATAGTATTTAATAAAAATATATTATTGTCATTGAATATTACTGATGAATAGCATTACATTCTTTTACACAAGAGATTACTTTCTTTCTGCTAAATGAGCAAATGCACCACCCGTGCAAAAAATAATATTGAGCCAATAAGGGCAATAGGATCAGTCAAGAGTCACACCTGCCTCAGCAGCAGCAGCTCCCAGCAGCGTCCTACTGAGCACTTAGAGTGAGAAACCAAGCAGCAGAGACGTACAAGCGTTAAATATTTACGCTTCCTTCCAGTGTGCTCAGGCATGACACACAACCAGAATCCAGCTACACACCACAGAGAGGACTTGTGCGGCTGCAAATGGATATGAATATGAAAAGAATAAGAAGTCAGGAGGGTTTAAAAAATGTATGTTGCTTTCAAATGCAGAAAGCCTGGTTCTTTACTTGAGAGGTTAGAAATGGAGGTGTTCAGAGGCAGAAATGTACTAAAAAGACCACTCATGTGAGCACTTTTAGAGTCTCATATACACAGGACAGCCCTGGACATGGCAGTGTCAGTGCACTCAACAATATCACACCAGCATGACAGCTATGAGTGGCATTTGTCAAATCTGAGTCAAACCATTAAAAAAAAAAAAAAAAAAACACCCACCAAGGCCCTATGCTGTCACACGTGACAGTCCACTTTCTCCTCGGTCTCTTCCAATGTGTATAACTGACACCAGTCAACAACATGAATAATGTAGCTCCCCTCAAGAGTCCTGCTGAAGCACGTTAGGCTGCGTGACTGAGTCATGCACTGCTGCAATTGCCCAAAACACCCTGTTCTGATATGAACTATCACACAAGAAACGTATGATATTATGTTAAGACAACCTGCTATATGGCTTTAACTGCACAATAATGTCCATCTCACAGGTCAGGGGAGAGATGTACATTCTTAGCTTAGAACTAAATGCACTTAAGATGAGGGATTGAGATGGGCTGATCGGATGCCCATAGGAGGATAAACTGACAAAAAAGCAAGCTGATTATTTAGAGATTAAGTTATTTGCATACAAATTAGATGCGTAATGGCCTCTGCATAAGGAGGTCAGATTGATTATATTGTGTTGTTAGTAGATGAGAACAATAAATAATGGAGCAGTAAAGTAAGCCGTGTAAAGTAGTGCACACAAACACTATTGCATTGTATTGTGGTGGTGCTGGTGGGCCCCTAAAGCACATACATGCTGGTATTCCACTTGCAGATGGGGAAAGAGGGAAGCAGCTTGTGGAAAAATGAGGCCATTCAGGGCAGATGAGTGACTTCATTCAGAGATATGAGCAACACCTCACTCTCTTCATTTAACAATGACAAGCTTCGGCTTAAACAGGATGAACAGCCAACAAACCAGACACCAAAGACTTAAGCCACAGAAAAAAGTTGCTTCATAAAAACTTTTAGTGCGATAATTTCTTCTTTAATGCAGAGATCAAGTAATGAGAAAAAATATATATATAATAGTGGAGTGTATTTGTAATACGTAATGTGCATCAACAGTAAAGAAAAACACTATTTGACATCTGAACGAATGAGAGGGCAACGAAACTTAGTGTAATGTCCTGCTGGGGAAAGTTTCCATGGGATGTGGCGAGTTGTGACTGATCTGAAATCAAACTGATACACAACACTAAACAGAGCTGAATGTGTGTTTTAATATACTAGCCCATACAAAACAGTCAAGGCAATGTCTAAAACTAATAAGCCTCCAGGAAATACAGATAATGAGAGCAGCTCACAACTGAGAGAAAGATCATATATCATGTGGTGACTGTCGGAATCTAGCTAGCACAGAGCTAAGACAACACAGCGCGAATATTCATTTTCTGTGCTTTGCTTTATAAAACAACATTCATTTACACTATTGCAAGTCTACGATCGCCTCGTTCCGTGGAATCCAAAGTAGGAGGCTTTTGACACTTTAAAAAATGTATTTTAAAATAAACCAAAGAGGCTAACTAGCTCGACTAGCTTAGCATTTACCTTATCGGAGTCTAGTTCGGGGTCAGCTTGGCTCAGTCTGTAGAGAAATGACTTGGGGTCTCGACATAACGTTTGTCTCGTTGTCAAAAAATATGTGCCCCCAACGTTTAACCGGATCCATTTAGACGATCCGAGACTGGTCGTGCTGTTTCTTTCCGACGAGGAGTGGGCCACACATCTGCGGTGAAGAGAGCCGCTGCTTTCGGAGCTGTTCTCGGCCATCTCCCTGTGAGCGTCTCCTCCGCCTCTCGCTGCGCCGTCTGAGAGCGGAGCACAGGAAATTTTCGAGCTGCAGACACCAACTTTGACTCCACCACAACTCAGGCAAAGCAGCAGATATTCGGCCACTCCTACTGCCACCACTACACCAACTATATGAGAGACAGGCAGTGGTACAAATGATTCTAGACACGGGCGAGACTCCAGATTGGTGCGTTTTACGCGGAAACGTGTCCAATGTGGAGAGTGAAGCGCAACTAGGGACCCATGGGGCAAAGGGGGCACGAAATCACTCTCTTGAGATGAAGTCAGTGTTCTCAATGTAGGTTACACCATGGACACTACAAGGTAAGTCACGTACATGGAAGAAAGGTTTTGCTGATTTAAAATCCCAAGTGTAATTTTAATTTAGCAAATTATTACATTTAACTCCAGAGTTATTCATGGGGTTCAGTTTCCTAATATATATAACATTTGAAGACATTTCAACATTCAAAAGATAGGGTATTGTGCTTTAAATTAGTAATTACAATGGCAATGGTCCAAATTTTTCATCATTCTGAAACCCATGGATAGGCCACACAGAATATTATTTTTATAAACTTGATGTTCTCTAAAAAGTAATTTCACAACACAAATCACTGGTAATGGGCCGGTATTTTATTTACATGCTGCAAAATATGAGATGCCATTGCCACTAAATGCTGCGTTTACAGTGTCTTAACTGGCTGTTAACAGAAGACAGGACACATGGCTTATCTGTACGCCTAAACCCCTACATGCTTTAATTATTGAACTACCAAGCAGTAAGTGGAAAATGTCATCATTCAACATCTATTGACCTAGCGCACAAATAATCCGAATGACTCATTAAATTATCAGAATGATTAAATCACTGAGCAAATAGAAAATGTATGATATAGTAAGAAAAAGCTGTAAAATATTATAGTTTACAATAATTATTCACATTCAAAGGCTTTACATCTCAATACATACACAACATGGCCCCTGAACATGACTTCAATCCAAATATGATTCATATATTAGAATTTAAATAACACAGAATGAACTAGAGGCTAAACAATAGCCATCAAATAACCTTATACAAGAATAAAAATACAAAAATTGTATCCTAATATCATTGCATTACTTGCTTCAGATTTTAATAATACATCATCTGTACATCACAGTTCTAGTCAGTTACAAGCCATGTAGAGTAATCCTTTTACAATGTAACCGACTGCCATCAACTTGATTCAAACAATTTCTCTTTAATAGGGAACCACACTTTCTCTTGAGTCCCCTGACTTTTATAGACAGATACAGCAATTTCATCGGTTATTTAAATCAGACATAATCCTTAAAACTGACATCCATCCAACCACACTAATCCCCTCCAGCCCCCGGGCCAAAGGGTCCTACCACCTACACTCCAGTCACACCAGACGCAGCCAAAGGAAGAGGGCCTTTTCAGAGGACCCGAAGGTAATATTTCCAAAGTTAAAAGCATTATGACAATACATATTGCTAAAACAAGCGCACAAATGAAATCAACAGTTTTAATTTCTTTTGGGCCAAACATCAGAACTTAAAATGTGAGCACTGTCTCCTTGAAAATGAAAAGCCCAAATATGGCTTTGAGCCATTTTGTCCCGGGGACAGTTTTGCTTTGATTGCTTCTGAAAACGATAGTATGTTGATAAGTTTTCTGTTCAGCATGTGGTGGTCAGCACACAAGATATTGTATTCAAGATGATGAAATGACCATGAGCCAACTATCCCAACAATAAATGGAATAGGAACAAATAAAGAACTAAACAATTACCATCACAAAATAATATATCAGATGATTCAAAAATAGCCACCTTGAAACTTAAATAAACTACATCTGCAGTGCCCTATGAGAGATAAGCAGGTAAGATAGTGCTACAAAACTGACCATGCAGGAAAGATAAGCAAGTTATGGTTAGAAATGATCAGTTTGTGGCCGGTTTGCTGGCCCATAGCAGCTCTACTAATCGCTATCATGGTTCACATTCACACCAGTTCTGACCCATGTCTTCTGCAGCGTTACCTGAACTGAACTGCAATACAATGCCTAAATATTAAAATAAGCACTAAATGGAAACGTACGCAAAAAAGCATTTGCATCAATAGGTCTGAATTAGCCTGACTAGAGCTTGTCCTTAACATGTAGGATATGGTGCAATATAGATAGTGGGATGGGCTCTGGTTCATAGCAGCTAGCTTTACATGTTAATATAAGCAGTTAACCAGTCCTTGTATTTAAGATAGTCCTAGCAGTACCCAAGCTTGTGCCTCTAAGCAGACAAGCTTGTCCTTCTGATTTCTCCTGCAAAAGTAGAAAAAAGGGGTGTGCATGGAGGCAGTCTTATCATCCATACATGGAAAATGTAATAAAAGCCTCACATGGAGCACAAAGAACAAGCAAAGCAACCCTGAATCCAAAGTTGTATTTTCCCCATGGTTCTGCTCAGGAAAACAAACATGGTCTTGATGCCAGCGTCTCTTTTAGAGTTTGTTTACATTGCGGTGATGAAGGGCACTAAAGAAGGTGTTACTCTGCTCAGTGATAGGCCGTACAGACAAAGAGGTGTGGCCACAGAAGAAATGACGCTCCTATAGCCCTGGGTTTTGGGGCCTTTGATAGATTTTTCTCCACACTTCTTGGATCTTCTTGCACCACCTGTCAGCATTTCCACTGGGGTCCATCAAATAATATGTTCGGTTAGGCTAAAACAGAAAAGTAATACAGAATAGAGCAAAATTACTCAAACCAGTTTAAATACACAAGCAAGAATCAACAAGGTGGTCAAAGTAAATATGGACAGGCTTCAGAACAATAGTATACCGTGTGAACAAAGAAGGTTTTGAAGTTCTTAGCCTCAGGACGAAGCTCAAAGGACCAAGGAATCTCCCCTTTTAGAACCTTGTTGACAGGATCCACATAGTACAGGTGTGGTCCTTCTGTAAGAAGCAGCTGTCTCCGTCGAGCAAAGAGACCCTACAACAAAAAGGCAAGAAGTTTAGTCACCAACAGAGGGAGCTGTGGAACAGGACAGCAGGGAATCTCCCTTCACTCTCTATGAGGGGAACTGTGCATATTAACACATTAGTCTAATCCCAAACCTTTCGTTTATCGACTGGGCCCATTTTCAGTATCAGATTATTCTCAACAAACTGGTGCCTGTGAAAACAAAATATACATCTCATTTAAAGGGAAAAAAATAAAATCTATATTATTTGAACTTATATATATATATATAAATAAACAAACACATAAAAAAATACAAGTGTTACCAAGGATTTCCAGTAGTTTGTTTGTCCAGCAGTAGCCGCTTTTCCTCTTCAGTGAACTGCAGATCCAGCTCAAAAGAGTTGTTGTCCAGGTCATGAATGTATTGCTCAATGTTACTGCTGGACCTCTGTGGCGACGTAGAATCATGCGGCGACAGGGACTGTGATGAGCTGGAGGGAGCCACCTGCATGTTGCTGAACTGGCTCAGAAGATCGTCATACTGGGGACAAACATGAAATGTGTTTTTTTTAAAAAACAAAAAAAAACTGTGTGGGCAAAAAACTTGATGATAGATTTTTTTTAAAAAAGGTCAATGCCTTACGTTTCCATAGCAGTCCTCATCATCCTCTGACATGGCTGGCAGGTACGGTGTGAGCTTGGGCGGAGTCTGTAGATGTAGATCACTCCAGGAGATCGTGTCAAAAAAAGGATGCTGCCTTAAAGGGTCGTAGCCTCCAATCTCCTCACAACCAAGTCGCTTAGAGGGGTCCAGTGACTGAGCATCGAGTTTTAAAAAGCATTAAAAGACTGCAGGACATGTTTGTTTTTGATTCATAAAAGAAAAAATACATACAAATACAAAACAAAAACATACCAAAAGCTTTTCAACAAGATCCTTGGCTTTGGGGAAGAATTTCTCTGGGAATTCATACTCCAACTTTATTATCTTCTGAAATATTAGATACTCATTTCTAAAACATAGGCAGAAACAAACATTCTTGTCAAAAAATGTGTACAAAATGCATGCAGCTAAAGAAAAGTTTAGGCAACTTCTTCCTTACCCAGCTCTAAAAGGTGGTAAACCAGCCACCAGCTGATAGATAATACATCCCAAAGCCCAAAGGTCAGAACTAAAAAAAAAATTAAATTTATTTTTCTGCTCAAAAATTTAAAAAAGTGTAAGAAATTCAAAAGAAATAGCAAAAAGTACCTTTTGCAGGCAGACTTTTCTGTTAAAAGCTCTGGAGACACATACTGTGCTGTTCCAACAAAAGAGTTTGCTCTTGCTGCAAAACAATTGAGTGGAAACATGAAATAGGCCTGAAAAATAACAATTTAATGTGGATAAATTGTGCTCAAACTTTTGTACCTTGTTTACTATCATAGCGCTTTGCTGTTCCAAAATCTGTAATCTGGATGTGCATGTCTTCGCTTAAAAGAATATTTTCTGGTTTCAGGTCTCTGAAATAATAAATCATTATTTAGAACAAGTTAAATACAAAGAAAAAATGGTGGGTGGATCTTACCTGTGTATTATGTCTTTTTTGTGTAAATATTCTAGAGCAGAAACTATTTCAGCAGAATAGAACCTAGTACATGTCTCGTCAAATGAGCCAATTTTGCGGATGTATTTTAGGAGCTCTCCATTTTTCGCATAGCTGAGACCAAAATCTATGAAGTCTAGTTAAAGAAAAGTTTTTAAACAATAATTGTATTTGAAGCCTTTCTCATTGTATTGGGACTTGTCATAAGGATGTGGGTGATACAGAATTAGTCTGAGCAAGATTTGAACTGTGGGCATATTTCATAAAATATAATAACATGACACTTACATTCACAAACCACATGTAAAAGGATACATAATTTCTCATCATCTTGAAATGTGAAGTAAAGTTTGACAAAGAATGGATGATCTAGATCTGACATCAGGTCCCTTTCTCTCTTCACATACTGAGCCTTCTTCTCCTTCATAATATGGTGTTTCTCTAATATCTTAACTGAAAAGCAAGAAATTGTTATTGTTAGGTTAAGTACTCTTAACTTAAACACATCTCAAAAGCTAAAAAGTGATTTACTTGCATATTCCTTGTTTGTCGTTAGCTCCTTTGCAAGAACAACCTGACAAGGAAAAGAATGTGTTAGATTGTAGAGACTCAGTCATTCCAACTACCAAGCATAAATGACTCATCCAACTTCATTAATCAAAAGAATGTCAACAAGTAGCAACATATCCTCAGTTTTATTCAGATTAAATGTTGAATGTTTGGTACGTACAGTAGAGAATGAGCCTTCTCCAAGTATTTTGCCAAATTTGAAGTCTTCTGGTTTCTTCTTGCGTGGCTGAGGGGCTTGTACAGGTGGAAGGTCTGAGGCCTGGCTGCTGGCAGATGCTCCTACAGCACAGGCCTCCGAAGACGAGCCCTCCATGCTGGGACAGTGGGTACTGCTGGCACCTGGGATAGCAAGTGGCGAGCAGGAGTCAGAGTTGGTTCTTACCATTGATGGATGCGAGCAGGAACAGATGACAACACTCGATTGAATGGGCACAACATCATACTGAAAGAAGGGAGGAAGTAAAAACAAAATTTAGTGTACAATCTGAAAAAATAAAAATAAAATTGTATTGGCGTTATCAACATTTTTTCCAATCTTTGAGCAAAATACACTTTAAGTAAAATAAGAAAACAACCAGCATGCCTTTAAAAGTGGCATTTTATTGACAATTTTAAGTAAGAGCAAGAGCAAAGTCTGAAATGATAAGAACAGGCATGCAGCATTGAAGAAGCCGCTGTTTCTGCCTGGTTGTCCCACCCTCCCATGTTGAGAAACCGCCTATGTGTACACTCATGGAAACTTTAGCTTATGCTGTTTTAAATACCATACATGTACAAAATACACATAAATGTTTCATGATTTTAGTTTTTAGGCCTTGTATAAAAAGAAGTATAAAAAGTGCTACTGAAAAAACAATGTAGATCTGAACTACATGAGCAACTGAAAAAACTAGCAGTAACCACAATGTACACACAACAACTAACTAGCTAAGTAACGTCAAGTTTTCTATTTCAAAAGTAAGGTGTGGTCATTTAGTTCCCTTCTTCAGACTTGACTTAATTGTTGCCACCGAGTCCACGTATGAACGATTGTTGAATCGAGCCAGTTATATAGGTAAAGTTCACTTGACTCCCGTGACCTCGGTTTCCTTTTAGATCAGTATAAAGTTTCTTTCCAACAACTAACCCATATTAGCTTTAGCTATTGGTGCCGTGTCAAATAAAGCCGACCCACACCAACCGAGTTATAAACTTAACGCTAACATTGAATCCTTTAGCATTAGCCAGTGGATATTGCTAACCGTTTCGAGCCGTATGTCACCTTCACTGCATTGTTTTACTGAAAAGAAATGTGCCCCTGTTACATAACTAAAAGAGAAACTCGATGGTTATTGTGATCATAATCGTACTGACTGATGTTAAAGAACAACAGTGACAGAACTTAATTGGTGGGTCGCCCTGAAGCTAACGCTAATGCTACACGGAAAATCATTCGAAAGCGCGAACCTGTTAGCTTTCGTTAGCCAACATGGAGCACTGACCAAACTACAGAGCGAGGGGGAAGGATACAGCACCTCAATCATAATAAATGTGTCACATTGTTATTTTGCCGTGAACAGAGACAGTCAGATGTAACTACTTTGAGTGAATAAAGTCAAATGACACTCATAATATAATGCACAATGCTTCTACTACTGAGTCGGTCGTAATATTAAACGGTATATTACAGCTAGCACCGCTCTCATAAGGAAGGCCCGACCTAACTATTTGTTGTCAAACAGCCATCACATCGCTTATTCAGGATACCGGCTTCGTAGTGCAATTTATTTATAAGTTTAATCCCTTACCAGCTGACTTGTGGCTCTTGCCATGAGAATTGCCCACTAGTATTTATTTGGAATAAAATAATTAGAGAAGCTCCAGTAATGGCTGCCTCCGTGCCTTCATTTTCGAGCTGTGACGTCGTTCCACAACAATGTTACCGCAGGACAGCAGTCAGCAGCAAAGCCCCGCTGAGTCCGCCCCTCACACTTAACTACCTACTCTACTACTATGACAAGTACACCTATAAAACATTAGGACATCTTTCGCTTAGTTGGCCAGTAAAAGTTATATTACTACGAGTAAATAGCAACAGGCCACAGTTTATAACCATCAGTGTATTTTAAACATATAAACAACTGAGTGATCAGTTGATCATTCCCCAGAAATATTTGAAAAGCCTAAAATCTAATGATAAGAAATGAACTGCTTCGTTTCAGCACATGTCGGTTTATTAAAATATATTCTTTGTGACAAGTATTTCTAATCAAGTAATTAATTAGAAATTTATATTATTTTGACACCATACAAATATATTATATACATTATAACATATGCTGTAAAAATGTCCTTTTATGAAACTGTACCTAATTATAATTGAAAAATTAAATAACAGTAGGCAGACAATCATCAATTGTTACATCTGATCAAGATCTATTAAATTGTACTGAATCAACAGCATCATCTATTGTATAAAATTTTATACAAGTTTGAATGAAATAATGTTTAGATTATAAAAATATAACTTTTGTGTAATCCCTTGGATAGTTGTTTTATTTGTTTTACTTTCCACTTGTCAATAATTCTTAATGCAAGATACAGAGCCTCTGCTTTTACAATAAACAATTCTATAACAACTGTATAGTTTTTTAGTAGTTTATAATAAATGTATAAAACAAAAAAAAAAAGTTTCTTCTAATCTTTCATGTTCACTCAGTGTCCTTGTTTGATGGTTCATCCCATGTCTCTTCATCATCATTTGATGTGTCTTCCTCATCATCTGATGTGTCTTCCTCACTCGAGTCATCTTCTGTAAGTGTGCTTGAGTAAATGTACAACAAATACAACATCAGATGTGAATTATATCATTCAACACCCCAAATAATTGTAGTGGTTACATCTCATCCAAGTAAACTCACCACTGTTGTCTATTGAGATTTCCACATTCTACACCTGAGTTGACATCAAATGGATCTGAAAACAAAACACAATATTGTTAATATAGAATAATCTTTCTCAAAGTGAGACCTCACAATTATATTTTACCAAACTCCTCCTCCTGTGGTTTATTTGTGAGAAAGTCTTTTTCTACACTCAGCAACTCCTCCTCCGTTTGACAGGTGGCATAGCCCTGAAGCAGGACTTTATTAAGCTCTAGAAAGCCTATCCCCCACTTAAATTTCTGAAGTAAAAGGATAGCCAATTCTTCAAACCCTGCAAAAACACATACATAGTGTAATTTGTAGAATCATTACAGAGAAAAAAGTATGTAAAGGAAGAATAAATAACATACCTACAATGCAAAATGTGGCAGCAAAAGCCTCAACACAAGACAGCTTGCAGGGTTTACCATAGTTGACAGGATTTGCAGCTACAAGATATGGTAATAACCTTGGATGTGCTCCATTCATTTTATTAAATGGTGTCTCCTCCAATTTGGCCCAAGAGCAGTCAATTACTGCTAACCCATTCTGAGCCACAATTTCTCTGTGAGTAAACAAAGTAGTTTTAAATTGATACAAGTAAAAAACAGCAAATTTTCACAGCACATCACTGACCTGTCGGCTGGTGTCACATATTTGACACCCATTGGGCTGAGGATGAGTCCATTAAATCTCTGACTGAGACGAAGGTTGCGGACAAACCCTTTGCGAACCAGTTTTCTGCCAGTACAACGTTTAGGGTCACAGTGACCCAGCTCCCACATGGCGAGTGGACAAGGCAGCTTCACTTCAGGGGCTTCTGCTGCTTCATTCAACTGAAGACTTGCTGTGTGGAAAATTGCACTGTTACCTTGAAATTCACCAGTATATAACCTACTTATAATAATAATAATAAATATTAATAAATAGTAGTTATAGTATACACGTATACATACGTAGAAGAGAATATTTCTGCACCAGATTAGAACTAAATGGCTCATATCTTTTCTATCTGTACTACAAGGTATAAACATATCAACTATTCCAAATGTTTATGGAAGATTACCTTCAAAAGCAGAGTGCATTTCTTTTGTGAAGGTCTCCAACGATTTTCCCTTCATTTTATGTCTTTTCTCTTTACCCTTGTTTTCAGGTCGCATAAATTTACCCTGTTTCTTTCGTCCCATATTGGCCTTAAGATTTTCCGACTCTAAAACGAATCATACGCGTGTCACTGTGGCATATAGCTTACTAGCTAACAGTCTATTCTGTAAAATTAACTCAAAATGAGCCTAGTTTACCACACAGAATACACATAGATAAATATAGCTAAGCAAAAATATCTTAGCGATAGTGTACAGTTATGAATATGTGTAAAATTACATGTTTTGCCTATTTGTAGCGGAGAAACAAGCACGCACAGAACATGCAGCCTACATTCAAAACACGCATGCGCGGAGGCTATTTTGGTCAGGTGACACATCACATGGTACTTGGGACAGAGCAGTAGAGGAAATATCGCTTGCAACATTACTTTACTGAAAGATGGTCATGTACAGGTTTAACAAAAGAAGACATTGCTTATTTTTACAGTGGTTACTTGGACTGTCTCTCATGTGTATGTATCTTTTGTATATAACATGTAAGGGCAGTTGATAAAATTCACGGACCAACCATTCAACCATTTTGAATTTACAGTGAGCCATGGATTTGCTGGTAAAATGAAAATTGTCGAAGAGCCAAACACTTTCGGGTATGTAAATAATATGCATGTAATGTGTGTTTGGTGCTTTATCAAGACTATAACCAGTTGCTTGTATCTTTAGTTTGAACAACCCCTTTATGGCTCAAACAAACAGACTTCAGCCAAGGGTTACCCCTTCTCCAGTGTCTGGTGTGTAATATTGTCAAATATTATATTACACCATGATTACTACATCCTTTAACATTAATATATTTCTTAGGTCCTCATCATCTTCATCAGTTGGCTGGAAAATGCTTCACTCTCATGGAATCAACGTAAGAAAACAATTGCACAGGGTGGACAGTGTTTGTATAAGCCTAACAAAATATAATTGATATTTGCAGGTACAAATATGAGTTTTGTCCATTTCACAATATCACACAACACGAGCAGACTTTCAGATGGAATGCCTACAGTGGGATACTGGGGTATGATGAGCCCCCAAAAATCACCTATGATTCAAAATGTTAGAGTTGTTATTAATATGCATGTTGTGTCTTACAGGATCTGGCAGGAGTGGGAAATAGCAAATAACACATTTACAGGGATGTGGATGAGAGAAGGTGATGCATGTGGCACAAGAAACAGGGAAACAAAGGTTATTGTCTCACTTAACTGTATAAATGAATGTTTTCTGTTTTATTTTGATTAAACTGAAATCTACCTTTCTTCAAGGTGATTCTTGTCTGTAGTTCAAGTAGCAAGCTGGCTCAGGTTTCAGAGCCAAGCACTTGTGTTTATTCTTTGACTTTTGAAACACCACTTGTTTGTCACCGACATGCTCTTTTAGGTAAGACATGTTTTAATGTATGAAGAATTATACTACTTTAAAAAAAAAATGTTTTAATGTTCCATTTTAAGTGTATCCAACTTTGACTGAGGCACTACAAAAAGAATGGGATGAAGCCGAACAAGCTCGCTATGATGGACTGATAACTGACCAGGTGACAATAAAATACTCCCAATAGTTAATTTTCCAATACCATGAAGATAATAATTTTAACACTGTGGCCCACAGGGGTACAACAATTTGTTAAGAGATATTTTTGAAGATGCAGGCCTGTTGAAAAGTCACAAAGTGAATTTGGAGGCAACCAAAGCTGTATCCAATTTGGACACCCAAACCTCTTTACAAAAATGTACAGAGGTATGTTTGTATTTTATTTACTTTTACATTTATATTTATATTACAACATTTTACTTAACCTATTGTACATAACACTTTAAGGATGTTGAAAAACAAAGAACAGAGATTCGACGATTACAAGCTCTCCTCACCCAACAAAATATTCCTTTTGATCTACAACAAAGTAAGTAATAGCCCTTTAAACAGCCATACTTGAGATGGACATGTGTGTAAAATTGTGATATTTCTAAACTTTCAGTTGCTACAAATGATCAAGCAAGTGAAACGGAAAAAGATGAACGTCTAAGAGGAGACACAGGCACTGTCAACTTATAGCAACAGTGGTTGTCATGTCAGTAGAACCTTTTTATAAACTACTGTCCAACTTCCAACATCAGCCGCTCTTTTCTATGATTTGAATATTTTATACTGATGGAAGATTGGTGGTTTTATTCCAATACCCTTCTGTTCAATTTCATCCCTTGAATCACCTCTGGCGGTCATCCAACAGTAGTTACATCTGTAACTCTCATTCACACTACCATTTTGTCAATGGGCAAGATGCCAGGATGGAAAATGCCTATTTAAACTAATAATAAAAAGGTAAACATAAAAGCACACTAAAACTGGCTTTGGAATAAATAGGGGGCATTAAGGACCAAATAGCTTAAAATGCTTAATTTTTGTTTTGAATGAGGGATTACTGGTAAGTGCAATTATATCAATTCATTAAAAGTTTAAAATGGTTGCATTTCCTGGGTGGGAAGTTAAATTATTGTTATACATAACATTTTTAATGGCTATATTATGTTGTAAATAAATTCCAAAGCATCCAGGTTTCTAAGTGTTTTATCTGATCACAATGCATTACAAAAATAAAAACAATATATATACACAACAGGCAAAAACATGCATTAATGATGAATATCCCTTTAGATGTTGACCAAGGAATTGCCCTTACATTTCTGTAAGTCTGCATTTTGTCCATTAGGAGCAGCTGTCGTATATAGCAGAAAAAACGCAGAGCTTCAGTGGCTAAGAAACGGTTGAGTCTATGCTAGTGTCGATCAGGATAGTAGCTGGATGACTTCTCTGGCTCGATGCGCCATCTGCTGGACGCCTGTGTCTGGTGCTTCTCCTGAATGTTGAACTAAGGCTAAGGCCTTTTGAACTGTGGTGTCCTTTGCTGCCCCTTGAAGCCCCTCCAAGTACTGCAGCAGAACAGAGAACTTGTCATCTGAAACCTAATAGAACATGCATTGTATTATAAAACCATTAATATTTTATTCTGTAAAATGTGTACTTTCAAGTGAAAATACAACACAAAAATATCTATTTATATAGTCCAAGGAATAAAAAAGACATGTATCATAGGAACCCAAGTCATACAGGAAACCTCAAGCTGTGAAAATCCTCTTTTACCTGTTCAGAGTTGAACATGTGCTGCAGTAACCACGTCTGTCTGGTCTTCTGAAACTTCCACTCTCCCCTGTTTTCAGCCCAGCTGTGCAAAAAACAAACAAACAAACAAAAAAACAACGTGCTTATTACATGAACTGCTATATCAGACCCATTTCTGTCCTTTGAGAAACTTAACTCTTCTGCTTGGTGACAACAGCTTTATAAAATAAGGGCAACTTTTAGCAAGGCAGAGCTTAACAAAAATAAAGCTGTTTTATATGAATGTATTCTCTTACCATGTGAGATAATCTAGAGCCAGTTGAGCAGCAGTGGGACCACCTGCATCTGTTTTGGGCTGGGTCTCCCCCTGTTCCTTGAGCCTCTTCTTCTCCTCTTTCTTAAGGATCTTCTTCATTTTCCTCTCTAGGGCTCTCCTCTCTTCTGGGCTCAAATCCTCCTCTCCTTTGTGCACTATCTCTAGACAAGTGGGTGGATCTGAAATCTGTCAAACCAAAATAAAGCCCACAGCAGTTATCTACTTTAGCAGAGCTTCCCGTTTATAGTCTAATCATGTGTTCCATACAAAAGGATTTGTTTCTTGGTTTAATATTTGTGTTATAAGATTTACAAGCAAATCATATCATTTATATTCATGCAGAATACAAATACATCTTAGGGTTGGATCACTTCCTGTAGCTTAATGCTTCTAAACAGAGGTTTCCTGTGTTTACATCTTGAATTTACTTGCTTGTGGTAAAACAACTATTCATGAGATCCTTTCATCTTTTCACAATTGCAAATCGCATCATCTGTTGTTTTTGGAAATATTAGATAAGAATGTGCACATATAGAAGGGAAAAAATCCCACCACTACTTTTCTACAATTTTCTAGATGCAATATTTCCATAGATATAGTGCATCTATAAAGCTAGACTTAAGACATAAACAGCAAAAATGTGAGCAGTACAGTTGTGGCCATTTACTATTTATGTTCTCAAGGGAAGCAAAACAAGGGACACAGTATGTTCTTATTTAATGGCTCTGTGTGGAGTGATGAAGAAAGTGGGAGGGATAAGAGCCAGATCACGTGTCCTTAAAGTCATTCTGAAAGTATGCTGCCCACCAAAATATAAGAGACAACTGCACTGAACAAAGAGGTCTAAGCATCAGCCCAAGCAATTTTGAGTCTTAAAAATACCAAAGCTTTACCACAGTAACTCAGAAGTGAAGCCTGCTACACAAGAGGCTAGAGCAGAAAATGGTAAGTGGAAAAATATTTTACCGAGTAGGCAGTTTCTCAAAGAACAACCAGATGTGAGCCCATTGCTTCAAAGATGCCAATGTTAGGTATTTGATAAATGCTTACAGTCTATGACAAAAACAAGAAGTGAAGTTTAAGGAGGAAAATGTCCAGGAAGGAAATGGTTGATTTTGTAAGCGCATGCTCCAGAGAAAGTCGCTGTTGAACTTCTCTTCCTCATTATACAGAAGAAACATCTATTTCAGAACTTTAACAAGGGGCAACAAAAATATTGCTACCAGTAAAATTCAATTGGAAAGTGGTTTGTAAAAACTGACTAGCCAAAACTACGACAATTATAATTTCTGTATCACTGAAGGTAGGCGATTCCTATTACTGCTGCTATTGCTAAGGCAACAAAGTACCTAAGAATATTTTGACTGGTGTGTGTGAAGTATGAAATGATTAAGAAAAAAGCAAGATTACACAAAAAGTGTGTATATAATTTACAGGTTATTGCAAACGTAGTCTCATAACTATTCTTTGCTTTACTTCTAGTCATTTCTACAAACCAGCCCACGACCAACTGACGGGAACACCACTCTCGTCTCGATCTCCACTTTCATTAACAACTCCACTTCAACCTCCACCTTCGGACCCAACAGCATCACCTCTACAGCCAATTACGTTTATAGTTTCCTATCTACATTTGGTCTTGTTGCAGCTTGTTTCCTTGGCTATGGCTTTGTCCTGTCGTTCAAAGCTCAGAGGAGAGTGGCCTGGTTGGACTGTCTGATTTGTGCCTTCTGTGTTTTACAGTTACTGCTACTGCTGTTGTCTCTGTATGCAGTGGCACATAGATCACATAACTTGAAGACCACAGGGTTAGGGTGTGCTGCCTTCTCCTTCACAATAAACACAGTATTCACCAGTAGTCTATTAGTCCTTGTGCTCCTGGCATATGTTCTTAGCATGGATCCACCATCACATGCATTACTGAGAAAGCCAGGAATCTGCACAATTCTAGTCCTCCTGTTCTCTCTGCTGATATCCTTAATGCTGGCAGGAATTGGTGGCCCAAGACAAAAAAAAAGATGTTTTATGGATCCAGTTTGTCTTCCATATGCTGTGGCTAAACTCCTGCTAGTCATATTAGTCCCATATATTATTCAGACGGCTCTCCTTATTGCTGGCTGTGTGAGGCAATGGAAAACTAGAGGGCGTTTCCTATCTGGATCTGAGGAGGGCCCAGTTTTTGTTACGGTTTCTTTAATATTATTCATTTGTGGGTTATTTTACAGTGTGGCCCTTATGAGAGCTGCAATGTTAGAGAAAGAAAGGCAGCAATTGAGCCCCAAAGAAGAGGCTTTTCTGAATGTGTTTGAATTTGTGTTTTTCTTGGGCAGTAGCATCAGTTTGGTCTTGGTGTTGCTCCTCCACAGACCGTGTCGAGAAACACTCAAAGCCGTGATGAGACAAATGCAGGACTGCTGCAAGAAACCCAGACAAGCACAACCCAACCGCAACATCATTGCACCAACAATAGAGCTCTCTGACACACTGCAAGACATGGAACCATGAACTGTTGGTGCTCATTTGGACCAATCATTTGGATGGGCATTTTTGAGAGATAACATGACATAATTTTTTTACACTCATATTTAACAGCTTTTACATATAGACAATCTTTGAAATTTGTTTAAATATAATGGTTCTTTGCACAAATAAAGGGAATAAAAGCTTAAACATTGAAGATAAAAATGTTACGTTACCAAACTAAGGAATCTTGGAATATTTTGTAGTAGTTATCTTATTTTGTGGTTGTTAAACGTATTGTAGAACTGTTGAGCTAAACAATGTGTCCTTTCTGGAAATATGACTTGTTTTGTTGGTAAAAGCTACCAAAGAAAAGTTTGTGAGACATTACCACAGTATGGTATCAGAGCTGTGATATAACCTTCCGATTTTAAGATGAGTCCTTTACCTCAGTAAGTTACAGTTGGAGAATTTCAAAGATGCATACAAATACATTCATCTAATGATAAGATAAAACAAAAAACCTAAAAACTAAAATAAACATGTGTTCAATGCTGAAGATTGTGTCCACTTTTATGTCCTAAGTGCAGGCAGTTAGTCTGAAAAACCAGAACTTATTCTAATAGTCCTTTACCTATATATAGACAAGACAAGGCACAATACTTATAGCAGAAAATGTCATGTCTCCAATGGAAACAAATGTAACAAGTCCAGATACAATAAATACTGGCAAATTACACTAAAAATTGCATAGATTGATGAACCTACATTGATTAACAAGTGGGAGTGCATATATAATAGATTGAAGTAAACAAATGTTTCTTACTTCTGTTTGCTCTGTCTTTTTCTGCTTCTTGTCCTTCTTCTTTTGTGCTTCATTTTTTTCACACGCTGCATCAGGGATCACTGAGGGGACGTGCTGAAGAAAAAATAAAATAGGGTCAGATCCATGTTGGATCCTATTCCACGTTACAGTTAACCATAACTTCAAGTTACCTCTAGCTTGTCCTTTTTTCTTTGCTTGTTTGCTTTTAGGGCGGGATCGTTGTCACCAAGATTATCATTTACATCTATCTTCTTTCGTTTAAGACGTGAATCTGGGACAGCATCTTTCTTTGTTTTCATGGTTGAAGACTGCCAAAACATGAAATACATTTATCTTAGCACAACAGAAACAAATGGTAAACTCATTCAACAGAGTGGTGTAAGTAACAATTCCAGCTACTTAAGATATATAAACGATATTTATAAGCACACATATTTACGTTTTTATAATTCAACAGTTTAAGAAATATATATATCTTACTTGGAGCTACAACTTCATCTAGCGTGTAAGCGTGTAAAGTGGTGCAGACACATAGGGCAGAAGAAACAACCATGTGTAACACAGCCGGAAATGATGTCAACGGCCAACTACCCAATTACTGACAAAAAACATTCAAAAATTATCCATTCTTTAGGTTTGTATTTCTTCGTTTCGTATAATATCCCACAAACAACTATGATGTCAAAGCAAAGAATAACAATAGTCTTCTTACTCTCTACGGAACTTTGGAAATCGATGTAGGTTTCCCCCGGAGTGAGTTTGCAGTTGCACAGTGGCGAGTTACTTGACCTGACAGACATGACCAAGGATGGTTTGATAATAATATTTGTCGCTTTACTTCAGTTCTTCTCGGGTTGTGTGGCTGTCCTTTGAAATGTCTCCGTCAGTAGGAAGAGTATTCACCTTTTTGGCACGTGTTCCTTTGATTAAAGGAATATTCCAGCACAACGCTACGACTGTGAGGTAAGCTGTGTTAGTGTTAGTTTGGAAAATGACATTGTACGTTTTTATGGAGTACACTGTTACCACCCAACAGGGTTTTGTAGGTTGTATGTAACGAGGATGAGTCATTTGAGATGTATTTTCTATTTTATCAGGCTGAGCAGTGTACGACCATTAGCTTTAAGCTCACAGTTGGAAGCTGCGTCAAAGAAAACCTCAGATGAACAGACGGAAGAGCCCATCAAGTTCTCGACAAGCAAAGCCAGTCACCGGACCTGGAAAGTGGACCGCTCTATGGGCAGTCAATTCAGCAGACCGTGGCGGAAAGTGTTGCCAATAAGCATATTTTTCTCAGTGTTTTTGTTGTGGTGTGTACTGAGGGGACATTCTGATGTGGATACTCAACTTGACCGACCACTTTATGAGAGTTTACCCAGCCTCCAGCCAAAGGAAGACGGGCCTGACAAAAAAACCTAGCTAGCAAAACATTGATTCCATCTACAGCTATTTATGTAATTTACAATTTGTGATTAAATGCCTTTTAATAACAGAATCATCCTATTTTATGTAGCGATAGAGAGAAGGGTAGAGTTGGATGCCACTATTGTAAAGAAAAGGTCTTTGTAAAGTTGAGACTTCCTAGCCTGTAAAAAGAACAAATTGTGTGTGTGTATATATATATATATTTTATTTTTTTTTACACAGCACATTCACGTATAGTTGAACCAGGACATTTCCAAGCATGTCCATAGCCCATTTTCAGATTACCAAAATATTGGCTTTACATTCCTGCTGACAAATTTCCAATGGTGCTCATCTCTAAAAGACAATTTCACCACAATTTGGTTCAACTAATGCTTTAACCAGTGATAAGAGATTAATGCCTAAATCCTACAAAGAGGTGGGCAGCCAGGATGCAAAGGTGCTCAAATGAAAAGCAATTATACATACAAAAGTTTAGCTTTAAAACATGTAAAATCTCGTGGGTGAAGCCACATTTGTGCAAGCCAATTATGGCAACAGCTTCAGTTAATCTAAAATTCACAAATGGCTAGTCCAGGGGTGGGCAAACGTTTTGACACGGGCCACAATGGGTTCCAAAATTTGACAGAGGGGTCAGGATATATTACATTAGATTTGGCTGTAACATGTAGCAGAGCATGAATATGTAAGGCTTATTGTACAAATTCTTTTCCAAGTTGAACACAGCAGAAAAACTTTGAAGTTTACCCTTAACAAATTTAATATAATTTGGTCATGTTTGGCAGGCCAAATTAATAAACCAAAAGGGCCATAGTTTGCCCATGTCCAATTGCACATGCATCTTTTTCAGCCCTCACTATGAAACACTTACATTTTGTGCCAAAGTAAAACACTGAAGAATGAGGTAGCGGAAAAGTTTATTTACAGCACAAGGAGTCCTGACACATGCAACATGATTATGGTTCAGACTAAAACAGTCAAACCTGAGAGGCAGTGAATTGTTCAGAATATACAGTTCATTTTCTAAGCTAGTATGAGAGAAGGGGAAAAAAAAGAAAAAAAAAAAAAGTACAAAAACACACATGCAACTACAAACATTTAAAAATGGTACACATGCTGGTATAGGATCATGATGTACAAAAACAAAACCCCATCCCGACCCCCCTTTTTCCCCTAACACCCCATTAAAAAGAAAAACAAAAAAACAACAAAATTAAGCCCGTTCTCCTCGGATTCGCCTGGCCAGCTGGATGTCCTTGGGCATGATGGTAACCCTCTTCGCATGAATTGCGCACAAGTTCGTGTCCTCAAACAAACCAACCAAATAGGCCTCACTGGCCTCCTATTGTGGAAAATGATTTTAGTAAACTCACCAATGTACTGGACAAAAAAATTTACTGAACGCGAAGTACCTGTAGAGCCCCAATGGCTGCACTCTGGAAACGCAGATCAGTCTTAAAGTCTTGAGCAATTTCCCTCACAAGACGCTGGAAAGGCAGTTTCCTGATAAGCAGCTCGGTGGACTTTTGGTATCGACGGATCTCACGCAGAGCAACAGTACCTGGCCTAGAAATTGGTTTAAAAAAAAAAAAAGTTAAAACCACCCACACCTTTAGCCCTTCAAAGAGTGAAAGCACACCACACGCACCTGTATCTGTGCGGCTTCTTCACTCCACCAGTGGAGGGCGCACTCTTCCTGGCGGCCTTTGTGGCCAGCTGCTTCCTAGGCGCCTTTCCTCCGGTGGATTTACGAGCGGTCTGCTTGGTACGAGCCATGACTCAAAGGGGAGTTTCTATAATAAAACAAATATTTCCAATACAATCACAACGATCCAGCAACAATGTCAGTAAATCGAATTCCACCAAAAATTCGCATAACGGCTACAGCAGCGTCAAATACTGAAACGCAGGTACACATGCATGGATCGAGCGAAAAAAACAAAACAAAAAACAAACAAAAAAAAACGTCAGCCTTTATAGATCGGTCTACATAAACCAACCGATGCACAAACCCGTTACCCAACTTTTGGCGGGGGGACGGTTTTAGACTAAATGAGTTCTTGAACCTCTTTGAAATGGCATTAGATGTGGATTTCATACAAAATAAGATGTGTGCAAAGAGCTGCCACCATTAACGCAGGAGAGGCAGACACGTCTCTGTCTTAAATTAAAGCTAGCATAGACGGCTGCAAAATGGCGCCAGTAGCCATTATTTGCACACCGCTCCATAGGAGTCGGTAAAAAGACCCCAAAAGGCACATAATGGCTGAAGATAACTAACGTGGTTTTAATACACTTCATGTCATTATAGTAAGCCTATATTCAAGGATTTTATGAAGCATACCTTTGAACCTTTAGCCATCAGCTATGGCGCGCTGTTTTGTTTATGGCGAACCGCCTGTTTCCAAAATGTATTGATAAATATTCACCTAACAAGACAAAACCTTACCACAAGGCTTGGATATGTCCGTAAATTTTACTTGTATTACAAAGAATTTTAAAATAATAAAACAAATACCTTGAAATTGCTTCTCGTCCGATGAAGTACAGCGTCTGCGGCGGCGTATTGAACTACTTCCGAAGAAGCGAAAGCTGAAACTATTTATAACCTCAGATACGAAGTCACACGGTACCGCCCCTCCGTCCTCCTGATTGGTTCAAACCACAGTCAATGACCCAGCTTTGATATGATTGGCCAAAAAAAAAAAAAAAAAACGAAATAAAAAAGTGACATTAAATTAAATTTTAACTTTGAACTATATTATCAAACCATATATGCATTTACCTACTATCAACATATAGACAATGCAATGCATAAAGCTAATTAAGCCACAGATTTTTTATTCCACGAATTTTTTACTCTTAATAATCATAATCGCCAAGCGGAACTGTTAGTACTGCAAACTTTGTCAGTCGAACCTAATTCCAGTGGCGCAAATGGCAAGCGATAACATACCTTCATGGTGTCAAACAACCTCATGTTTGGACCATAGACGATACAGTTCGGACGTATAGGTTTATAATGTGTAACCCCTTTGAAGCTAAGAAAAACAACGAGGTTTAGAAGGTGAAGAATATCAGGAAAATGAACGAACAAAAACTGATGGTAATAGGTAGGCCTACAATCAAGATTCGCTAATTGTTTTGTTTTTCTACTGTTTGTGCATGAATTCGAGTCGATTACATGTGATTGCCTATGGTGAAGAAATAATCTAACGTGTGAATTTATATTGTCAAAACAGATATTGAACCCAAATCAGTCAACATCACTGAAAGGCAAAGTGATCAGCAGCCCCGTTGGACTCGCAGTGACAACTCATTCAAATTCAACTTTCTTCAAGACAACTGTCCAGAGATTTTGGACCAAGCTTCTTCATCATCAGAGCATACTGTCAGCCAATTCAGCAGACAGGAGGACTCTACTTTTGCCTTCAACTTCCATATTGACCCAGAAGAAGACATGGATACAAAGCCCTCAGATGCCACTTCATCAAACAAGCAACGTTGTACAGAGCTTGAGAACACATCTTTTGAGCAGATAACCTCCTCACCAAACACATCAATATCAAATACATCTAAAAAGAAAAAGAAGAAAACTGGAAAAAACAAAGTAGTAAATAACATCACAAAAGAGCCGAAGGACACAGTTGCACAGGAACAAGAAGCTAGAAGTGAAGAGCTGGTCAGTATGATTTATAACGAAGACTATTACATGAATGCATTTTTATATGTTGATTAATGCGCTTATGGTTATGTTACGTAGAGTACAGAGGAGCAGTTACAACGGCAGCTCGACTGGTGCATTGAGCAACTAGAACTGGGAATGAAGTCCCAAAAAGCCTCTCCTAAACAAAGTAAGTGCATCGTGAGTAAGTCATGAAGCCATTTTACCAAGCAAATGCTGTTTGAATTCTTACATTAAATTTAGAATTTCTATTTTAAAGCTACAGTATTTTGATTTGTTTTTTTACATATTAGGAGTAAAAGCGACAGTTGCTCAGTGGTTAGAGCAGTTGTCCCCCAGCTTGAAGGTCGGTGGACTGATTCCAGCTTGGACCAAATTCTAACATTATGTCCACCTTGCCAAGTATGAAAGTGCAGTGTGTGTGATTGGTGGTGGTCGGAGGGACTGATAGTGTAGATTGGCAGGCCTGCTTCTGTCACTCTTCCCCAGGGCAGTTATGGCCACTGAGTATGGAGTGAATGAGTAATAACTACAGACAGTGTAGTGATTTTAAAGCACATTACAAGTGTAAAGCATTGTTATAATTGTTCTTATTATAATAATATAATAATTATTATTATAATACTATTTGATTCAAATCATGTCATGTTTAATTCAGGTGTGTTTTATTCTTGAAATTATTGACAGTTGTTTGTTATGTACTTTCCCATAGTGTGTAATTTTAAATACTTGTTTCCTCTTGAGCAGAAGAGGAGGCATCTCGGGCCTTGAAGACTTTACGCAGTTCCAAAGCTCCACTTGTCAAAAAAAGGCAGGTGATGAGTGCAATGGCTGGAGACTACAGAAAGAAAATGGAAGAGGAAAAAAACAAACAGTTTAAACTGATTCAGAATGGTGCGGGTTGTATATCTATATATATATAATATGTATGTGTGTGTATTTTTATATATGTATATATATATATATATCTTTTTTTTATGTGTTTGTGTCTTTGCCATTAGAAACAGCATCAGCACAACTTCGAGCAGTGTCAGAGTTACCGAAGAAGTCGTCTTTTCATCGAAGAGCTGGCATCAAAGATCCAACTTCAGAGAGTAATTCTAACTCCACGAACTCTGATGCAACAGCGGCACCGGACAAGAACTTTGTCTTTACACGGTCAACTGAGGAATTTCGCTTTAATTTTGTGTAATAACTAAGACTTTACCGACGTTAGCCGTGTGTATTCAACTCTAGATATGTGGAGAAGTAACAATGGGATCGACAGTCTGTAATAAATGTTTTATAATGTTTAGAAATATAAATGTGTTTTGTTTACCTGCTATATTTAGATATTCACAGGTATCAGTAAAATGTTTCAACAGAATGCACAAGCAGAGTAAGAATTGAGTCACATTTCTAAGTAAGATTCAGGGGGGTTTGGTGTCGTGGAGGCTCTCTGCAGCAGGAAAAGGCGGGGTCACGAGAGTACGGACACAATTGAGTGCGACACTCAAGTAAGTTTGACTTGCAGAAGTCTGAAGTACAGAAAAGAACTGCCTGTAAGTATTGAACTTGTCATTTACTTGACTGACATTCTGTTTCATTTGTTCTTCATAACTTTTTATATATCACGTTTTTAGTTGGCTTTTTGAGAAATAACGTTACTTTTGATGATGCAGCTAAGCTAATGGAAGCTACTTATGAAAACAAGTTTTCTCACGTAATGATAGATCTTGTATGGAAACATTTTTGTTTGATTGCATATTACATACCTGTTAGCGTGGATCTAGAGTGCAGTTTTTCTTGTTTTCTTCAGCCGTGAGCAGAGTGTGAGGATGTCTGAGCTCAGTGATGAGGCCAGTGAGTCGGAGCAGCTGGGAGCCAGTCTCTCTCTGTGGCTGGGGGAGTCCATGGTGCGGCCTGAGGAGCTGGATGTCCCGTTAGACCTCCACACTGCTTGCTCAATTGGACAGTACGACGTGGTAGCAGAGTGTATCAAAAAGTGGGTTCAACACAAATAATTCATTTACGTTATTATGCTTAAACCACAGACTTAGTTTCGTTTACAGTCGTTACTCGGTTGCCATAGCAACACGTGCAACGGCATCTATCACAACCGGTCAGACAGTGTACTTTCCATTCTGTAATATCTTAGCAAAATAGTAATGTTGTATAAAGTAGCATATGGCATAATAGACCATTTGTTTGCGCTTGATAAAGATGATTTAGTCATTGGCTTCTCTTCTTCTATCGTCTTAGAGGTGAAGTGGATTTGGACAGAAAAAATGTTGGAGGGTGGACCCCATTAATGTACGCTGCTTACATTGGCCATGACAACATTGCCAACTTGCTGCTGGAGGCAGGAGTAAATGTGAATGCTACAACAGCAAAAGGAATTAGTCCCCTGATGTTGGCAGCAAGCTGTGGAAATGAGAGTATTGCATACTTTCTGCTTCAGGTACTTAATGTGTATTTCATTAAAATCTTTCGATTTGCACAGATTCACTAACTAGCATTTTATTTAATATTTATTTTAAAGCAAGGTGCAGAGTTGGAAATGAAAGACTTTCGAGGCTGGACTGCTTTGTTTCACTGTACAAGTACAGGACACCAACAGATGGTGAAGTTTCTGCTAGATAACAATGCTGATGCCAATGTCAAGTGAGTGTCATCCAGTTCAAAATGTGAGGAGAAACACACGGGAACAAAATGAGACCTGACCCTTTATGACTGAATTCCCAGTAGCTTCATGCGTCAATCCAACAGCAGTCTTTTATAGTTAATGTTCTCAACCTCCTTTCTTAGGGAGCCAGTTTCTGGGTTTACTCCTTTGATGGAGGCTGCTGCTTCTGGACATGAAATTATAGTTCAGTACTTGTTAGATCATGTGAGTAAGTTATTGTTTATATTCTTTGTTAATGCAGCTCTAGTCTGGTTCATTATTAATATTTTCTTCCTTTCATTTAGAAAGTTAAAGTTGACCATCGGAATGCTAAAGGAGAAACTGCTCGCGTCTTGGGTATGATGTATGGCTACACCAAGATTGTTAGCCTTATTGATTCCCGTTCCAATAGGATTAAGCCAGGTATATCTAAATGTGATTCAAATACTGTAAAAAAACAAAAAAAAACAAAAAACAAAACACACACACACATCTGACATTTCCTAATTCTGATGTAAACCCCTAGGGCACTTTGAGGACCTGAGTTCATCTGAAGACTCTGATACTGCACCACCAAGACCGAGGCTGGGCAGAACTCGCAGCAAAGGTGTCAGCATCCATGATGGGCCGCAAGCCATCGCCAAATTCAGAGTTGGAACCCATAAACCTTGTGGTATGCACCAAAGCCAAAACTCAGACACTACTTTAGATTTGGTTTTGACAATAATTTTCTATTACTAGAAAACTCAGAGGCACCGCCAAGCTACATGGAGTTTCGTAATATTAGAGAACAAAGCGAGAGCATTCGTTACCGTGACGTGACCTCCCCTATTAATGAGTTGGATGGTCAGAGTAACAGTAGTAGAGGTACAATCTTCACCTGGGAAAGAAATGCAAAGATGTTTGTAAAGTGCATCAACATAACCTTTGTGCCATTTGCAGATGAAAGTCCTTTCTTTGACAATGACATGCCCACCATGAGAAGCAGCAGCAGCAGTGAGGGCCTGCCTCATGTCATGGGCCTGAAGTGGGAAGGCTCTGTCGAGAGCAACGAGGTGGGTACACACCCTGCTGAGTTTTCTCTATTGTGTGACGGCAACCAACAGTGCCCTATTTTCACTCCAGGACTCTGACCAGTGCAAAAAGAGTAGCTCTCGTCGAGTAAATAAAAGCAATCACTCTAAAGGCAAGAGTCGCCATGGAGGCAATAATTCAGCTCAAAGCAGCGGGAACCACTCACACTGTGGTGCTACCGCATCCTACTCTGGGCCCAAGGCAAGGCACTTTTAAACCGGTTCATCTGTATAAATAATGATAAATAAATCTGCCTTTTAATTCTGTTCTTGTCAATCTTGACAAAAAACATTTTATTTGTCCAGGACTTGGCAGAATTTCTGGAGCAAATTGGCTTCTCCAAATATCTTCCATTACTTGAGGAGCAGGATATTGACCTGAGAATATTTCTCACCCTTACTGAGAATGATCTAAAAGAAATTGGCATCACGTAAGAAGTGAAATACTTTTTGATAAGTTAAATTTTCCTGTGTATAATTGTGTATAATTCTACAGGACTGTTTCTAATTGCAGATTATTTGGTCCCAAAAGAAAGATGACCTCAGCGATTGCCAGATGGCATAGTAGTGCACGACCACCCAGTGATGCACTAGAACAAGCCTATGCTGACCAGCTTGAGGCGGAGATGCAGGAAATGGCCATTCAGTTACACAAAGTAGACTATATTTTATATTGCAGTACATGATCATCATTTATGTGAATAATTAACTTTTTTTGTTTATTAGCGTTGTGAGGAAGTAGAGGGCCTAAAAAGCCAAGTGTCTCAGGAAAAAGAGCTACGCACAGTGATGGAGGGATGCCTAATGGAGGATAAAATGGCTTGGAGAAGGGTGCACACTGAGCTAGTGGAGAACCACAGACTGGCCCAGGATATGAATGCTACTCTGGCAAAGACCAGAGCCTGCTGCACTGAGCTGCTTTCTTTTACTACTGGTGGCAATGAGACCGATGATACCAAGGCAAAAGATCAAAGTAAGAGAATGATTGATATTTGATTAAATGTAAACTTTGACAGTGTATTATAAAGAATACTTGTTTTCTAGTTGGGACATCTGCTATAGAATTAATAAAAAAGCTTGAATCATATGAAGAATTACTGGGTATGTACAGAATGTTTTAAGTTGCTTTGTTGAAATTTTATCCCAACTGAAGTGCTGCATTTCATTACAGCTGGAAACCTGCAAACTGTCCTTCAGAGCCTACGGCGACTGAGTGCTCCAGAAAAAGTATCTGACAGTTGGGAAAGGCCGTGATGTCTTTAAAGTGTGTTGGGCTGTCTTTTTAGTTGCCACCAATTAGTGGAAACCAATTAACTGAATTTCTGTTCTGTTTTAAAATTAAGGGTTCCCTGTTTGTTTTGACGAAGGGTGAAGTGTACCACCCTAAAAAGCATCTCAACTTGGGACAGTTCAAACCAGGCTCATCCAGGTCAGCCAAAGCGGACAGAGCTCTCCCTGATGACGAGGCGGGCGACAGGAGCAGCTCCAGGAGAATGACAAGCAAGCAGGAGGGATAACAGACCCCAGGCTTGTGCTTCCAGATGAAGGTGGCTGTGGATGTACTGAAATCTGAAAGCAGAGATACTGGTCTCTATTTAAAGTACTATACTGTGAAGTGCTCCTAAAATACTGTATAGTTGGACAATGTGAAATGTCACCTCAAGTGCATTGTAGATGGATAATCAAATTAGGCCTGTTAATTTATACAGGCCACTAACCTCTTACAATGCTAATGGCTTATACCCATTGTGGAAGTGTATTCCTTTGAAATTTTATGACAATCAAAATAAATGTGATTGCATAAGAGGGTTAATTTTGATTAGCTGAAATTAAAAGTTGTATGAACATATTTTGTCTGTTGAGTTCAACTCTGAAAATGGGTAAAACATCAACATTTTAGATGGAGAGCAAGACCATGACTTTTGAGGGTTTTTTGTTGACTGGGTTCACAAGCTATAAGTTTGTAGTGTAAAGCTACCCTTTGTTTGGACTGGCCCTGTTGTATTCTCACATGACACCACTAGATGCTCATTGGCCTCTCCAAACGAGCCTCAACACAGCTGCAGTACATTCAGAACGCTGCTGCTCGGGTCCTGACTAGAACCAGGAAGTACGAGCACATAAGTCCTGTGTTCAGGTCTCTGCACTGGCTTCCTGTAGCTCAAAGAATAGACTTTAAAGCAGCTCTGCTTGTGTATAAGTCTCTCCATGGCCTAAGTCCAAAGTACATCTCCGACATGTTAGTGCCATATGAACCATCTCACACACTGAGGACTTCAGGGACCGGCCTCCTGCTGGTGCCCAGATTCAGGACTAAACATGGGGAATCAGCATTTAAGTTTTATGCAGCTAAAACCTGGAACAGTCTCATAAAGATGTGAGACAGGCCTCTACTTTGACCATGTTTAAATCCAGGCTCCAAACGGTTCTGTTCAGCTGTGCACACGACTGAAAGGTTTTTATTCTGCATTCTTCTCTTTTAATGGTAAATTTATGATGATTATTTGTGATTATTTATGTTTTGATTTGTGTGATTTTAATTGTCTTTCTTATTCTGTAAAGCACTTAGAATTAGCTTGTGTACGAATTGTGCTATACAAATAAACTTGCCTTGCCTAGATGCTATTCGCTTTACTTCTGTAAGGACAAAGCTGGCCTACAATCACGCAGAAGACCAGAGAGCCCAGATGAGCCTGAAAAAAGGCTGAGAGAGGGGTTTTACATCTGCCATCTCCTGATAAAAAAAAAAAAAAATTAATAATAATAATCTTACAGATGGTAGCTTTAACACTCATCAGACAAGACTGACTCAAGACTATTGCCACCACAGCAGTGTCTCTAATAGAAGAAGCTGAAATCACCAACAATATTTTATATCTTTTGAAGAAAACAGCTCTTAATTTAATTTATAACATGTTTGCTGGTTCAAAACTATGCATTGCTTTGAGGAATTGCTTCCTCTTATATAAACATTATCTACAGATCTTCAAATAGGTTATAAGTATCATGTACAAGCATAAATTAGGAGACACTGAAGTCCAGGAGAAGACTGTAGCTCTTCCTTTTCTTGTCCACACAGCTGTATAGAGTTTCATATAAAATCCAGGTTCGTGTCGTCTTAAACCCCATTGCAATGGAGCTCTCATAGGCAGTGATGGTTGTAACCATCAGGTGTACTCACACAAGTGTCCACAGCCAGCAGGGCAATGGGCACTGTCTTTAAGCCAGTTCATAATGTGCTCGAGATGTCCACCGTGACTGCAGCCCTGACACCAAACGAATAGACCCTTCACAACATGGTGGCAGACAGCACATACACTGGCACATTGGTGGCATCTAGAAAACAATCATGACTTAAGCTGGCTAAAATCTATTTTTGAACTTTAAGTTAAACATTATCTTTTACCTGTCACAGATCCAGCCCTTGTTGCTCATAGGCCGTTTGCAGTTACTACAGTTGACGTGTAGAGTGGTAGAAGTCTGATTCAGGCTGGTGATGGCGCTGCATGTACTTAACTTGATGACCTCATTGGACACATTCCACAGCTCAAACCGCTGCAGCAGGTCTATGTAGGACATGTACCAGTGCTCCTGACCAACACAAAGACCATTCCGGAGGGAGGGTTTAAGATCTTCAGCTTCTACCCGCAGCTTTTCATCAAGTGCCGTGAAAACTCACCTGTGTTAGTTCATCAATCTCTTTCCTAATTCTTTCGCCTAAAACAATGAGCACTGATACAGCCATCTGCACATCGCCTCGCTCAGCATAAAACGTCAGCATCTCTCTCACAATGGGACAGAAGAAGGTGGCAGTCAGATGTGGACTGTACAGCGGCTGACAGATGGAGATGAGGGAGAACGACTCAATCGGGGTCAGACAGGTGACTTCTGCCTCGTTGCCACTGACATGTGGAGAGTCAGCCTTGTCCTGCTGTAGATGCTCTGGAGCTGATGGGTGGTCCATGATCTCATGACGCAGCTGAAAGCCTTCAGGCGGCAGTGTATACTCCTCCTGCTCTGTTGTCACAATAAAAACATCACAGCTGTCAGGAATAATACCATTTAAATGAAATGGTTACACTAACTGATATAAGCAGAGCACTGGGTTAGTACCTGCTTGATTGTCATGCTCCATGGAATAGAGGTCATCATCGTCTAACTCAGCATCACCAAACATGTACTCTGCTTGACCCTCGCTGCCTTCGGTCTCTTCATTCTCTGTTGGAAAATACAATAAGTGCGTCTGCTAACCTGTCAAAAATGTAATTTTTTATGATATTTGGATTCCAGTGCATTCTCACCCTCATTACTGATGATGTGTGCGTTGGTAGGGTCTAAGTGGATATTGTCCTGCCTATTTTCACCTTTGCTTCTCTCTAACGCCCTCTCTGCAGCCAGATCCTTCATACTGAAACTTAAATTACACAACATAAGATTATTAGCATATTAAACATATACTGCTGTTTATCATTATCAAATTGCTTCACCTGGTGCAACCAGATGTAATATTTGCTGGGTCTGAGAACATAATTCGCAACATTGTCCAAGTGGTGGAAACCTTTAGGTGGAAATGTAGATATTATGTATTATTATCATAATGACAGAGTACCCAGATATAGTTTTTAATTAAGGATAGGTCAAGGACAAATATAACTGACTGACCTGAGGCCTTTTGAGATCCTGAGCCACTTTTGCATTATGATCACATAGTTCAGCAAACGGTTTTCCACTGAGGAGGTAGAGTTGTGCTGTTTTAACAAACCAGTCCATGCGGTTGCTGTCCAAGTCTGTCTCAAATACACTAAGGGCACTGGACACATGTGCAAATTGTTCTGTCAAGTCTGGCTTTTTGAAAAAGAAGATGGGGTTCCGCCGGTCGCCTCCAGCATAAGGCTTCCTGCTGGAGTCACTGCTGATCAGACTCTCCTTAGCGGCAAAAGCCAGGTCACCAAATAGGCCAAAACAAAGGCCCTCAGGGTTGGCCTTGTCCACAGGGCGAGTGGCATCTTTGAACATGTGCTGGTAAAGTGTACTGTCTTTAGACCCCGAGAGGAGGATATCAGGCTCACGTTGATGACGCCAAACAATGCCAGTGGTAACGTCTTTGTGCTCTTCAAAGGTGGCAAAGGGAATGAATGGTCTGCGAATGTCCCACACATAGATGTTATGATCCACCATCATGGAGCAGGTCGCCAAGTGAAACTTCTTCTCAGGGCGCCACTTGACCCGTGCTACTGAAGCTATAGTTTGGACGCAGTATATCTCTTTTGCTCTGTTGGTTGTCATATCCCACACCTTCACCATCTTGTCTCTACCCCCAGTTGCTAGCCAACCTCTGAAATACAAACAAGTGAAGGCAAAATATCATTAGAAATAAATACAATCCTAGTAAATGTCATTTAAAACAGCAGTCAGTTTTTTCTGACCTGTCATCAGGATGCCAGTCACAACAGAACACCGGACCAGTGTGTGCAGTGAACATCCTTTCATATCGGTCAGGTCGTCTAATATCCCATAATTGGACATTGCCATTTTCGAAGGATGCCGCAAAGGTAAAATAATCTTTCATACTGAACTGGACATCTCGCACGCTTTCAGACTGACCTAAACCACAGATTGGATACATGTTATTATAGGCACTAATGTTGTGGCACTACATTTCTTGTTTCAATCTTTACATTTTACCAGAGAAAGTGCTGACAGATTCCTTCTTGCGCAGGTCAAAACACTTCATAAAGCCATCCTGTGAGCCACTCAACAGCATATACACCTCAGTTGGGTGGAAACAGACTTTGTTTACAGTACGTTTGTGTTCAGTAAACAGTTGATCCTGCTTGTTGCGGGACGGTTTGCCAAGATTCCAGGTGACCACTGCACCATTGGTGGCTGCGGTCGCCAGCAGATTCTCCTCCATTTGGTGCCACATGACATCTGCACAACTGAAATTTAAGGAGGGTTTTCGGCCAACTCTGAGATTGAGCTTCTCCACAAACTGCTCCTCCTCAAGGCTGTAGATTTTAAAGATGTTACGGCCTGCCACAACCACCTGTGTGGCATCACGGCATACACTGATGGCATTAGCAGGTGCGTCCAAGTGGCAAAACATAGTGATGCCATTGATGCCACTGCTGCTGTTGCTGCTGCTGAGGGCCGTAGTGACCCGTGACATCTTCTCCATTTTCCTTATTAAAGAGACAAAAGACAAACAAAATATTCTATGAACTTCTAAACCCTATACTAGATTTAGTGACAAACTAAATGATATTGCAAAAATCAGCCAGTAGATGGTAGTCATAAAGAACCTAATGCCACACAGTATGCATGGTGAATACAACTACAGTTTTAATTTGCCACAATTGTAATAATTCCTAAAATGGCACAATCACTTTGTAATGAGATTACAGTTACCTGTCATACTGACCTGTTAAATAAGTTCTGGACCAGTCAGTGACTGCAGGGCGTGCATCTCGTCATGTGCAGCCATCAGAGTTGTCTTTCACTCGACACATTGTCATCTCAGCAAACTACCTCATCTGTCTAAAAATGCAGATACTTCTGATGCAGACACACACAGACACTTATCTTCTAAGTTCAACGAGCTTAGAAGATAACCTCGCTTCATCACGTGTCACTACACCATAGACTACATGCACTACACATTAAATAAGCGATTTATGTATCGTACCAAATGATTCAAACGCATCCATAACGCAAAACTGTATTGAAACTGCATCGAAATTTGACGCAATTTAAAGATCTGAACATATCTGAATAGGGATTTGTTATGGAACAAAGTTCCGCTACGGCAAAGCACAGACCGAGCATGCATGCACTAGTAACACAGTCTGCTAAGGCTAGTAAGTTTAAATACAATTAAATAATCACTCCGTAATGAAACATAGGGTCCGTTACATGTATAAAGAGGCCATATGGTTGTATCTGTTGTGTTTTATAGGAAATACAGAAAAAACGGAGAGCCAACCTTCAACTGTTGTTACTTTTTACAGCACCGGAAGTTCACGTAATATCGCGAGAAGAGCTGACGAAAACACACTTTACCGCCTTTCATTTAAGACTTTTTCTTTTATTTTGGTTGGGTAGTAAGCGTAACGTCAAGTGTTTTTATTGGCCACCTACATTGTATATTATTTGTGTTTTAGAGTCTGTAGTTTTAGAAGAGTAGGTATGTCTGACATGTGTGCTCTGTTTACCTGCGAGGATCCTGCCACATGGAGAAAGGTCCATGAGAAATACTGGGATGTAGTGCAGTCCAGGATGACAAGACAAGGCAAGACGAGCAAGACAGGCCCAAAGCTGCTGACCCTGGACAAATGGTAATGTTTTGAAAAGTAGTTGATTTGAGTTTGTATACTTTGCAGACTGAAGGGTGTAGATTTTGTAAGGGATTACGCATTACTTTTTTGTAAAAAGTTTTAATTATTATATTTTTCTTCTTTGTTCTGTTAGGTACCAAGAAGAGCTGCCTGCCTGTATTTCAAATCGGTCTGAAAGACATGTCACTCACGTAGAGCTGGCGAAACTAATGGAATGGAAACTTACTGTAAGTTTGTTTTGACACAACACTTTGGTAAAGCTGCCTCTGTTCATACCCTACATTCTGTCTCAGAGGGGCAAGTTCAGGCCTCGGCTGCAGCATCTGGTGGAATCCAACAGTGCAGACACAGTGGAGAAATGTTCGAGAAAGGCCTTCAGCCTCCTGCCAGATGTTCATGCAGCCATCACTGAGCTCAGTGCTCTGAAAGGTGTCGGCCCTGCCACTGCATCAGGTCCGTATCCCTCTGCTCTGTAATGTGCATATGCTTTAAACACCGCAAAGAGCACTCCTCAGATATTACCTTAGAATATAGTCTGCTTTTGTGCCATCTGACTCTTGGATTGTTGCAGCCGTGTTGGCAGCTGGAGCCCCAGAGCAGGCAGCCTTCATGTCAGATGAGGCCATGGAGAGTATCCCAGGAATAACGCCTATCCAGTACACTGCCAAACACTATATCCTCTACTTGACAAAGATGCTTGAGCAAACTGAAAAACTGAACAGATGTAAGCAAAGAGGGTTCACTACCCTTTTTTTTTTAATATCACTGTCATTACTGAGCGTGTAACTTTTTCCCCTCAGTGGACCACCTGCGGGACTGGACTCCTCAGAAACTGGAGCAGTGTCTGTGGGCCTATAGCATCACCACAAAGCAGCAGCTCCCTCTTCTACAGAACATCTCTGTAAGCAACAAAAGAAACTCTGAATGTGAGGAGAAACCACAAAAGAAGCTGAAAGTAAAATAAAATCATATGCATTACAATATTTTGTTCAAATAAATATTTTAAGAAGAACATCGGTTCACACAAAAGCAGTGGGATGTTGCCACAGTATTCTTTATTTATATTGTTTTAAATTAAAGCAAAGTACAACGAACGGTACAAAATAAAACAATATATATATGTATATATGTACATATTTACAATATAAAATTGTTCTGTTCAGAACTTTTAAAAAGTACAATAGAGTGAATCATTAATGAGGACTTTGATATATATATATATACATTATCCATATGTAAATTTAGCTTTCCTTTAGATTCATGATCAGGAGAAAAATAGCTTCATCTGCCTGTTCTTTGTGTAAACGCTGTTGGCACAACCTCAGGTCTGTGAGAGGCTGGACCTGTAGCTTGGCACCTGTTTCATTGATAAAAGTGAGCAGCTCATGAGGACGACCGCAGCAGCACAGATATCTGAATCTGATCTTAAACAAATCTCCACTTCACTTCAGACAAATGGAAACTTCATATTACCCATAGCAGTTTAGACAGTATAAATACTGACATAAACTCCTCAGTGCTTGTCAGTCATGTTAATGTGACTAATAATTTCATATTTCCTGCACAACTAATTTGACTCTGTCTAAGGTCATTTTGGCACTTTGAACTAAAGCTTTATTAGCAGGTAACCTACAATATTATTATCTGGCTGCCTTCCTTGCCCAGTTGGGTCATGAGGGTCACTCTTACTCACTCTTGCCTCAGAAATTAGACTGAGGGGAGCGACTGTAGTTAAAATGAACTTAAGATATTTTGCAGTGTGACTTTAATTTGTTTTCATTTTTTCTTGTTAATTATTGTATATCGTGCATGCAGCAAACAGCAAAGCAGCCTTCCTACACTGTGCGCAGTCCAAGGCATTGGGCGTAACAGTACTATGAATTAGCATAGGGGAGGTATACTAATTAGGTCTGCAGGATGTCTATGGCAGTTAAGATTATGGCACATATGAGTATATCAAGTAAAACATGTCTTATGGGAATCACAATAGACCCACAGGCATTTGCTCTGATCTTCAAAATAATAAGAAAAAAAACAACAGCAATTAAATTATAATCATGCAGACTGTCAGAAGTTTATCAAAGTACAATGTTATGTTTACAGTTTTCCTTAAAGTTCTTCTTGTTACTGATGTGCACCTGACAGGCATCTACAGTTGAGTCAGTTCTGCTACAATCATCATTGTAGTAACTAGAGTTTAATCCAGGTTTCACTTTTTACTTGATGACCTATTAATAATAGTATCAACTTGTTCAGAGGAATGCCTATCCTGTTTGGTTTCTGTCTTCAACAGGGAGGGGAGGGGGATCTTAACAGCTAAAGTGATGTTCAAAGACACAGCCTTTTTTACTAGCCCTTTTTACATCCTATAAAACTAGAGTTAAAGAGGCACATTAACCTCCTCTCTGGTGCTGCCTTCATCTTCATTGTATGCATTATTCATCATGTAACTCTGCTATCCCAAGCAATAATATGCCCTAGTATACGTCATTTTCCATCAAAGGTTCGTTACCTGTGAATACTGTCTTATTATGTGAAAATGGCTTATTCTTGTCTTTTTATACTGAGCAAGACACTAACAACATATCTCTGGACACTTTGATGCAGAAGCGAATGCTCTGAACTGTATTTATGACCCATTGTCAGAATTGGCAAATCTATAACTCTTGGCACCAGAATCCAGTGGACAGTCAAATTAACTATTGATTCAATAACTGTAAAAATATAAAGCATGTAAATCTAATTGCTCTCTTCTCCTTTGTAGAGTTCATATATTATAACAAGGAATTGGGGATAAAGTTGAGGACTTGGCACTTGGCAAAAATAGCTGCATCTTATATTAGTGGTAAATGAATAAGCTGTAAAAATGAGGTTCGCTACATGAAAATATCTCACACAGTTTATCCTTTTCATATGAAAACAATGAGGTTTTGGCTAAGGTTGCCAAACACTCAAACCAAAAATCCTTGTATGATAAGTTCTTTCTATGGCTTATTCTGTTAAACAGTAAACAAACCAAATGGGTTGTCCAGTTTGGCCTCATGGACTATTTTCAGAAGAACAATCATGGCATCATTTTTTTTCTGCACCATTTGAAACATAGGTTTTTCCAATGAATGAGGGAAATACAAATAATAAATATACTCTTAGTTATTAACATACAATATACACATCCACATCAAACCAAAGGAACAACTTAGAACACTGTTTTTCTTATAGATACATTCCTTTACAAAAGTATACAGTCCCTAAGAATGAGGTAAAGACTGGGTCTAACCAAGACTCCAATACTTCTGAGAGAAGGTCAAAGGTCAGGCGATGACAGAGCCCCAGTCAAGTCCATCACAACGGCAGAAGCTAGTATTTGGATTGTGATTTTGACGTTTAAAAACTGTTTAGTTTGCCTGTTTCAAGGACATCTGTGTCCTCCACAGAGTCACATGGCATATTTTATGTGCCTTTGTAAATATATAGGACTCAAAAACCTGCTGCTGGAGTAATCACCATCCAGAATTTCAGCTTTAATTTTTTTTTTTAACTATCTATTTCTGTTGTGTCAAATATGCTGTAGCACAGTGTAAGTTCAATGTAAAATAATACGAGAGAAAATGTCTTCAACTATATGGATAGATATACTAGATTTCTTCCCTATATTGGGAAATGAGGTGTCAGATCAACTTTTACACATGTCTTCAAATTAAAGCACCTGTAACAGCGAACACTTTAAATAAGGCAGGTATCATTTTTCTCTTTGCTACTAATTACTGCTACTTTAATATTTGCTATATTGCCTCCTATTGGAAACAAATGGTCTTTAGCGGTTGTGCTAAAACTCATTTTTCATACAAGGGTAAAACTGATTTAGATTCAATTCCTTCAACTGTTGGAGTTTTCCTTCTAACTTTTTCTAAACTAACAAAATATGAGATGTAAAGAGCACAGTACTTAAATGCTCACTTAAAGCTGGTGATATGACTGAAACGTATATAAAAACATACACAGAAGGCTCCTCAAAAAGTATTTGAGGATTGTGACCTGTACTTGTTGCTACTGATACACCCTCTTTAATAAAAGAGACATATTTCTTTGATTTGCAAAGTACTGTAAAAAGGATTCTTGTCAGACAGATTCTGGAATGTGATGTTACTCTCTCGGGGGACAGGAGCCAGTAATTCCTGTTACTTATGATTTTAAAAAATATCCAAAATTAAAACACTGTTGAACCTGATCATGTAGCACTAACAATGTGCATTTTAGTTTGTTTTGTCGCCTGCCCACAACTTACTTACTCACTACAGACCTATAAAATGTTGTGATGTCATCTGAAACCCAGCATATAGGGGGGCTAAGTAGAAGTCTGTATTTTGAGGGGATAGGCCTTCATCAGGGGGGCGGAGGGATCTGGACGCCTAAAAGCTCATAAGCGAAGATATTCCAGAAGATGGCAAACAGGAGAAAGGTGATGAAGGAGAAGATGATGACCCACCACGAGCACTGCTTCTGGAGGCTCTCCTCGTAGCTGCGCAGGATGAGCAGGCCCATGCTGATTCCCACCACAGCCCCCGACAGGTGTGCCATGAAGCTGGGCTGGGGTCCCGATGAGGGAAGGGGTGGGGAGAAGCGGAGCCAAACAGCACGCCCCACCTCCGAGCTCACTGTGGAACAGAGAGGTACACAGTAAACTAGAGGACAAGAGCAACACCACGATACCAATAAAAATATGATAATTATAGAACACATTATGATTGATTTGGTTATATTAGCATTAAATTATAATATGCAATGATAGCTATTTTATATTTTGTTCAATGCAAACTGCAAAAATGATTGAAAGATTGAAAGTGACATTTTTAAACCCTACACATATGACCAAAGTCTGACTTAAAAAAGTAAAAGTACATTCTGAACATTCAAATTTCAAATTTGAATGTTCAGAAACTGCAGAGTTACTCAAACATCCATGAATCAATCGAAATACAAGTCTGAGTAAACTAATGATGAGGGACACCAATATGACATTGTTAAAAGTTCACAAAAGTGGATTTTGCATATTTTTTTTTAAGTAACTTTAAAGTTTTTGAGACAAATCCAACAGACTTTTGCATTTCACTAGCATTTTCATTTAGCTTTACCAGCTATTGGAGTGATTCTACGTACAGTGCGAAGGGATAAGATTGACCTAGGTCCTATTCCAAACCGATTCATGTGATTTCAAAAACGTCTCAATATTTGATGCAGACATGTTAATTTTTCAGATTCTGGGCTGTGGTCCAATAAAATGGTGCACTCTCGACTTTGTGGCAATAGTTTGGGGAAGGAACAGAGTGTCCATGAATAAATTATTTACTCAAGTCGGTGCTGAAGAAATTGAGTGGCCTGAAGTCTCACCTTTGCAGATAAATCTCGCTTGTTTTTTCCCCACAGGGCTGCAGAGGCATTCAGTAACCGTCTACAAATAAATGTCTATATAGTTTGAAAGTTGCACTGCACGTATATGACCATGTAAGGAGAGAGTGCATACTTTTGGTCGCGTGGTATATGTCAGACTTTAGATACAAGTTTATTAAAAAAAATTGAACAGATTTGCTGATGTAAAGTTGACTTTTTGACCATGTTTCTCTAATATGACTTTCTAAATACCAGCAGATGGAGCACATAAAACCATTAAGAGAATATGCACATCACAGCTTAATGGTCCATTATGTAACTTTTCTGGACTTGCTTTTCTCCATAAGATGTTATTACTTTGCATGGAAGTTTCCAGAGTATGGCCTTAACCTATCCATCTCCATAGAGACAAGGAGGTGACTCCTCCAGGCCAAGTTCCAGGTCAGATCTGTGGAGAGGCAAGTTCCCCCCACAGTAAGAGCTCTTCTGTCTCAGACTATCCCTATGTTTGATGAACTGACCATAAAACCAGAGCAAACACTGCCCCCGCACTGACATCAACAATGTGTCATCTTTTATTTTGAAACTCGGCCGCTTGTGTTTGTGAGAGGCAGACAGAGCTTTTCACATTCCAACAGAGACGACGGGCTCCAGTCGCAGTTTGGGGGCGGCAGTCTCAAGACAGATGGAGGGACATATTGCTCACAAATGAAAGTCAGAGCATTGGCTTTTGCATGGAGAAAAGGACATTCCAAAACCAAGCAACATGTCCAGTATATTGCATGAGGCCTGGGGTTGTCAAAAGTAGTAAGTAGTATTGTCTTGATTAAAATTATTTAAATTAAAAAGATTAATCCGGATTTGAGTAGTTTTGAATTGGTTGGACGTAATTGCTTATAAGGCATATCATCTTAAACTCATTTCACAACATTTCAAATGGTTCCAATTAATTTAGCTGGACAGAAGAAAATAAATCTGCCAACGGGGTAATTGCGATTTTATTTTTCACAACATCAGTGAATAATTTGACTTGGAAAAAAAAGAAGCAATTTATTAAACCAAGTCGGAAACATTTTTGACTAAATTAATGTAAGTCTAGCGAGTAAATAAATCTTAGTAAAAAATGTGTTAACATCTTGAATTAAGCAATAATGAAGTAATTTTAACAAAACTTGATATTCCCTTTTTAACTTGTCTTAAGAGGCTTTGACAAGTGTAACAAAATATGACAATACATTGCAACAGTTTGCATTGAACTTACTGCAGACCAAAGCCAGGATCATGCGGAGCAACTTGTACGGACAGCGCATCCCGGCCCAGTTCTGCAACACACAGCAAAAATGTCCTATCAGTGCGAAATATCACCAGGCATACACAAGCCTTATATGAGCAAAGTCACACAAGAATTTACACTGGAGGAGGACATGGGATTATTGTATGGATAGAATGACAAGGGCTTATAAGGTAAGGTGATGTCAGGAAAAACTGTTAAATGCCCATTAAAAGTTTGTGGACTTGCAATATGACAATGAGAAAAATCAGCATCAACTTAATTATAGAGCTGAATACGGTCTTATGTAATACTAAACTAGGCTCACCAAAATATACTTTATTTGGAACACTGTTGAAAAAAGTTATTTACATTGGACAGTTATGCACAAAAATATTGCACATTTTGAGTTATTTTCCACTTTGGATGTTAATTTCTGATTAGACATTTAACTTTAACATAATACTGTGATTTAGTGCAGCAAGAGAGTGATAATATTCTATGCCAAAAGTTTAAATGTTCAAATTGTTCTATTCCATCCTTGTTCTAGTATTGATGTTGATTATTAACTATATTTACCACAGTGTAAAGGGACACTACATCGTGAAAACTTCAATGCAGTAAAAATAGACACAGTTCATTATGACTAATTGCACTAATCATATCCATCCTCAGATCTCCAGCTGTGATAATATCCCCCATTGTTTCTCTGTTCTGTCGAGCAGTGATTGATGAAATAAAGTTTGTGTAAGTCCGTATGCTCAAAATGAAGAGGGCCGTCACTGTGCTGCTGAGGTAAGCTACAGAATAGCACTGAGCTGCTACTGATGCCGCTTTCTGATGGGAGGCAATTTGCTTTGACATGCCTCGGCGGGAGAGCAGAGATATGGTATGCATCTATAGAAGACGTCCATTCCATTTTGTCTGCTGGAAATCTTATTATCAGGCTGCTGACACTGAGAAGGTATGGGGTGCAGAGGCTTACAGAAGTGCTTGCATTTCAGATATATCACATAAGGAGTGTGATGTTTGGAGATGTGTTCTTCTGACACTTTCCCGTAGTATTTCGCTTCACATTAAAATGTCTTTGATAAATCCTGATGTCAAATGGAAAGTTACTGAAGATGCCAGCTCTTCCCTTTAAAACATAAAACAAAGTTATCAAAGTGGGACGTGCCTTCCAGGATTTCCCTAGCAGACATCAAACAGTGCATTCTGTCTGTTCGCTGCTGGGTGTGGTAGTAACAGTTATAGTCTGTGAGTCTCAGCTCTCGGGCTCATCAGCGCCCCTGTCTCATGCTGGCCTGTCCACTGCCCGCACTGAGGAGGAAGAGGGTTAGTTAAAGTGATTTGTCTAACGCCGCCAAGGGGAATGTGCAGTCCGCTCGTGTGACACAACAATATGCACCCTGGGAAGAGCTCGTCCTGAATACAGTTGTTTACGGTAATTATTAAAATATGAGGAATTCAATAAGTAACTCTGAGATATTAAAAACAAAAAAGTATGATAACCCGAGTCAAAAATAGGTTACACATATTCTAAATCTATGTATCTTAATTATTTACACACTGCTGTCAGGCACATCTTGTATCATCTAAAATAGCTCATTATTTAGTTTCATAATGTGACAAACATGGAGATACGGTACAAACAAATGGTGTCAGCTTGTCAACACTAAATTAATAACAGAGTAATAGTCTAATAGAAAAGGTAGTATTTCCACAGCTGGTTCCAACAGCTGCTTAATCTGAAATTAGATGTAAATTTAACAAACTGAATATCAGCAACAGATTAAACAAGACTAAAATGCAGGATTTGGTTGGCTACTGAGCTAGTGGTCACATACATGTAAGATAGACAAAGACTGGACTAACAGGTAGGGTCACTAAGGGAGAATACCCTATATTTTTTTCTGGTTAGCTACTTTGGTGGCCACTAAAATGCAGTGCAAGCAAAGTCTACTATATTTTACCCATAATGACTGATAATAAAACATCAACAGCGTTGAAATGGTTCATTAATGTAAAACATTGAGAACCTCTCAAGAGCACAGAATGTCTGGTCATTATAGCTAGGGTTTCAGAAGGGTACTATAAGCTTGTAAATACATGAAGCCTCAGTGTCCCTGCTCCATTGAGATCCTCTATTTTGCTGACACTTGACTAAGAGCTCACAAGGGCCATAAAATATTTCACAGCCGACCAATAAAAATTTTTGTCACGTTAATATGACAGGTCTGTAACAGGAGGTTAGCTATCCGTCTCCTCACTCAATGTCTCAAAGTGACATTTCGACTGCACTGAATGGCTTTTTGTGAACAATGTAGGCGACGATTATGATTGCCGTTACCATGACGACGTTGGCGAGGTGGGCCGAGCAGAGTGCATAGACCCCCCCGGAGCCCCCCACCACGGGAGCGCGCATGTCCGTGATGGACACCGTCAGCGAGCCTGCAAAGACACAGAGAAAGAAAGATTAGACAGAAATGCATGGGGAATATAGATAGTGTTTAGTGTGGGCTTTTTAGAGCCAAGCAAAACAATGCCTCGTCATCCTCAGTCACCTTGCTTACGGCTAAATATGAGAGCAACTATATGCTTTATCAGCTGACCTTCACATACCCTTTTATTGTCTTAAAATGCCAGACAGGCTGCAAAAATATTCCAAAAGGCGGATATAGGCAGAATAGATTTTTCCTGCAGGAAGCTGGCATTTAAAAGGGGGAAATCAAAAGCAGCAGGTGGATCTTGCTGAACAGGATAATTTGCCGAAGCTGCCTCGTGTTATATTCATGAGACAGTCTAATCTGGGATATGTGGACATGGAGGGGAGCCAAAGATGCAGCCAAATGTTGTTTTAATAGAAAAGTGCAGCGGTGTCTCATGGCTGGAGAGATATAAGGCGGAGAATCATAAAGAAATAATGGAGCATGGGCCCAGACAGGGTTGTAATAGGCCAGTGCACTTTCATCGAGGTAGACAACACAAACTAATCATATCTTCTGCACACATTGCGAGATAGGGGCAATTTTCTCTGTTAGCAGTGTGTATAAAGAGCGATTACGAAGCCATTACTCCCCACTAATCACAAGGGGGCAGTAGAAAACCTACAAATTTACATACTAATTATTATGATGCCTTGGAGGTGGTCTAGTTACAGTAATAATGACATGCTGATTAATTGCATTTGCAAACTCAACCCTCTTTAATATCAATTTGGGCCAGCACTGGCTTAGTGGTTAGAGCACTCATCCAAAAGGTTGGAGGATCGATTCTCGCTCATACTAGTGCATACTACCATTGTGTCCATAGGCAAGACATTTTAACCACTTTACAAAGCCATAACACTTAGTATAAATGTGGTGTTTGCAGTGAGTGATAGGTGGTCGTAGGAGCAGATTGGCATCCCTGCTTCTGCCAGTTTATCACCAGGACATTTTATTAATATGAAGATGAGCTTATGAGAAGAAGCACAACTCAGGTGTAATCCAAGACTCTAATAGTAAGTGATATTATTTATTTAGTCCACTTCAACTAATTGAGCAACATCATTACATAATATCTTCTGTGCTATTATAAACTCACCATGCACTCTTCGTTTGTTCAAATTGTCTCCAATTTGTTACTGACCAAGAAATACCACAACTGTTGCTATTGGTTGTTTTCGAATTAGTTTGATGATTAGGACCCAGATACCACTAAAAATGTGCATAATGACAATATTCATCTAACCCGTTCCACAACTCCATAAAGCATTGCCGATATAGCGTGCTGTGATGTCATCTAAACCCATCATTTCATTTGTTTGTGAGTAGTCATAATATTATCTTTGGGATATGACCATTTGAATCCTTATAAATCAACAGATATCCAAAGTGCGAACTCCCCATTGGCCTGCTGTGGTGCTAAGCAAACGTGTCATTCTTGATGCATTGCTACACCTTGATCACGTGAAGAAGCTACTCTGACAGAATTCTAAGCAGACACTGTCCTCGCCCGCTACTGTCAGCTCCCTCCAATTATGCAAATGAGCTGATAAGAAGCACGCCCAAAAAAACTAAATAATCTGCTTTTGAATCACAGCTTTAGTTTTGCCACAGTTGTGATCTGGTATCTATAATGCATGTAGTAACATTCATATTCCTCTGTGCGCACACTGGGTATAAACATGGGCCCTAAAGAACGCCTTGTCAGCCCACGATGGCAGCAATGATTATGGAGAGACAGATGGTAATCAAGAGCGCCTTCCCGAGTCATTCATCTCGCCACACTGACACCTTAGACACTTCCCAACTTGGATTTATGGACAATTTGAAGGTTGGACCTCAGCTCAAGTTATGACAAGATTCACTACACCTCAATATTTCTAGACATACACAAAGTTGCAATTATACAGCTTGGTATCTGATTTGTTAAAAAAAAATAATGTAGAGCAAGTGCAGCTGTCTCCCCTCTTGAGTTTGTACTGTGTCGAGATTTACAACATGCCCAAGATAAATTTATGGCTTTTATGTAGCGGAGAAGTGGAATGCCTTTTGATGAAATATTGATGGAATAATCAGATGCTGTCTGGAGTTGTAATGATGTTTGGGTTATTGTATATAGGATGAATGTAATTAATGCTTAATGTGGAAAGTGACAAAAACAAATGTGTGGAAATAAAAATTTAAAAATAGCCTATGTCAAGACTGAACAATTGAGTTAAAGCATGTCATAATATACATTAAAAACACACAAAAGGTGTCAAGAAATGAACTGGGACTAATATGTTTAATAAACGTGGTGTCATCTCTACCAACACAGTCAATGACAAGGAATTAGAATTTGTTTTACAATCAATTGTCTGCTTTCAATGACTACAAAACACACTTTTACATATTATGTGGACTTGCTGTCAAGCATAATTCCTAACCAATATTCATGAAAAGATTCATTTTAGTTACACAGATATATGTATATTACAACACAATACTGGGCTGTAGGCCCAGTCTTGAGTATATTTACACTTCATTCAATAGTATTTTGTTACCATTTAAAGCACTCATCAGATGTACATTTGTATGTTCTGACGTTTAAAGTGACTTTATTTCAGTGATTCTATTTAAATCTCTTTCCGTCTAAAAGCCACTGGTTTGGGATGTGACACTGCCATCTGTGTGTGAGGAAGAGGAGAAAGCCTGGAGGAAGAGGTTTGCTCCGTAGGAGGGTCTGAGAGGCGGCTACAGTGCATATTAAACAGGCCTGTCGTGTCTTCTTCTGATTTGGGGGATTTAACATTTAGGATTTTCGCACTCAGCAGCAGCTCAAGATGAGACAAGTATTTGCAGTACCGCATTGACACTTTCAAACAGTACACTGTTTATTGTTGCCGTTCTGGAGTTGGGAAATCTTTTTGTGAGCTTGCAAAATTCCCAAATGCACAGCAAAAATGTTAGTAAATTATGGGTCAGGCCAGTAGGATCTAGCGCAGTATAATCTTGGGGCTCAAACTTTTTACACTAGAGCTTTCACTGCAGGCAGCCCTTAAGCTATGGGTCACTCTTTGTATTACATGTCTCTGTTGGGATAAGTTACAAAACAAGGAGAAGCTAATCTGATGTGAGACCAGCCGCTGACTGTGCCTGTGGCTCTATAGATAGAGTCAAAGCTGCAATAGGAAATGCTACAATGAAGCTCAATCAAATCGTGAAATATGGAGAATTGTGACACTGGCTGAACACAAATCTGGCATCAAATGACAACTTTTGGTACATTTTTTGTTATGAATAAAACAAAACAAAAAAACAAAACCCAACAAAACAGGATTACCAGAATGTGATCTATAACTGCGAATACATGTAGGATATACCCGTGCATCTCTTTGAGGGTCCCAGGTCACTAAGAATTTGTTATGCCTAATGAAATAAATACATATACACAATAAAAAATAAATGAGTTAGTATAAATGCGAGATGAGTTACACAGATGATGCTAACGAATTCCATCATCTGGTCACTTTCATCAGTCATCCACGCATTAAAGAAATGGTTATTTTGTCAACTGGCCAAAAGTTTTGAGGTGAAGATGTTTTGTCACAGATCCAAGTGGCTTCATCATTTTATTTGCTATGTTTTGTAGGAAAACATTTAATTAAAGCTTGAATTAAAAATCCTCGGTTATCATGCCCTGTACACTCCTGTGATTGCTGTTGTTTGATTTGTAAAGAGAATGAAAGAAGTACTTTCCTTACAGTGCAATAACATGATTAAAAGCCCCAGCAGACTCATTCTGAATGGATAAAGAGGGCCACAGCGGGGATATTAACATGCACTGAGCTGCGTTTGTTGCCTCTCCGGACAATAAATGAGTGAGGAGGGACAGTTAAAGGACAACAGTAGCTAATCATTCAGGTGGTTCAGTCAGAATTGTAGAGGAGTGTTTTTGGAAATGCACCAATGCATTTAAAAAAAAAATAAAAACAACAACAAAAAATAACAACTTATGATCCACAAATGTTCAATCTTCTTATTTGCTGGGGATTGACTCCACAAACTAGCTATATTTTGTCCTTTTAACTGACAATTATCACGTCTTTGGGTTTGAATAATGACATTTTATGAAGTTATATCCAAATAAAATTCCACTTCTGTTTATTTATAATGACAGTGAAGACACTGAACTTTGTTCCAGTTTTTGTTTCATGAGATTAGGCCGAGTAATTACAGAGAGATTGACCATAAACAAGGTCGACAAATCTGCAGTCTGACAGATAAACAGCAGCTTCTACTATAGAATTCTAACCTGAGCCTTCCAGCTCAATTTTAAACTATAGGCATGAACACAACCTCTCGATGTTCTGTTGTCTAAATGCAGGAACACAATGGGGCCATATTCTATCCACATGCTTCAGACTGTTCTTGTATGCACTCCATTATGTCCCTCCAGAGATGTGCTGCAGTCAGCAATCCCACGGCTAATAAACTGGGGAATGCCCGATCAGATTTATTTACCGAGCTCAGATGATAGGAGCTGCAGGCTAATTGAAGAAGTAAAGAAGATGGTATGAGTTGGCACAGTGATTCTGCAGTATGTGACTGACAGGGCAAGATGGGAAAATGTTTTTAAACTATACAAGTTAGGGCAGTGCAAGCAATCAACATTTTATTGGATCAATGTCCAATTGTTTAAACAATAATCAGCTTTGGTCAATTTAATCGAGAGCCACAGCCAACCCTCTATCAGTAAAAACATGTGGTTTGGATCAGACTTCAGACTTTATAAGAATAAACTGAGATTAAATTGCACAAATTAAATGTCCGTATTGTTTATAATCAAGATATACATTATATATATATATATATATATATATATATATATATATATATATATATATATATATATATATATAGAAAAACACTTTGGTGTTTATTTTTAATATAAAATAAAGTAGATTGAACACTGTAATTAATCACATGATTAACTAAAGTGATACATTGTCATATCCCCCAACAAGGTGGCAATTTCTTATTTTATTATGATCACTATTACAGTTCAAACATTGATAATAGTGTGCATATTATCTAACATTTAATTATGACACATTCAGCACATTTTATTCACATAGAAAAGCTTGTGTTTCGATGAATTAAATACAAAAGGATTTTTTTTTTTGGCCGAAAGGAGAATTGAACCATGTGTACTTCTAAGATTAAGCATACCCAATTTCTGATTGTGCCCCATAAATTACTGGTTTTAATATGAGCAGAAGCATTAATCTTATTAGGTATCCTGAGCCTGAGAAACTACATTAGTACATAATTTTTGCAATACCCGTCTGCTTAGATGGAAATATTTCACTCAACTTGGATGTGAACTCTATAACCGATGGGAATGGGATAACATTGCCCTATATTTCAATAAACCAGCATCTGGCAAGTGATTCAACGACTAAATTATATTTTAAGTTGAGTTGTGGAGCATATGCAGCAGAGAAAACTCATTTAGAGTTGGTGTATGAGTGGGCACTCTCTGCTAAAGTGAGAAAGTGTCAAGCTAACTTTACTGCAGTTACAACATCGATAAATTGCAAAACATGGACAAGCAAAAGGGATCAAAAAGGATCATGTAAAACTAAACCTGTTAGAGAACAGAATCGCGTGTTTGTTTCATCTTCAGTGTCACACAGAGCAAAGGAATTCTAACTGTCAGTACTGTCAGAACACCACACACCTCCACTGTCTCTGAGCTCATCATTAGACAAAGTACTTCAAGGAACCCCAGAGACGGCAGCAGTACACGCTTCTGTCGACAAATACCAAACAACATCACAGCGCGTTTACTACATGTAGGTCGAGACATTCAAATCAGTTCCTTTGTTCACTGAAAACTCTTCTTTTTACTGTACAAATTTAATCTACTCAGGTGTCAGTCACTCTTTTAAACTCAATTAAGGCAGTTTCAAAAAACATCCTCAATCAATCCCAAATGCCATTTTGTAAATATAATACAATTAGCCCGGTTTAAAGGTGCACTATGTAATGTTTCTTGTGGAGGGCCTGTCATCTGCTTGCCTCTATGAAGATGTTATTGCTTTGCCTGAAAAGTTCCAGAGTCTATTAAACATATTTATCTAGCAGGTATTCCATTACACGTGTTTTGTATTGCTCAAAATCCGTGAGTCACCTCTCCACAGATCTGACCTGCAACTTAGCCTGGTGACACTGCCTGTTTGTCTCCATAATTATAGACAAGTTTAAAGCTATTGGTGAACATACCAGGTAAAACAATAAAGCAATAGGGCTACTTTAATTCCACAGTGGAAAAAAAAAGTTATTATTGATGTATTTAATATTTAGTCAACATACTAGTTTTAGAATTGATTAGTATATCAATGCATTTGACCATCCAAAATAAAGTTTGTGTGCTTTGAAAGTGCTGTGAGTAAACACAGGAGATCCAAGTTCACACACCTTAACCTTGGGTCATGAAAGAGGCCCTGACTTTAAATGAAGTCCGCCCTGTCTGCACTTGGCACAAAGGGAAAAATATTGTGAAATTTATGTAGCTCAGGAGCACAAGGGGCATTGCAAAAATCAATAGTCTTCACTAGTCACATCCCAAGTGCAGCAGAGTGGAGCAGCCCACAGCACCAAGCTTCAGCAGTACTGTATAATCTTATCTGATCCAGCAAGTGCACGGGCAAAATGAGCCTAAAATGAGAAAGACAAAAGAGACAAAATGCTGAAATTACGAGTCTACGCAAGAGTTTGTCCTGAATGTTCTGGTTTGTGCCCTTAACAAAGCTGTAATTCAAAATAGTTCATTCTCATCACGACTCGGGAGCTTATCACTCACGACTGCTTTTCCAGCCACAGAAATAATGACTGACCTTGGGTTGAAATGACTCAAATTCTTCCAACATTCAGATGAAAAAGGCCATGAAATCATTTCCCCATTCTCAAGATTTGGTACAAGGTGTTCTTCTTCAATGAGGAAAAAAAAAACTTCAAACCACCCACCAAAGGAAATAAAATATACTGCTATCAAATTCCTACAAAAGTCTGGATTCCTACAGTACCTATAATGCACCGCAACTGCCTCCACAAAACCTCAGAACTTCTGAAAGGCTGTATTATAGAAAAATATCCTATTACAGTGGTTCCATAAATAACTGGATCATGTGTGATTAGAAAATTGCAAGTTTTCAACTTATAATTTTGACATGAATGTTACTAAAAGTCATTGCCATTTAAAATTATGCTGAAAAAATGCATTCTTGGTGAGTGGGGTCACCTTTCTACAGATTTGACCTGTAACTTGGCCTGGTGGTCCCACCTGCTTGTTTCCATGGAGACAGGGTTAATGTCATGCTGTGGAACATTCCAGCAATACCATCTCCATGGAGACAAGCAAGTAGTGGACTCCTCACCAGACAAATTAGATATTGCACCTTTAAGTATGCATAAATAATGTTTTGGATTCAAATTCAGATACAGTGAAATTGTGCATTATTCTTTTTATTATTCACCTCTGAAGTAAAAGACTCTTTTGAATGTATTTGTGTACACAGATGCACAGATAAACAAAATGAACTTTGAACACAGTGCTTAATGCTGTGTTCATCAGCCCTTTTGAGTATCTATACCCTTAATACATTGTTTCTCCCCTCACAGAGCTTCTATGAGGCCACATTGCAGACTGAATACTGATGATGTTTGTGAGTGAAGCTGCGGGAGGCTGCTGTAGAGGAAGTGGGCTCGGTGTCACCCAGCGAGAGTTCACATCGGGTGGGATGGGGGGCCGGGCTATTACCATAATCACAACGCTGCACCAAGGTCACCCTCACTCACTCAGAGCTCCAGTCTGCACCTAAGGGAGCACTTCACAGTCACATGACCAGGCCTCTTCAATGACTCCAAGGTCTTTACTAGTATGAGCTATGGAGCAGGATAAGCAAAGAGAAGAATAAAGAATTCCACTTCAATTAAAAAAATAATAATGATAATAAGAAATATAAAATAGTATACATTTCAGCACACTGGTAGGCGAACAATTAGATGTTTGGCCTTATCTTGCAATGGTATAAAATTGCTTTATTAACTGGCACTACTTCTACATATTTGCAACACATAGCTGCTGTGAATTAGAAACATAAAATGAATCTGTTAATCTATTGTGGTGTCTTTCCTACCAACATCTAAGGCACAGCACGTATGTTTATTTTTCTCTTTCATTTGCTGAGTAATAATGTTTGAAATTTTAAGACACATGCTCTGGAAACACACAGTGTAAAGGATAGGAGTTTGTCCCCTAATGTCCCATATCTACGTGATGACACTTGGCACGCGGCTGAGAGCCCTTCAAACAGACGTACAGTGGGAATGATAATACTGGAGCCAGTGGTGACGACATTAACACACAGACACAAGCCAGGCCACTCCCCCTCTCTTTACCTTCAGCCAATCAAAACACTGGAATCACTGAACAGGCCTTTAAATGGGGCTTTCACTTGTCTCTCATTTGGGTAGCCATTACAGTTGCCAAGTATGCTTCTTCATAGCAACTGTGTATTTTTTTTGGAGAGTCGCTTGCAAATCTTAAGATCATAAAGATACATTTTAGACTTTTTTCAGTTCTGTTGCATAGACCTAGTACTGACTGCAGTACAAGAGTCTAACATTTTACTAAATATGCTGTTAAAACACATGACGTTTAAGTAGTTGTCTCTTTTTTAGCCTATTTTTGTGGGGTTCTGGTCGTTTGTTATTTGGCTTTTTTCCCCCCAAAGGCTTGGTCGCTCATTGCTCTTTTAAAAACTGGCAAACCTTGTGTTGAATTGTTCCTTCCTGAGCGTATCTCTATATTAACACAAATGCAGTCCAAAGGCGTGGCAGTGTCAGTTTATCAGCCTCAACTTTTCTCCAGGAAAAAACGTGCTCATTTCCCTTTAAAATCTCATGGTTGTCAGCTCGCACTCATTTAGTTTATTGAACACCAACGAGCAGCGTTTATTAAAAACACATTTAGGCTGGGCTTCATCTGTGCCTTTGCTGTTCCTGAGCTCAATTACTGCCTAAAATGTCGACTAAAATGATTAAACGCTTTTACATAACATAAACATCCTACAGAAGAATATGAACTTGGTAAATATGCAAGAGTAAAGGGAAGAAGAAAAGGCTTAAAAAGATGATACAGTGATCAGTCAGATATATGGAAAAAATATATCTGAGACACCAGTACCAACATCTTTCTACAGTCAGACCAATTCTGTTATCAACTATCACTCATGCTTCAGTTTCTTAAAGATTGAGGTTAGGTCTGGCTGAAAAATATGTTGGTACCGGTGTCAAGTCTCAAACATGGATTTTTTTTTTTTTTAGATCGACCACTGTATCATCAAAAGCAAAAAAAAATTAATAAATAAAAAAAGAATGCCATCTTCTTAGAAATAGTGGGATAAAACCAGGCACTTACCCAAGCAACCTGTAAAGAAGCGTGTAATTCAATCAGGGGTTTCCAGTGGCTATTGTGATCCACTTAAATTCTTGGTAGGCTCATTTTTAGACCAGACACCACTCCTAATTCACAAGACACATTAGGAGACAATGTCCAAAGTGTTTTTTCAGGAACGCTCGAATCCTTGTTGCCTGTTATTGAGCTATATATGCTGTGAAATATAAAAATATAATGCAGCCGAATACCTTTATCCAATTGTGTGATTCAAGATTCAAGTTCACATAAATATTCACAAATGAATTATGCTGATAAGGACAGCACTAAAACAATCAGTGAAAACAGATTAATGCAAGAGTCAAGATTTTTACTTGAATATCTCCCATGCCTTTGTCTACTCAATGCCCATTATGTAACAGAGCACGGATGGTAATAGACCTGTAGTCATTTGGAAACCCAATAGGCTTTTATTAGCCCGAGTGCAGAAACAATCGTCAGGCTAAATTAGGACTGACAATCTTCCCTTCTATGGCCACAGCCCACAGCTGACACCAGGCTTCGCACCAGAACTAAATTCATCAGTCGGTCACAGATTAAACACTGCACGTGGGCTGGCACCGCTACATAATGACACCATCAACCAGTCTGCAGCAATGAGGTTATACAGACATGCTGCCATTTATCACATTTGCATTACAAATCCCCTTCAGGATGCTCGGAGACACCCCTCCTCCACCCCCACGCCACTCTCCTCCTGACTCAGGGCGCCAATAAATATGGAGCAGAGGCGCTCCGCTACTACTATTCACAGTTTAGTCACTAACAGCAGAGCGCACAGCTTAAATATCCTGATGCATAATTTACAGCAGAGCTCCATAGGCAGTGTGCACAGGAGGTGGTTCACATGAAGCTAAAGCACTCACAAGGGCCAGTACTCCCAGACTGAGGGATTCTTATTATTCTGATCGAAAGTCTGTTACTGTTAGAACAGGATTCCTCTCATCAATATCACACAATACTAATGGGGATTTATAGTCTCTGAGGCATTTTGATAGATGCCAAATGTCCTTTAGTAAAAGTAGATTTGTGGCTTTTTTGTGTCTTTATAGTAAAGGGGACATATCTAAAATGGCCTTTTATGAACTTTTAAACATGTTATAATGGTGTTCCTTGTGAGTGAGTGAGTGAGTGAGTAGTGAATAATTTATTATTTTGAGCATTTCTGTTTTTACCTACCCTCTATCTCAGCCCAAGTGTCTGTACATACTTGTTATTATGGAAAGAATTCAGACTCCAGGTCAAAAAATGTCACTCAGCAATACAATATATGTAAATGCTGCCTACTAGGCTGGACCTCTCAGTCCTGCAGTGGACCCGTTAAGATTACTAATCTGTTTTAGATCAATATTGAGGGGTTTACACTGAATAAAATGTAAAATATTTATCTATGTTGTTGTTGTTATAGATTATTACACAAATCCCCCCAAAAATAATACGTCTTCTTTAAGTTAAGTACATAATAATTCAGCTTAGTGTCTTTTAGGGTCCAGAACTATACAGGTCCGAATACTTTTTGATAAACATTATGTGTAGTCGTACAAATCAGCACTAATGTATAAAACAGATACAGCGTAATAAATATGTTTGGTTTAGAACAAATATATTTTACTTCTGATAAGCCAACATCAGGAGATCTACAAAATAAAATAAACAAATTAAATATATATGAACATGTTATCCAAACTATCCCATTGTGTTTTGAGAACTGAAGCATAATTATTCAAAGTTGAGATTTCCCAGAATCCCTTTCTTTCAGTCCTTGATGAATCTTACATTTCGGACAGACAATGACAGTCGTTGTGAAGCAAAGATACAATATTGACACAGTAACGTCTGAGCTGATTTGAACATAAAGAGAATATGACAGACTGATGCCTGCTTTTATGAAAGGCTGTCTGGATGAGGGATGTGTCGGACTGTTCCAGGAGTGTGTGTGAAGAGCACAGATGTCCCAGGGCTCCTACATCTACAAGAGAACCTGGTTTTGGCTATGTGTGATATGTTCAAACAGACTGCTGCAACTGGGGGATGGAGAACTTGAAAAAACACAAATAGGTGCAACAAAGCAGGTGTGGTTTGGGTGAAACATTGATGCATATTTCCCATCATCCTTTGCAAAACAAGGTGACAGGATTACTTGATTGTATTACCGCATAGGGATGTATATCTCCCAGCCTGGCGGTATACAATCAGTCCTTAAAAGCACCCACTGAGCAGCAGTGCAAATGTAACTCCCAAGCTACACGTGTGCACAAACTGATCGCACCATCCAACACGACTGTGGTTATGAGCAAAGTCAGACACGGCATGAATATAAACATGAGCCGAAGCAGCGGAGGAAAGGAAAGACAGATAGAAAAAACCCTCAGACTTTTTCCGAGCTGAAAATCTAAAATACAGGACAATTTTCCAGCAACCACAAGTGATCACACATTTATCAAGACTGAAGGGACATGGCGGAGAAATATAAAACAGGCAGCTTTCCTCAAAAATCACAGCAATGAATGGAGGGCTAGGAAAGAAGAATGTCATGTATGTGCGGGATATGTGACAGGCATATTACCTACATGGTTTACTTATGTAACATGAATAATGATGATGGATATGACAGTAAAATAGTGAACTGGGCCATTTATGAGGAGTTAGAGTAATAATTGAGAGAGATGAGGAGGAAAAATTGAACTGAATTAAATGTTTTAAAGGCATGATTTTTAAGTGTTGCAGGTTTTAAGTGTAAATATATACACTTAACCCTTTTTCAAGACATGTAAATAAACTCGGGAATTTGGTTACTTCTAAAGCACTGAGTAAATACAAAGTACATTCACCCATACCGAAATCCCCCCAGCTGTGTTCAAAGCTTCTGATGTTTCACCTTTCCCTGCATGCTCCTGCTCCCTTCACAGAGCGACCATAAGCCCTGACCCCCCTCTGCTCCTCTGAGGCAAGTTCAACATAAAGCGTTAACATCTTCTCCGCATTTCCTCTCCAGCGCTTGTGACTAAGGCTGCAGCTTAAATTTGCAAACAGCTTCTCAAACAGCACTTAGGCTAATTCCCCAAAGACGGGCTCCGCATTACTCTCCCACTTTCTTCTGCTAAGTCTTGCGCTCGTTCCCCTGTTTGCTCTGTCACGGCCACTAAAATAAATCAAAGCTATAATAATTCATGAGCAGTAACCATGTGTGCGACAGGAAAGAGGTTTACGACTTTAAAGGTCTCCAAAGGATGTACAAATCTAGATAGGACATTGACATAGGTTATCAGTGCTGCTTGTAACACAATGCTAGAGTTGGTACTGTATTTTTAACACTATTTTTGTTTCACAATAGGACAGATCTTTGAGGATCCAGAGAGTGACCCAACTGCATACTCAGTGCATCAGAGGATTTGATGTGGACTGTCAACTATTGAATTTAATCATAATGTTTTTGCAATCAAGATGTTTCAATTCCCATCCAGAAGCCATTTTCAGTTTGATAGAACTAGGTTGAAGCACTGGGCTTTATCCTAACCTGAGTTTACTAAGTCTAGCTCCAATGATCAGAAGTAACAAGTACGTACAGAATGGCTTATTTGAAACATTTATTGATTTACCTGATAACAATTATGTAATATATATTTTCTATAATATATTTTTTGGAAGCTTGGTTAATCATCACAAATAAAATCCTTCAAACTCAAATCTTTTTCTGGTCAATAATTACTTTCTCTTTAACAAAACTCTAATCAAATATACTTAACGGGCTAACAAATTAAACAAAAACTTCCCATTAACAGCTCAACAGCTTTTAGATCCAGCCTCTTACTACAGGCCTGGATTTTAAATTCCCACCTCCTCTGTGGCTCGGAGGAGAATGAGAGTTAATGAGGTTTCTTGTCAACAAAGACTTGTGCAGAGCTGTGGCTTGACCTCTGGGCACAGCAAGTCAGTCCACTTTGCTCACATCAGCGACACTGCATTTATCAAAGCACTGGGGACAAGAGCCGGATCAAGTTTATCAAAAACATCAAATAGGTCACTCACAATATCAGATAGTGAACAAGTCTGCACCAAATCTGTCCTCTAGGGAGTGTGCTTTATGCAGGTCTAAAGGCCAGATGTGATATATGATTGTAGTGGTAAAAGTGAAAAGAAAAACACTGCGTATTCCACAATAATACATGTTCAATCAGCAATAGAACCCAACTAGGTCACTTTACTGTTGACAGTGCAAAAAACTACAACTATCAAAGCGGCTTTCTCTGCGTGATGGTCTTTAAAAGGGGAAACAGGGCTTTTGGGATGGGCTTTCAACTTTCCCATCACGAAACGTTTACTCTACATATGAATAAATAATAAATGTATTTATTTTTAAACAGAAAACCTACCAGCCAGTACTCCAGCCATGTAGAGCAGGCTTATCCGTAAAATTCCATGGACCATCTCCAACGGAACGCCGATCATCAGCTGCAGTAAAGCATTGAAGCCCAGCTGCTCCAAGCTAAAAATAAATAAATAAATGCAGTGGACAAATGAAATGAACCAGTTTCTGTCTTAAGGATCAGATTAAAACTTAAGACATTTATAGATAAAATGTTTCTTCACTTCACTTAATCAAAAGTTAAAAATGACTAATAAAAGCAACATTACAATAGGACACAGACCATAATCTGTAAACTGACCTCGTAAAGGTTAGAGGTAGGGTAAATGGTAAAACTTATACATTAACAATAGTGACTTTTATAAATCTCTATATCATTGTAATAATGTTGGATTGTTAATAAGGATAGGAGGTAACTGACAAACCATACCCAACGTGCATGAACATATAGCTGAAGAATCGCCACACTTGAGCGCGGTGGCCAGGATGGTACACCAGGGGGCTCTTCATGAAGTCCGGCTGGTAGGTCTGCAGCACCCATTTGTTTAACATGATGCCGTAGCACATGAACACAATAATCTGAAACACAATAGAAATCATTATAGTCCTTCTGCTGAAATCAAAAAATATGTTTTAAATAAAATGACTTCTCCCTTTTCTGTATTCAGCTGATTATGAAGTCATAAAACCCCGTCACATCTGGTTCTACTCCATTAACTTCCCTTCATACAATAATGAATCATTCTGGTCTTGAATTAAAATGAATGCGAATCATTATTACAATTATCATAACCTTATTGTTACTGCAGACTGCAGCACCATTTGGGCACATTATGAGAGCACTAGGCTGTTTTGTTTCCCTTTTCAACTGTGATGATTTTAGGACCAATCAAGTTTTACTTAAAAGTGGATTGCGGTTTAATTTAAAGTTATCCACATGGGCATGTATCTCAGAGCTATTTGACCTTCTTTCTTGTACAAACCTCTCAAAAAAGAGAAAAAACTTAAAACAGAATGCAGTAGTTTTTTAAGTTACATAAAACTATAACAGTATGACTGATGTTTGTGAGCATTTTGCTGAAAATACAGTTACCAAAAATGCATAGGACTAGTTCTTTGTGCCGATGCTTTTTAAAAAAAAATGAAATGAGGATTTAAAACACAAAAAAAAATGTCTGTGGTGAAAAACATACCTGCACTATAGTGACCACGGCGATGAAGACGGGTGGGGGACACAGGCGGTTCTGGTGAAAGTACCAGCGGCGGTCAGTCTCACAAGGCAGGATCTCATAGGCCACATATCGGACAAAACGCTTGTACAGGCCCAGCCCCGTCTCGTCAAGCAGGATCTCCCTCTGCAGTGTGCGCCGCCCATTGGCGATGGCTCGTCGGAAACTACTCGAGCGCTTACTGCTCATCTATGAGACAGGAGAAAGTTATTGTAGTATAATTAGGAGATGTCTTCATGAAACACACAACTTTTCACTTCGGAAACATGTCAGATCATAAAGAGAGAAGTGTTGTAAGAATATACTACAATGGATAGCAGATCATTTGAAAATGGGCTGAATCCAAAGAGAATGAGAATTAATTTTCTTTGTTGCTTTTGTGCATGCCTGACAAAGGTAGGGACCTGTTGAGTTAGAATGGTGGTCTGGGTGTCCCCTGACAGTGCTATAATGACCTAAACATATGTCATGAAGGTGATCTATTATTGAAAATAGGTCTGGAGAGTGTGGGGGGCAAGTGCCACTCAGTGGTACCAATGTTCATCCTGCAGGAACATGCCCCAAAAGTTGTGGTCTATTAAAAGGAACCCCCAACACACACTGCACCAGACCATTTAGCCAAACTAAAGAACTGTTAAAGGGTCCCTGCTTGAAGCATAAAGAAATCTGTGGATATGGATATGTCTCTCGACATCAATGGCCCAAAATATGAAAAACAACTAGTAGTAGTAAGTTCAATGTGCAAAGACACATAACAGAAGAACATTTGGACATCAAGACCCAGTGATTATGTATAATTTGATTCAATGTGGCCAGTGAACCAAACCAATGGCATCAGCTGCTCATAGCAGCCTGCCAAGCAGTAGCTGTTTGTTTGGGGAAGCAAGCATAGTCCAAGTAGCACAAACTCTAAATGCTTTCTGTATGTGTTTCACAAATTGCATCTTCTCACTGAAAGGGTTTTTAAATTTTGTTTGATTACACGACATGACACATTTTAAGATTCCAAACTTAAGTAGATGTAATATATCAGGGTTTTAATCTATGGGGAAGTCATCAACGTGACTAATGATCAGAGATAGAGGAGTCAGCGCTCACAGAGCCCTGACCACAAGAGAGACATGACATTTATATAAGAGTTACTTTCATCATACAATCACAGTGGACTGGGTGGTACACACTTCTCAGCTGTTCCTCCACAACAGACAATGACAACAGACATTGAACTAAGTGCACAGCACTTAGTTCAATGTCACATTTCATAAAACATGCTTCCAGGATGCCTTTTGTCTATACCTACTTCCTTTATTTGGATGAAAAACACCAAAACACTGCCTTGAACAAACATTGTCAAACTTAGTTTTATGCAGTGGCTGCAATGCAAAGCTGATAAAGAAATGCTGTTTGATTATTGCACATATGATAAAATGTATATCTTTTTACATTATCTCTAGAGCAAAGTTTACACCACTGTAGGAACCTCATGGCAGCAAATAAATGATTAATACTTAACTGTGTGTAAACAAGTGACTTTCTGGTTGAAGATGTGAATATTTATGACAAATATAAAAGTTTGATAACATGGTGCTTTTTCATCTCAGCTGAAGACGAGTGGGAGTTTTACCAAAGGCCTATGAACTGACATACATGGTAAAAAAAAAAAAAAAAAAGCAGGCATTCAATACTTAGTATTATCGGTGAGTACAGCTTTGCCTCATGAACAGCTGACAATCTACATTTTTTGACAAAACTTTTAAGAAAAAAAAAAAAAATGCTATGGACCGACAGTGTAAACAGCAACAAGCTTAAAATACTATATACTATGATACTATAATTAATAGAAACTTCCAAGTATTAGCTCATGCAGCTACAAGAGATACAAGAGTTAACAAATTAAATGTGAACCTACAGTCTAAACTGGTCGGCAACTATTTCCAATACTTAATCCAATACTTCATGTGCCATACTGTGTAACATTCCAGGCAAAACTATAACATCTCCATGAAGAGAGCAGGTGGGGGACCCCTCCACCAGAAATGTTCAATTGTGCCCTTGGTCAATTTCTTTTTGCTGATTGACAGAAATTACCACAAATATATTTCAAACACTTTATATTTAAATTTAAAAAGATACAAAGAAGTGCTTGAGAGCTTTGCAGAGCAGGCCAGAGTGGACTGTGGGCTGCAATGATCTTGGTGTTTGCAGAGTGAGGAGGAATGGGCCTGTTGCATGATGATAACCACAACGATGCCAAACTGTTGGCTACTGCTCTTCCGCTGATGCAAGGATGTGTATTTAGTATGGAAATCAGGCCAGCAAAATTAAATTATGCTATAGCTGAGGAGGCCCAGAGCAAAGACGAAGAGGAGGAGTGGGACATTAGGACGAGGAGAGGGGAAATTAAGAGTGCAAAATGAGATTTGGAGTTTCTGGGGGCCCAGCAATGGGCTGTTAAGGTGAGAAGGGCTGGCTCTAATTTCAGAATATTACATAGATGCACAATAGAAGTGGAAAGAAGCTAAAGATCAACTATAAGAGTCACTTCCAATTGTAGTTTGCTGTAAAGTAATATGGATGCTTAAAAATATAGAATGTATTAAGCCATCTTTCCATACAAGCTGTAAAGAATTTAAGACAACAGATAGTTTTGTCACTATAAATACTATATCGACTTATCATTTAATATTTATCACATTTCATTCTGCTATTTATTTAAGGCATCTTATGTTTTTAATAATATTGTACAAGACAATGGGGGCTACGTACAAAACAACAAATTATCTTTCTACATCCATTTCCATCCTCAGCACTCAGTTTTTCACACCAACTAACTCCAAGTCTTGTTTCACAACATCATAATTTGTTTTATGTTGTGATCGTTATTGTGATTACAATTTTATCATAACTGACTCTATGACCAAGAAACATCATTCATATGAAAATTTCCTTTAATATGTGATTCAAAATAACCATAGTTTCTGAGTTTTAGAACTTTTCTTGTGACAATGTGTTGGTCGGTAATGTGGAGTTGACGTATGTCGAAAATACTAGCAAATTTAAAAAGCAAAAGAGAGACTGAATGTCTTTTTTGGAATGCTTTCTTTAAAAAAAAACTAAAAAAAAACATTTCCTTAATTTTCAAAATGTTTTATCCTTGATTCTGCCTTGAACTACCTTGGTCACTCCACTGCCTTGTAATTCTACATCGGTAATAAAAAAAGACAATTTCAGCAACCTAGTGACCCGTGCAATTGGCAAAGCATTGTCGCCATGGGAATAATTGAGATAGTATAAAGATAGTACCCTTCCTGTTGGGATGTCAGAATAGGCAGCCGCTCTTTCTCTGAATCAGCGTGCAGCCCTTTGTATGCTGCTCTCAGCCCTCGCCAGTTGTCCTTGATTAATTAATTAGCCCCAGCACATGGTCAATAACTCAAGACTCAATACTCATTAGTAATAATAACTCACAAAAACGGGCTTTAAAGACCACTCGTCATTGCATACGGGAGAAGCAAAAATTACACTGGATTTTGCCAATGTTCCAAGTGTAAACACAACCACAATAAATAACTTGTTTCAAGAATATTAGCAAATTGTTAGCAGTGATTCCCCAACATAGTTATTATTATAGCCACTTAGATTTGATTTATGAAGCTCACCCTGATTTTCCTCACACACACTCTCAAAGCAGAGTCTAAATCTCAGCAGATCTCAGCATCACGTCCACTGATACTATACTGACCCACATACGACTTTTTCTATTTCAAATCCTTTTAAAATGAGCCTAGTTTCTTCTTCCCATGGTGCAGCTCGTGGCCGAGGCATTCCTTCATGCTTTAATCATGGCAGTGGGGTAAAAACTTCACTCCAGGACACTCTGAGCAAAGTGCATCGCTCTGAGCCATCTAAGAGAGTGAGTTCTACAGAGGTTTGGTGTGGGATGTGATGTCGTCGGTGGCATCTGTTTCCCTGGAGACAGACGCACTGTTTGCACTTTGTAGACTAAAAATATTAAGCACTGTATCAGCGCTGGCCATCACACAAACACAGTTTTCTCTTGTTCAAGGACCCACATGCAAGAGTTTCAACTTTGGTATATATGCTTTAGTCAACAACTGTTTTTTCCAACTTATTCACAAACTCATATTTCTGATGGATGTTTATGATGCCAGTACAAGCTATAATAATTCTATTTAATGAAATTATTGTCTGGCTGAAACAACAAATACGATTAACAGAATAGATGTAATTGTTTATTTTTATTAAATTGAAGAACAAATCAAACCATGTCCTTGTACACCCACCAACAACAATGAGGACGCATGTTTATCAAGGTATTTTTTTTTTTACAATAAAAACGCCCTTAAGGAAATAAACTATTGTAGTTTATTGGGTGAAACAAAATGTTTGTGTTGTGCACTAGTTCCTAACTCTCTATCGTTTGTATTCTGCTCTATGTATTTGTGCTATTGTGTTTTTTTTATTTTTTTATTTAACGTTTATTTAACCAGGAAAGTCCCATTGAGATTACCAATCTCTTTTTCAAGGGAGTCCTGGCCAAGACAGCAGCACAGTTACATTACATTACACACAGACATTTCAACACATCACATCACATTTTATCACAAAAATAATCACTAAATAGTGTAAAGGTTTCTTATAATAAAACTTACATTTACTGGGATGACTATAAATCTCAATAGAGCCTCAAAAATGATCCAAACCCAACACAGCTCCTCCCTGTCGAGATCTCCATCAGCAGCCTCTGCCCGTGTAATTAACCGTGGCAGCCATTTTGGATTCCCGTCCAACAACAGCCAAATTATCACCCGAAGGGAAACAATGACACACTTCTTCAACTGCGCAGCTGTGCCTGCATAATGTGAGAAGAATCTCCTCCATATTCACTTACAAACATTAATGATAAACAGTATGTGACTTCTATTCTTTTTCATCTCATGTTAATAGTCCTCTGCTCTTGATAGCCCCCTATGTGTGAACTTTGACACATGGCCTACCCATCTCACAGCGTCGTCAGGGCGACGTGCTGTGTGCAATTGTGCAGAAAGTTGTCACAGCATGTAAAATGTGTGATATTTTCTCCTGCAAATGTACACAGCGCATTAGCGGAGTCACGGCCCTCTGCCCTCCCTGTGTGTATGTGTGCAAGATTCCCCAAGAGAGGTTTTAGCGGAGCGTTACATATTCGCCCCTCTGGCAGCACTGAGCCCAAGTCCTCCATGAAAGATGAACGGGAGCATGTACAATGTTAGACACGGGCTTGTACTACGGCCCAGACAGCGGGAAAGACGCGGCTTAACGGTGCGCTTTAAACACCCACAGAGGATGGGGGAGACATGTAGTTTCAAGGTTGTAAAATTCATCATACGAAAGTATTACAATCTGACAAATCTGAGGAGACACACACAGGAGTTTGGGGAGTGAAATAGAATAGGTAGGTTGAAAGATAGATGTACATATTACACTAAAACAGTACAAATCCATGTCCAGGGTCTACACAAGGACTCAGCCAAGAGAAAACCAAGACTAAACCAAATTTTAAAGAGATCTTCTCTGAAATTTAAACCAGGTCCTAGTCAGTCACAAGGTGTTATATCCAGAACATTAACCACCGCTACAACCTGGGGCTAAGAATGTAGATAAATTGTCAAAAACACATGCAAAGAAACGCAGCATGTGCATTTACTTCGTGCCAAATATAGGAGTCATGTCCAAGGCAGAGAATCAACACCAACATCAAGCTAACAGAACCAACTGAAAAATAAGACCATCTTTGAACATGAAACGAAATCATGACCAATTATTGACTGTTATACATGGGATTACTCCACTGAAAGAAGACGGTGAAAAGAAGAGGAGGTACTGAGGTTCAAGTCCCGTGAGACATGTGTGTAAAGGGCAGAGGGGCTGGAGGCGGAGCTGTGGAAACGACCTGGTTGAAAATGTCATGTGACGCTTCTCCCCACGGCGTCTCCGAGGAGTGAACCTGCCGAGATTTCAAACCACATGTTTCGGAAACGCGAATCCAAGTTCACATCATCAGCATTGGCCCGTCCACAGAATTAGTCAGCAAATGTGCCCTGACAGCCCTCATGTGTATGAATGAGCGTCTGCCTGCACAGGGAACCAGCGAGACAGGCAGGAGGAAAGTAGGTGGCTGCATTCATTAATAACACAATGCATCAAATGGGGGCTATAAATGCAAATGTATTCACTTACATGTGTGTATCAGACAACTCTTTGAATCGGAGCCACAGGTCGATATCCGTGTGAGGCTGGGCGTTCTCAAATTACCTCAGATTACTGCCTGCTACTAGCGATGCTGGGCTAATCGAAGGCCATTTGCATTTGGCTGGTGGGCAAATTTAACGGTGTCTTCGCTGTTGTCTTAAGTCTGGAATTTTTTTTAAAGCCAACAAATGTTTAACAGTCGGAGGCTCAAAGCTGACTACAGGAAATAGAGGTGCAGTCCAGCAGGGAAAAGCAAGGCATAGGACTGAGCTTCAAACACCAGGCTTCCTTACAAACCAGAGCCCCCAGAGGGAATGGATGTTGGAAATGAGAAATAAATAGGAGGGAAATGCAGAGACAGACTAAACTGACTCAAAGAAAGCAAAATATGTCAGAAATTACTGTGCTGAATTAATTATAATGCTTAGAGCCCTAAGGTGCCAGGGATTGAGGCAGGTGCTCCTCCACAGGCTCAAAGCGATATCTGCCTGATGTGAATATCTAATAGGAGAGCTATTGTGAACACTCTTCGATGAAAAACAGCTGGGAATGAATAAAATTAGGAGATATCGTAGGAAAAGACGGACCTCACATGCAAAGCAGCTTTAGAGAAGCCATCTGCTGTGGTGGTTAGGATAACACGCATTCAGTGATACACAATATTCTCACCGTGAGAGAAATCCTGCTTCTGCACATCATTAACTACTGGCTCTGCTTCACAGAGGGAAGTTTTATCAGAGCTGACCAAGGTAAAGGGATACAGTATTGCCAACAGAGATTTTCATCTTCTTGCTCAAACCATGAAAACCAGGAATGTGTGTATACCATCCAAATGCTTTGTTAGGTTGCCATAGTACATCATGTTTACTGACACATTAAAGGGAAGGATTGGTCTCTCTTTTGCAAAAAGATTAACCTGAATTGTTGAGTCAATTTTCGCCACTGGAATGGTTGCTGTCTGAGTTTGAATCAATTCAGTAACCTTTCTAAAATCTAGTCTGTCTATGTCTGCTCGTGTGCAGGGCAGAAAATGGTGGCGTGTGTCCTGAGCATTAAGAGAACTATCAACAAATGTACTGTCCACTTACCAGCTCGATGAGCTCCTGGTAGCACACCTGCCCCTCTTCATTGCTCTGGACCAGTGCTAACAGCATGTCCAGCTTGGACGGGTCCAGCTGCAGCTCATGGTGCTCCACCAGGCTGGTGAAGTTCTCCACTGGGATGAATCCGGTGTTCTCTGGGTCCAGCTGAAAGACAACCACATTAAACTATTAAAACAACCAAATTGCACAGTTGGACAAACAAATAATTTTAAAACAACCAAATACATGTTTACAGCAACACTACCAAACAAAGACAGTATAAAGTAAGAGTAAAGTCAGAAATAGGGGCAAGATGGGGCATGTTTGAAAGGGAAAATCGACTCAAATAAAAAAAAGTTATGTGCTGAAAGCTTGAGCTCACGACAGTTACAGAGGTATTAATTAAGCTGCGCTGTCTGTCTGACGCCTTTGAAAGAATTAGACCAGCCTGAAGAAAAGCCCCATTGAACCTCATTAAAGCAGGACTGCCAGAGGAAACAGCAGGCGCTTGTTGCTGGAGCTGCACAGAAGACAGACAGCGATGTCATTCTAATATGCACTGACCTGCACTTTCCTCCAGCTTTAAACAAGCTTGACTTTTCTGTCTTTCTGAGTGGATGCTTCCTTTGGCTGCCGTTTGGACTGATTCCCACTAACAGTGTGTGTTCTTCGATAATCACCACTTCATCACAGAGACCCAGTGCTTTTTTATGGCTGCAAATGTGACCATGCCTTCACTGCTCCTTGTAATTTATTTAAGTGGGAGTGTCCAAAAAATGCCAGTGGTCTGAATTTAGAAATAGCACTAAAAATATCTGCTCAGGTATAGGTTTACAATATAGATGATGTATATTTTTCTGCTCTAGAACTTAATTACTTGAATTTCCTCACACAACTTTTCTTACATGTAATTCTATTTATTTTCAACAAACACTGCGTTAACATCTCATGCCAACTCTCCTAAATACATGTGTTGGCAGAAAGAGCCCAAGGACAAACAGTCACTACACAAAGGAGCACTTGGGGAAGAGACCTTGGCATTTCCTAAATATTTGCACGGCCGCAAAAGACTTCTTCAGATACGAAACCAATATTCCTCTTGCCTCGTGTGAGCTTTCAGAGGTTGCATCATTGTGGAGTCAGTGGAGCTCGATCATCGCTGTCCATGTTGTGAACGTGCAGTGATCGTCGGGTCTAAAGGGCGACTTACTTAGGAGTTAGCCCTGCTTTAGCAAAGACCTTTCAGCATCGGAGAGAGTAGGGTCTCTTTCACTGTTGCTGCTCCATGTCAGTGCAAACTACAGGGGGCTCAACACTTTCAACTTGAAAATAGCAACGTATCATGTTGTACAGCTCATACAGTTACATTTAGATCATTTCCATTGTTACTCCATACTGAATGGTTATAATTCATTTGGGGAAAGTTAAATTTTTGAGAGAGATATGAATCAAAACGAAATTTCAGTATGTTTGGTCCTCTTGCACTTTGACATCAAACAAAAGATTCTAAGGTATTTACAAGAGTTTGTTTGGGCTTTGAATGTAAAGTACAAAAGCTGTGGATAAAGAGCAGTGTCGTGAAGTAGTTAAATACATGCACCCATGATAAGTATTCAGAATATGCATTTTGAGTAACTGTATTCCAGCTGGGGTTGACAAAAATCAGATACTAATCAATACTAAAACTAGTATCAACACTAGATGGTGATTTAAGAAAAAAAATAAACAAATCATATAGTTGCATAAAATTTCAGTTTGAAGAGTTTCATCGTGAGTTTTATCAGAGCTAGTGTAAGACCACATGGTATAATAAGCAAATACTATTATTTTGTGTTGAAAATTGAAATATTGTCTAAAAACAGAGCTTTTAAAATCAAAATCAGTATTGACTATCCAGTCTATTCTTTAGTATCAAAATTGAGTTTGAAATTTTAGTATCATGACAGCGCTCATTCCAGAGCAGTTACTGTTTCATTTGGTGGCATTCAGAATATAATTAATTTTCTAATATTAAAGAAATGCTAATGCATGTATTGAGTATTCTGTAATTAAATGCTGTTTCAATTCTTAAAGTATTCTTCCCAACACTAATAAAAATATCTACCTGGTCTGAATCTAGATTCAACACTATGACCTTAATGTTGCAGAGTAGAGTTGTATGTTTTTATACAATTAGTTACATGCTAATTTTCATAATTGAAAAATAAAATACATATTATGTGTACAATCTTGTTTGACATCTTTTTAAGACCTTTAAGATCTTTTAATGTCATATAATCTGCTTGTTTAGGCTCTTAAAATGTGCATATGCTTCCCCTGAGAGAGTGCTAAGCAGCAGATAAAACAAATGATGTACTTTTAATGATAGCCAAGCTAAGATATAATTTTTCTCAGTGGCTCTCAAAGGAAAACAGACAATTAGGATTGTTTTATGAGCAAAATTTACAAGGGCAATTATTGTTGTGTTATAGAACAATATTTGATTTTCTACTGCTGACCTCTGTCCATCACCCAAGACACTAGTAAATAAATTAAGAATAGAGAAAGGCAAACATTTACACATCTATTTTTGGATATTCTGTTTAAACTGTATGTTGCATGGGCTGTTGTTATGACCCATTTTCTTCCCTTGAGGCCCGCTGAGACGAAATTGCACTGTAGCTTGTGATGTGTGGGGTACCAAGATGAGGCGAGGAGAGAGAACGGATGAGGAGGAAGAGAGCGTAGCCAAGGCAGGGGGCTGGGAAAATGAAAGATGAAAAATGGTGGAATTAGGCGCACTGTGGAGGGGAGGAAGAGGAGGAAGAGGAGGAAAGGCACGCTGCAAAAAGACACTGAGTGAATAAAATACCCGGCTACTGTCTGTCTGTTTTTTGTGCAAGCCTAAACTACCATGTGCCGACCAGCTTGTTCAATAACTCCAGGGCTCCATAGTCACTTGCCACAGAGGGAAAATATATCAGATTGTAATGTGCTCCTAGCTCGGCCCGGGCTGACGGAGGGAACACAGAGCCGCAAGAGGGACTTCTGATTACTGTCAACTTCCATATGTCAGCACTCGCAACGCATACAGCTGCAACGCATAACCAGACATACAGACGCACTCTGTAGGCCTGAGCATGCATTTAGTGTTGATGTGAAACTGTCACATAGCACTCCCCGCCCTCATGAGGAAGATCTATGTGGCCGGGGGATGTTCTTGTAGCCAATTAGGGTCATTTCTCCTCGAGACAAGGTACAGTGATATGAACAAGTGTTGGCATGGAGGTCTGTTTTTATCCAGACTGATAGACAGAGGAGCAAATAGTGCAAAGGAAAAATGGTTATTGAACACCTGCAAAGACAACACCCTGACAAGCTGCATATTGCCATGGAAACCAGTCACCCTTGTGTCATCTCTTCCTGTGTTCAACCTTCTTTTCTTTGTCCCCGACAAAAGGCAAAGAAAAGGCAATAAAGCAGGAGAGGGGGTGATGAAGGAAGGATGGATACAGGGTCTTGTGAGGGGAAAAATAGCATTCAGATAGATGAAAAGCAGCCAATGAGATAAGGAAAAGGTCATAATGGGTTAAACACAAGGGGAGCGAAGACAATTTGTGGTTATGGATTGAAGGTGGAGGTGTTAAGTTAAAGGAGTAACTACATTTTCTGTCCCAGGAGCACGTAGGAGGGGAAGGATCTCCCTGTTAACCCGCAGGACCTCAATTACTGTCACTGTGGAAATTGTAACAGAGCCCTGCCGTGAGCTGACTTATCTGTGCAGTCCAGGGGCCTCAAGATGAACAACCATGGGTTAAAAGACACTTTGTCATATTTGTCCAACAAAGTGTTGGGCTATGCAATGTGACCATTTATAAATGCAAAATGATCAGAAAACGCAATTATTACTGGCCAATTCAGACAGGACTCACTATTTATTTCTGAGCACAAAACAACAAACCAGTAATATAGAACCTTCTGTCCAAAATATTATTGCTAGTATTAATAGAGAGAGGGTTGGTTCTGGTTCTGAACAATCTAAAATGAAGCAGATAAAATACTGCGTCTGATGTGTGTACCCAAGCCCTGTCCCCCTGACACAGAGCAGTGGCCCTCTGCCAACACTCCAGTCTCCTCTGGTCCTCACAGAGCAGAGCCACAACAGGCTCTGATCAAGGACCCCAGTGGCATTTACAGGGCACGCCGTATTTGCATGGCATCAGATAAAACCCTTGAACTGGCTCTGCTGTCCTGAAGACTGGATAGTGTCCACCAAAATGTCCAATTCATTTCTACTTTATGTGTTACATTCTAACACAGTCCAAGACTGTGGATATTATATCGTAACTAAATGTACATGTATAAAATGATGAACATACCTCAAGAGCATTGCACTGAAATTTACAAAACAAGTTAATTTCTCCATATTGTAAGCCTCACATATGTTAGAGAGAGAAAGAGAGAGTCCTTGTAGAGATATTTTTAAGACCGATAAGAGGCAAATGTCAGAAGTAGAAGCTGTTGACCATCAAGTGGCTTTATCACAAGTGCCACAGTTATATGAGGCCACTGTTATAACATGCAGTTGTCACTGGTATGTTCTGTAGAGCAGCCAGGCTTTACACTTCTGGGATAAAGTAAATTTGCTATTTTATGTTTTATAGCCCATGGTTGTTTAGGTAAATGAACCTCTGACCTTTGGGTCATGAAGCTGACTTTTTGCATGGACATAGTGTGGAAAAAGATAAAACACAACAAAGAAGAAAGGTCAAACTATTTACAGCAAATTGACAATACTGATTTCATTCCATTCTAGTTTAATTAGAGAAAGGCCTTTCAGATCAAAGGCCTCTGCACGGAGTCCCAAAAGAGAAAAAAGCACCCTGTCAGCTGGTGGTGAGTGAGTTGGTCCAGACTTGAGCCTAATAGGTCTGCATAGTGCTCAAATGTGGCTCTAAAAATTGCCAATATAAAGACACTGAGTAAACTCATGGATCAATGTAACATGCAACCATCCACAGTGCTAGACACTGGCTTCATTTTCTATCTGAATAAAAAAGGCATTGACATATATGAGTCAGCTGCTTTGAAACACACACAAAAGTGTCTGGGCAGGAGATAGTCTCACACTGTAGTGAAGATTCAATAGTGACTCAATGGTGTAACCACAGAGAATCTTCTCTCCACAGTGAAACCACATGGGCATCTTTCTCTTGTTATATAAACACAACATTCATAAAACTGTCCCCTTAGGGCTACTTAGTCAGTTTATCAATGCACCTCGTGGCCCCCAAACCATCGATTTACCTCTCTTGAGCTAAATGATGGCCCTCTGCATCTGTCAGTCTGCCCCAAAGCTACAAAAAAATAATCCAAAATAGACAGGGTATTCAGACAGCCTTGACAACACAGGAAAACGAGTGGGCAGGGAACCTCAAGCCAAACAAACACATGAACAGTGGTATGTATCAGTATTATGGTTTGGTAAATATAGAAATGGTTGACCAAAGCTAAATGTAAAATGTGCATTTGACTAACTCCAAAAAAAAAAAAAAAAAAAAAAAAAATGTCTAAGAAACAGAAGGGAAAGAACTTCTGCACACTGCAACTGTACTTGTTCTGATTAAGTAAAAACATATTTTTAATTGATACCTTTGCAAGAGCTGATGACATAAAATGTATTAAATGAAAAAAAAAAATGGTAGAATGAAAACATCTAGACACAGGAGCTATCTAGACACTCACGCCCCTTTCTCTCTCCAGAACCATGACAAGAATACCCCCCTCATATCGAGCTCCATGCTTTGACCTGGGTCTAATACATCTCTACTCACATTTATCTCCTCGTCGCTCATATCTCCGCGGCTATCAGCTATCCAATACCGCCAGCAGCATTCAGGTACCTCTCAATTCTTGGATGTAGACAGTGAGGTGGCCACACAGAGCCCTGTAACCATAGAAACCTCCACCGCTGCATGCTATGGGTCTGGTTCCATTTACGCGCGTGCCTCCAACAACATGCCGCTTACCTGCTCTTGTATGAGCTGAAACAGGGAGCTTCTATCCATATACTGGCCAGGGAGGTGAGAGGAGTCGCGGAGGACAAGGGCATAGGGAGGCGCGCCACGGGATGGGACAAGGTGCTGAGGATGGGGAGGGGGGTTCGGCTGAGGTAGCAGCTGTCGGTGCCTAAACTGCAGCCCCGTTTGCAGATGATAGAGAAAGCATTGCTCCGTGGTTATTCCTCAGAAAGATGTATGAAAAATAAAAATATACCAAGAGGCAAGGATTGTATCACCCAAGCGTTTTCTGCTGACAACGGATGGACATGCACGCAGCCAGGCAAAGCCGATCCAGCAGCTCTCATTCACTCTCCTCCTCCTCTTCCCTCCTCTAGCCCATTGCACTGACTGCAACCTCACTCTCTCTCGCTCTCCTCCCGCCGCGCCGCACTGCTCGCATACCAATGAGGCAAAAGGGGGAGGGAGGTGGCTTCATGTGACCAATCGTGGCGCGTGGATGGGAGTGGCCAAGTGCTGCGGCTCCTCTCCTCACTACGAGTGTTTGGGGGTCTCGCGGCGGGAGCGAGGGGATGGGCTCCACTGCGGCTTTGGGTTTACTACTGGCACCAGCCCACACCGACACGCTTGTCTGGCCTGCTACAGACACGTACAGTAAACAAAAGATACTGTTAATTCACAAAGCTTCCAATTTTACCACAATTGATTTTAATAGCAACCTCTGCTGCACAATACAAACAATTACTTCCCGAAAACAGAGGGTGTTTAAACCTTGACATCAGTGTGATAATTAAAAGAACTGGCAGACTGTATGCACTGCTGCACAGTGAAACCTTCAGCCCACATGTATAAGACTGAATTAGGCACAATCACCAGTGTGGCAAAATAACAAGGGGAGAATACGCAATAGTTCATTAGTGGTAATGCAAGAACAAAGGATCTTTTATGTAAATCTGACGCTTAATAGAGAAACTGGCATGCACTGAGCAGAACACCAAGGTCACCATATCAGAATTACAAAAAAAACAAGGTGGACAAGCTGTACTGGGCAATGAGTTTCAATTTAAGCATATTTCCGGGAATAAGGCGCAAATTTGCTTGGGGCATATGCCTGCCACATTTTTTACACCATGCTGACAAGGTGGGGTCACTACCTTCTCAGAGCATGGTGTAAATTCACAGTAGAACAATCATAAAATGCAGCAGTGTCATTTCTTGGATTGATTGGCCTGCCTTAAACTCATACAGTGATAGTTACAACGTCAATGTACACAGTTTTGTTTTGCAACACTGTTCCAATGACAAACTACATCACTTCAAGCACCAGATGTTTGCACTATCAGTTTCATACAGACAAATGAAAGCATAAACCTTCCCAAGAGTGACTGTTTTCACAAATCTCCGGACTCACTTGTCCCTGCAATGTGTCTTTATCCTTTTATTGGTTCAGTTTGAGTGTATGAAGCCAAGGGTAACTGCTGTAATTGTCCTAATGGATTGAGCCCCGGCCACCTTGAGCATGGCATGGCTCCCAGACTCTGGGCACCTCCATCATGGCCAACTGACACTGTCTTGTTTCAACAAAAGCTTGATAATGACCATTCGAGTCTATAGAAAGAATAGCACTTCTAACGTGGCTCTGTTGAGTTGAAGACGACTAATCAATGCTGAGAATTAATCTGCCTCTGATAATGTGTGTGGATGTGAGCATGTAAAAGACAGATCTAATTAGAAGGTCACTGCTGGAGATTTGGAAATAGGAATACGTGGACGACATTGAAAGAACAGTCCAAATGAAAGTGGATGGCACTGTTGCTGTGGAAACCTCAAAGGATTTGAAGCAAACAATGAAAGACAAGTGCTGTGAACTCAAAAACCCTATAGTTATAATCTACTCCCTAACAATAAAGTGTCTAGTAAAAGATTTATCTTAAATGAAATTATTTTATTTAACTTTCTCTTTTGTTCCTTTAACACTTGTAGACTCAGGTATATTCAAGTGTGAAATAGGGGTGAAGAGTGGGGAAAAACAAATCGCAAATTGCTGATTGAAATCGAACAACGCTGAGGCCGGCACAGAGTCAGGCATTTGTGCTGCAGCCCAGACCACTAGACTAGAGAACAAACACAACTTGGGTTTGAGTGGGATTTGCAGTACATCAGAACTTCAGACAACAACATGGTTCAGTATTGTATAAGCTTCCATAGTCCTAGCCAATGTTCCAGTATTATTGTCTGCATTACCAAGATGGCACGCTACAGGTGACAGACAGCGAGATAAGCCTAGTGTCATGGAGTGTCTCTCCCACCTAGATTGCACCTGAATGAATGGCCTTGAGCTGGATGAAAACCTTCTGCTCCGAACAATGGGTGCAGCAAATGTCTTCACAGACTGGAGCAACAGTGTTTAACAAGACCAATGAGGACAAAGTCAGTTCTGAGGCAGATCTCTGTGTGGAAGCAGGAAATAAGGTTTGTCAGAGAGACAGGAATTAGTGCCTCGCTCTGCACTCTGGTTTAATGACCTCAAGGGCCATAGGAAGCTACATATGGGGAGTGCACAAGAGACTGCTGAGTTACTGTCAGTAAAGACGATGTGTCGATAAAGCCAATGTCAAACTTAGTCCTAATTCAAATCACAAACCACAATAGTCAGAGCTGTAAGGCAGTTTCTAACACTATCCATACTGAAAAGAAAATTCATACAAAAAAAAATCCAACATTTGCATGTAAATACGCTGATGTATTCAGTTTGCTAAAATATTCTTCTCAAAGATAAATATAAACTGCATCAAAACACATCTTCTGTATAATAATATTTCACTTCTGTTTACAGAGTACAATGCATTTAAATATGAGGCTAAATCTATGAAATGCAACCATTTTCTAAGCCACAAAATACAATACTAAGTTGACATTTTCAAGTGTGACAGCTAGTCAAATGGATCAAAGCCAGAGCAAGCTTGTCCATTTTATTGCAGCCTAATTGCAAGAAAGTCCTGGGCACAATTTCTGGGCTGGGTCTTTTTGTGTGGAGTCTGCATGTTTTTTGGATATGTGTTTTTTTTCTTACCCAAACAACCTAAAACGCAGGCACAGTAGATAAAGCTTTGCTTCAAAGTTGTAACACATTGGCGTTAAAATAAAGACTTTTACATTTGGAGTGCTTTGGATCTCGCTTTTAGCTATTTACCATTGGCTAGGTACCATGATCTTGACCATGAACCTAGCTCAAGGAAGGCTCCCTAAGTGCTGCACTGTGAACGCCCACTTCTCCTGACAGGCTGACCAGTGGCATCGAAAGATGGGCAGAATTATGCACAAAGGACAGTTTTCTATGGGAATCTAAAATGTACCTAACCTGTAAAAGTAGCCCAAGAATTTGATTTTACTTAATTATATTTCTTTTGTGGGGGGAGGGGGAATCTTGTTTTGTTATCTTGATGTTGTTATTATACAAATACTTAAAATAATAATAATAATAATAATAAAAAGTATCCCAAGAAAGGAACAGTGTAGACACATTGACTTAGTGACTTTGCCTGGCCCTAATTAGAAGTATCAGTTACCAAATATTGCAAAAGACAGAAAAAATACATATAAGATAAGATAAGATATGCCTTTATTAGTCCCACAGTGGGAAAATTCCAGTATTGCACCGCACAGTTAAAGAGCAGAAGGAAAATGGTACATGCAATAAATACAATATATATACAATACATATACAATATTTATACAATATAAATAAATTGAAATGTAAGATTGTTTTAAAAAGCTATAAAGTGATATTTCCTGTCTGTGGTTAATTCCACTCACTTTGTGACATACTTGAATAAAAAACAACCCACTCTGATAATTTGCCGTAATGTTTTCTGAATATCATCATCTAAGATAATGGTTCCCCAGAATCGAGATATTCTTTTTTGTCAATATCATCCAGGCCTGGTGACAATAGAGGGAATCACCAGCGTGATAAAAACAGCAAGAAAATGAAACGGGTCAGTGAATGACACAGTTTTCACCCAAACTGCTCCACTTAGAACATCTCGTGGGAACCCAAAACAGAAGGAGAACTGAAGCATAAGTGAGATAGAGGAAACACATTGCACACTGGAAGGATAGAGGAAAGGGGTAAACACAGTGCATGTTTACAATAAGGAAAGACATGCCACATTTGTATTCAGCTATGAGCTACAAACACAATTCGGCTTCTTGCACATTCCCATTTGGAAAAGATGATTGTCATTACAGCTCCACATCAATAAGCCATCTCCAGACTTCAAAGTAGTTTGTATGATTTGCTAAGATTTTATGAGAGAATGATCTATTGTCAACACCAATCAACTTAGATTAGGTTAGATTGACAAAACTATAAATATACATTCATATATAGACCTCAGATTAAAATTCCATTGTACAAAGAGTCAAGATACAGCATTAAAGAAGTGATGGAAATAATAGTATTCTAAAAACATTGTACTAATATACTGTTGTGACTTTTTGTATGCTACTGCCCTCTAGTGATAACAGCTCAATCACAAAAGAGGTTGAATCTAAGAGGGACAGATGTAGATGAAAAACATCTACATCACACATACATACAAAGAATTTATTACATATTATTTGATATAAACTAGTAATATATTCCCAACTTAATGATGGAGCCAACTCTTATTTTTAGCAATTTGAGAACTATCAAAAGAAAAGCAGGAATTTGACTTAAATTTTGTGAATATAATATCATACATTTAAGATTGTGAATTAATTTAAGTTATTTATTATCCATGAATTTGAGTGGGGTGCTCAGAAGAAACTGGAAGTCTGGAACAGAATGACAATGACTATCAGGTTTCCCCAACACAAGAATTTTCAGGCTTTTCAGGTTTTAACATCATGTGCAAGAACACTTTCTACATAATTACCTTGCTAAATAACAGTGTTGTGACTGTATTTTTTTTTTTTTCCAAAAACTGCTGTTGACTGCTTGTTTTTCTCCCAAATAGAGCTCACATCCCCATTAAAAGGTTCTATTGAGTTGAAAAGGCTGTGTCATCATTAGTAATAGACAATGGCATACAAAAGCTTGTGTTGGACCTGTGTATGTGAGTGACACAGGACAGGTGCTTTAAGGACTGCACCAAAGAGGACACGGTCATGTGAGAGGTGGGCTAACAGCTGACATATGACAAAATAGAATATACACTAAATAGTTACGGCATGTGCTGAATACTAAATGCTAAATACTGAGACGGACAAAGTTGGAATGGTAAGGGGGAGATATTTTACAAAGAGTACCTCACTGTGAAGCAAAGTGGCAGGACTGTATTGGCTTATGTCGAAGTCAGCACTTGGCACTGACACCTGCTCCCAGATTCAAGTGTTGTCACAACTGTCAAAGCTGCACACATGGCACCTCCACCAGGCAGACACATGGCACCCAGCTGCTTGAGGACAACATAAAGACCGTTAGTGTCTTGTCACTTCCTGTTGTATTGAACTGGCACAGTACTTTCTTTGGAGAACAGTAAAAAACTGTTGTGTAGTATTGGAAACCATATGAAGTACCCAATGTCTCATAATTATAAAGAAAAAAAAGCAATTACAGATAATGACCACATTTTCACAGTTACGGAGACATTTTCTTTGATCATCTGTTACAAAGGGAAACCGATACAAAAACAATGATTTTATATAAATTAAAGAGTTTTATAGTTTCATGTCAAAATTGTAAATTTAACAAAAATATTATTAGATGTTTCTTTTTTACACATTTGGACAAGATACAAAAATGTTACTTATGAGTGACTGCATTCATAAACAAATTAATAAACATATATCAATTATTTTAGAGTTAAATATATGCCATTTTGTCAGTGCCAGACAAGACCTTAAAAATAGTATGGAAAACAAAAATAGATTCCAGTATACAGTAAAACCTTCTCAGCATATATTCAAGCTTTGCTTCCAGATCGATAACCTTGATAACTTAGAAAGGCACCCTTTCAACATCAACATATGTTCGATTGTGAAACTTTTTCAAAAATCCAGAAGAGGGCTGTATAACTATTATTGTGCCCATGCAAAGTATCAACTGATTCAATTAGAAAACATTGTTTTTTTGTTGCATTTGTAAGGTTGGACATTTAATTAAATTAATGTTATCTCTTAAATTATTTTTACCACACAAAACCAACAGTGATCAACAGCAACTGGTCACATGGGTGAACCTGTTTGGCTTGCTTGCTAATTAATCTGAAGAATTTGAAAAGTTAAGTGACGCAAAGATGATTTGGAGCACTAAAAAGACAAATTACCCTTTAAATGCAGTCAAAAGTATTATTTAAATGAAATTATATATATATATATATATATATATATATATATATATATATATATATATATATATATATATATATATATATATATATTCCCATTTATATTTCTTTTCGTATTAATATGCCTGATAATAATGTTATCATCTAATTGGGAATTGAACGACAACCTTTAAATAGCCAGGCACTGTGATGTTTAATTCAGGTCGAAAATGACTGTATCACTGTATTTTGATATATTAACTCATATTAAGTGAATAATGTGCCACCAGGCCATGTCTTTGTAGTGTAAATCGCGGTGAAATGGTAGCGTCATGTCGTGTGTCCAAATGGAGGACGTCCCTCTGTCGGTGGATGGAGGGAGTGGTCAGAGCGGGTCATTGCTCGCTGTTCGTGTGCCTCTTCAGTGCACTTCTCCACAAAACCATCAGGCAGTAGAGTCAATGCACCACACACAGGGACACGCCGTGGATGTTCAGTCCTAAACAAGGACAAATTGCAAACATTGAGTTGATCTTTGTGCCAAAATGGAAAGCCATAATAAGCTGAGCCATTACAAAAGCAGCATGAAGGTGCCTTATTCATAAACACTAAACATGCACTGCGTCTATACGTTACAGTTTTGCATAGCAGGCAATAAACACAACTCACTTAATTCACCCCTTTATCTCCACTAATTACTCATTCGTCTTTCAATTTCTTCACAAATAGCTCCTCCCACTGTCACTGCAAAATACCCCGTGCAGTAGTCTACACAGTTAATTTGATCCAAATTAGTAGGGTAATCATAAATGTGGTTAGTTCCCATTCATTAACCCATTATAATGTAATACTCCATTGTGGGCTTGGCAAACTGTAGGCTACTTTATGTGTATACAAACTTTATATAATGATATATACAGGCTATAAATCGCTTTTAAAATGTATTTGATGTATGTGTGCATGTAAGCACATTTTGTCTTTTCAGATCAAAAACAATCCTTTTTTTTTTTTGTGTCTCCCATTCATTATATTCATTAAACCAATTGTGCACGTGCTGGCGAACGCTGCACCTAACCAACACTAACATCACCCCTGTGACCCAACAAACTTCTCAGCTCAGTGACTGATGGGGAAGAGAAAGAAAACAATAACGGTGCATAAAGCACAGGTTGATTAGCCCAATTAATTCATATAACAACTAAATTAAGAAAAGCTCCACATAAATGATTACACTAACATTTGGCAGGCAATTGTAGGCTATAAGAATTAATAACACATTTTGGAAGGAGTGCATTGAATAGATTTCTACAAAATAAAATGCGTGTTGTTCATTATTAAATATATGATAACTAACATTGTAATTGGAGGTGCATTAAAAAATTCCAACAGATGCTAAATTGACTACACAAAGTCATGTAAGCCTTACTATGTACTCTCATTAAGAATCAAAATGGCGTTGCATGGAATAACATCATACTCGGTATAAATAACAATCATGAGGTGGGAAATATTGCAAAGTTTGCTAAACATGCCTTTGTATGATATTACTTTACTACAGTAGCACTAGACATCCTTATAAAACATATGAGAGCATGTGATCCAACCTGCTGTGGCCACTGATGCACCAGGTCCTGAACAAAAGAAACACATCACATCCCTCTGCCTGCACTCAAGTGCTTTGCTTACACTGCGAGCTAGCATGTAAAGTAGACAAAGATCTGACTCTATAGCATTTTGTTACACTGAAATCTGAAACATTGTTTTCATTTTTCTTAAATGGCATCCCTAAAATAAGACTTACAGGTGTTGGCAACTTTCCTGACAATGGAGCTCGAGTGCTACTGCCATAGTGATGGGAATAAGCCATTCTGTCCTTAAAGCATCAAAAATACAAAACCAAACGACTAAATTGTGCCATGTATAGACGCATAATATGGCCACAAATGTCATCCATAAATTACATGCGATTAAAATGTATTTATAGGGCATTTAACAGTAAATAATCTCGACCACGTCATTCAAAGTCAATGGCCGGACTGTGTTAGTTGAGAAAATGTACGGTGTTATTAAAAGCGAAAACGGCTTCATACACCAAACAAACTGCCTGCACCCCTTTCAGCATAGATTAGATTTTGATAAGCAATCAGAGATTTGTTCCCAAATTCCTTCTGTTTGGGTCAATTTAACGCGAATTGTGGAAAATTGTTCACATCACGCGTTACTTCCACTCGGTTTTCATGGAATAAAAGTTGTTCAGAGAAGCAGACATAACAGGATAACTATAACCACACAAAGCCTAATGTCCTCGCAACAAGTCGAGATAGTTTGGAGATTTGTCTTGTGGCTGTATTTTTTAAATTTGTCAGTAGTAAGAGGATGAAGAAACACAAACGGGACGGCGCCAGTTCCATGGAGTCCGCTAGATCAGCTGCTGGCAGTTGGTGTTCTCCATCACGTCCGCAGCGTGCCTTCATAGACTCACGCGCGCACCGTAGACCAACACGCTTAAGTTAATCACGCGCACACGGGAGACTTTCAACACTACCTGCATTTTGGTTTATTTTTTGCAAGGGTCCTACAGACAGTGACTTTATCGTTTTCACCAGTTTATCCCGCGCGGTAAAAAAAATACACTTTGAAGATTTTTTACTTTTGAGCAAAAAACTCAAAGTGACCATGACAGAGACGACAACTCCAGCGAAAGCCAAGAAGGCAGCCAAACCCAAGAAAGCAGCCTCTCATCCCAAATATTCGGACATGATTAAAGCTGCTATTGTGGACGACGCCAGCCGGAGCGGAGCGTCCCGTCAGTCCATCCAGAAGTACGTCAGGGCGAACTACAAAGTGGGGGACAATGCTGATGTGCAGATTAAACTTGCCCTAAAGAGGTTAGTTGCGTCCGGGATGCTCAAACACACCAAAGGCATCGGGGCGTCTGGATCCTTCAAGCTCTCCAAACCTGAGGACTCCAAAAAGCCCAGTAAACCAGCTGCACCCAAGCCAAAGAAAGCACCGAAGCCCCCTAAAGCCAAGAAGGCAGCGGCTAAGCCCAAAAAGGCGGCCAAAACTCCAGAGAAGTCCAAGAAAGCGCCAGCAAAGAAAGTGAAAAAAGTCGTGAAGAAGGCAACCCCCGCAAAAGCCAAAAAAGCACCAGCAAAGAAGCCCAAGGCAGCGAAGCCCAAGGCAAAACCCGTAAAAAAGGCAGCAAAACCCAAGGCAAAGTCTTCCAAAAAGACAGCCAAGACTGCCAAGAAGAAGTGAAGGACTGTCAGAGACCTGTAAATAATATGGACGTGTTTTTGTATGTGCATTATTTTTGTAAAGTTTCATGCAAATTGATCTGATATGTTTTACATCTTTACCATTGCACTATGGCATATGCTGTAGAATTTCCTTTGGCTCTGATTTCACTGTTAACTCTGATTCAGAAATTTCTGAGAAGTTATCCTGTACATAGTTCTAATAAAATGTTTAACTTTGTGAGCATTGTTGAGCTTTTGTGCAGCCCATAGACAGTGGACAACATAGTAATTATTTAAGTGTCATACTGTAAATGTCCTCATGTCTGAAGACTCAACATCACTGTGTTCAGTCACTTTTAAGACTGTTACTATTCAAATAAAACTCATCTTGTAGAGTTGATGTTATTTTGTTGTGTCTTGAACAATTAACCGTATTAACAGACAGCAGAACCAACTATTTTGTAAAATTTATAGAAGCTAAATGAGGTCATATAAAACATGCTTATAACAAGTGTAAATAATTAATCAATAATCATCTAAATCAATAGGCGCTTCCAATCTACTTGCATCAATGCTTGATAAAGTTTTCAAATCAAAGGACAAACATTTGATTGAAATAAATGCTGTAGCCTAGGCCTAATTATAGGTTTCAAACAACATTTTTGAAATGGGATTGGCATAATTAAATCAGGTAAATAATTGAAAACTTCAAAACACATTTAACTAGTGCCAATTGACGAATGGGTTTAAATTCTCTAAATCTGGCCTTTTATATACTTTATAGGAGAGTGGATGCACGTACTTTCCGCAGGTTGATCAAGGACACACCCAAAATACATGCCACTGCTGGATCTCGACCAAAAGATCCATGGTCTCGACACCGATCCAATCCTGCCCCCTGGTGGTGTGACGGGAGTACTGCCAGGAGGCTGGGGCATGACGTCACATGAAACAGACAAACTCATGATGCAAGTCCCTTTATCCTGACAATACAAATGTTATGGGGTCTCAATATCTGTCTTAAGTTCTATGGTAAATGCACTTAAAGGTGCATTGTGCAACTTTTCAGGTGAAGAGGTAATTCCACGATATATTAAACTTACCCACTTATTCAGTTGTGTATCTTTTTATACTTAGTTTGTTGGCCTCACCTGCTTTGTTTCTATAGAGCTTTACAATATAAAATGGGACACTTACCGGCCAATTGACATTCTCTCCCTCACCTCTGGTCATGAGCTTTGGGTAATGACCAAGAGGACAAGATCATGAATACAAGCAGGTGAAATGAGCTTCTTTTGCAGAGCCTCCACGCTGAGGGGAGCCAGCGGAGGTAGCTTAAGCATCTCTTCAAAATGTCTCCTGGACACCTCTCTGGGGAGGTGTTAGGGGAATGTCCCAACGGGAGGAGGCCCCAAGGAAGACCCGGGGACACGTAGTGGGAACTATGTCTCTTGACTGGCTTGGGAAAAGTGGGAGGAAGTGTCTGGGTTGAGGGAAGTCTGTGAGGCCCTGCTTAAACTGCTGCCAACACCCATCCCCGGATAAGTGGAAGAATCTCCATGCAGGATATACGGTGGGAGACCCTACATCAGAAAAATTGCATAAAAGTTTAACTTTTAAGAGTTAAAACCATGCAGGGTTGCAAATCACATACGCTAGTCAGTTTGTCTAACATATAACACAAATAATACAAAAAATTCCATAATAACAAAGTTTAACATTAAAAGCAAAATACACATAACCATTCTATTCCAAGGGAAGTGGTTCAATTTCCAGGTCTTGTTTGGTCATTTATTAAGCATTCAATCAGTTCAATTTCAATTCAGTAAGAAAACCAATTCAATTAAATGTAACTAACTACTAAACAGATTTGTTGGCAAATGGAAGTATTAAGATATTATTTTCATACATCAGAACAAAGGTAAATTGATAAAAGCAATGAAATAATTGAAAATTACATAAAAATTAAAATTAAAGAATAAATAAATTGCCTGCCCTTCTACCAAACTCCAAATACTTATATCACTCTTTTATACTTTATAATGGAAATATGGATATGTAAGAATTGTTCATCTTTAACATCCATGCAAAACTTTGAGGGTTAGTGTAAATCTTTTTGGCGGTTTGAACATTCTGCATTTCTCTTGACTGTTATAAATGCACAGGGAATCATTGGCAGGCAACTACGGGCTAATAGCTTGACTTGGTGCACCTTTGGGGTATGTTCTGAATAGTCTTGGCATTTGAGATATAAGAACTTATGAAAACACTGCATGTATTCAGTCTCAGCATTATCAATTGGCAGATAAAAGTGAGTACATTTTCTCAGTTGGAAAAAGCACCAGAAGAATCAAGCATTCTTTCAATCATGGTACCAACAGCTCAGCCTGAAAATACATTGTAAGGCAAGAGAAGTATGTGGCAAAAAGGAAGTCTGACAGGATAAAAAAAAAGTGAATTGACATATGATGCCTAGCTGAAGAAGCAAAGAGGCTGTGGTCTTGGACATTTGGTCTAGATGAAAATAAAGCTCTGTTGATTGTTGGTCATTTCTGTCGAACAGCTCTGTAGATTGAAAAGCCCAAAACAGCAATGACAGCAGAGCCCAGCGCCACCCTCAGCCAGAATGAAGTGTGGCTCATGTCTGATCCATTCAAGTGCCTGTAGTAAACAATGGATATAGAAAGAACTTTGAATACAAAATACTGCATTTTCTGAGTGAACTTGTATAGCTGTGAACATACGGATACACTGCTGCCCACGCCAGTTTGCTATAGATGTTTTTGCTTGTTGAATCAAAGAACAGATGAGAGAAAGGCAGCGGCGCAGGGAGCCTGTGTTTATAACAAAACTCTGCTGGTGTCATCCCGTGGAGCTGCTTTACATCAGGGAGATCCACCTTTGAGGCCACCACTACACATGGGATGTTGCTCTCCATATAATGTTGCTGTAATGGAAAATGAAACAACAAAAACTTAATGAGACATCTGTGCACATATTGGTGGGTGAAATAAATCCTGCACTACTGTGAAACTGGATAAGTTTCAGGGATTTATATTAGAGGCTGGATGGATTGGTCAAAAGAGGGCAGGCACTTGCACAAAAAATATTTTCATTAGTCCTTATATTTCTGTTTATAAATCTGAAACATACACCTTGAATTTAATTTATGCTTTTGTCTGCGATATAGTTATAATATATGACACAGGTGGATAATTAGATTTTTTGGACATTTTATATTGCAATATTGATCTAAAACGACTTAAGAAACAAGTCCGTTAACTCTGGTTCAAAACTGCAGAGATGATCTGGCTGAGGACCATATGACTCAAACATGCATGAATTACTCTACTGTAAATACAACAACTGAATGTGTGAATCAGAAAGGAAAAAAATTAAGATGGTTAAAAGCTTTTAAAAAATATGGCCGTTTCACAAAGGATGTTCACTAAATCTTGGGTTTAAGGGATATTCTCACCTGAGATGGTCTGTTTCATGAAACAGGGTTAACCATCTCTCAGTTTTCTAAATCTGCTCTAAACCTGTGCTAAGCAAAGGACACAAGACTATCAATGGATCCCAGAAAAGAGCATTCACCATGACAACGGTAAACCCGAGGAGGCTTCCATCTTAAAGGGACAGGAAGTCATGAGACTGTGGAAAATGCTTTGGACAGATCAGTCAGGTTTAATATAAAAGAAATTTGGAGGAGCACATTGTTTAATCAATTTACACTATTTTAGTATGAAGATACAAATAAGATTACTCTAGAGCACGGGTCACCAACACTGTTCCCGCGGGCGCCATGTCGCCCCCAAGCGCCACATGAGTCGCCCGCAGACCGGTTCTAAAAATAGCACAACTCACTAATGAGCTGCATCTAAAATTTAATTTTATTCTGTTGCTATCATTTTTTATCACCCTTGCGTTTATATAGATTTTAAAATGACAATATCTTAAACATATGTTCATTATACGTGAAGTTTAGATAAGTTAAGGTGAACTTTGACCTACTCACTTCAAAGGTCAGTATTGTGCGCGTGACAAAACCAGTGCTCTGCTCGCAAGCGCTGTGAGGATGCGCTGAATGCAGTTTCTTACTCCAAAACATGGTAGAAAATAAAAAGATCACTTTCACAACAATTTAAGACTGTAAAAGAAACCTGCGTGTATCTCATCTGCGGAGCGACTGTGGTGACGGCAAAGCGGCACAATGTGGAGGGACACTTCACTACGTCTCATAAAACTCCACACTAAGTACCCACAGGGACGCGCACTCCCCACGGGGACGCGCACTCCCCACGCACTATGGGCAGAACAAGCCCAGAGCTAAACGCAGCTTTGGGTAAACAGGCTTTTTTCACGACACCGGTGAAAAAGTCACACAACGCAACGGAGATTTATTTAAAAATATGTAATCTTATTTTTCTTTAACATTACATAATTGATAACTTTATGAAACATGGTGCAATGTATATTATTTATGTTTTGTTAAAATTGTTTGTCAGTGGATAGTGAAAAAATGGGACACTTTTCCTATGAGATGTAGTGATGTAAGTGTCATCTGGAAATTTAACAATTACTAAGACTAGTAAAGTTAAATTGCTGAATCTGTTTCCCTCCTTGCTCATTGTTGATAATTATTTTGAGAAATCATTAATGTGATCAGTGTCTTGCAACATGATCAGTGTGTTCACATAGATGATTATCATTTATAATTATTAATAATGTATAAATAAAGGCAAACTGAGAAAAGTTTTTATTTCAGAAGAGCGTCTCAAACTGGTAGCCCTTCGTATGACTCAGTGCCCATAAAGTAGTTCTCAGGTTAAAAAAGGTTGGTGACCCCTGCTCTAGAGGCCCAAATAATTTAGTTGCAGCCTACTTGCATAAAAAATACAAAATAAGAGTTTAAAAATGTAATTTTAATATTTCAATGTTTAAATTAAAATGAGTTAAATACCATTTTTAACTAATCTAAGATATTGAGAGCTGTATAGTTCATTGAGTATTTAAATGTTTCCAATATAAATCAATTTTAAAAGTATACATGAATTGGTATGTAATAGTACGAGTAATCTAAAGTGCATACAGTGATGAAAGATGTATTTGAGTAAAATAAGTGTCAAGTATAAATTAATACAAATCCAGTAATTCAATTCTTGTCAAGCCTTACCAAGTGCACCTGGCTCCATCTCTGACTGACCAATCAGCTCCTTCAGGAGCAGACTCTGGTTAAACTTAGGGTTAGACAAATAAAACCTGCTCTGCACCAGGTTAGGGTCACAGAGTGAGTTAGCATGGCGACTGACTCAGGGTTTAGGCTCACTTCACAGGTGAAACTAAAAAGTCTGAGTTGAGCTCTTTTACGGGTTAACAAATTGAGTTTGGAATAAACCTGCTTCTTGAAACAAGGCCAATATGTATGGACACTGATGAACCAGCCCTGAGAAGTAACTGTATATGTATCTTTTTAAATAACTCCAGATTACACTCACCTTGTAAATACTGGCACAATAGTCGAATGAATGTGGGTCACTGATGTCGTACATGAGACAGGCAACATCACAGGCTGCATCTGACGTCTTTAAGAATTCCGCCTCCACGTCCACCTCATGGAGCTGCTCAGATGACAGTACATACATGTTCAGACTGGTGCAATGGTCATGTTCACGCAAAGGTAAAACAGGATTAAGAATACACACTATAAGATACTTTTCCTGGTTGCTGACTTGAATGGTGTTTATAACATAAGGGGAAAAGGCACTGCTGGATTTTTCCTTACTCTGTAAATGCAAAAACAGAAAATAGCATTCCATTACATGACAATCTAGATGAATGTTATATTTTTGGTGGTGGCATTGCCGTACCACTGTGTTGTGACTGATAAAAGCCTGGAGAAAGGCCGATTTTCCTGTCCCTCGAGGCCCAATCACTTTACAGAGAAACACAGACCGTTGAGTCTGACGTTTTTCCAAGTCCACCTCTTTTTCACGTGTTACTACAAAGAAGAAAGCAAAATCAGCCATTAAAGATCCTATATTACACAAAATGGATTCTTGTGAGCTTTAAGCCATTTTGTAATGATGTTACCTCATCAAAAACATATCTGTGTGTTTTGTTATGCACAAATGTTTGAGTAATCCTTTATTATTAGTCTGTCTACATTTCCAAAGCTCAGAATGCTCTGCTCCACCCTGTGATGTCATGAAGTGGTAGTTTTCAAGTTAACAGCTATCTTGTACCTTTAGTTCAAAAGAGGTTGGCAATTCTAAGACTGAAATCATCCAAATGATTCTAGTGAGGGTGTATGGCATTTAAAAAGACAGTGGAATATTACCACATGACACAAAAAGGTGGAACAGAATGTTTTCCATTTGATAGAAGAACTCTAACACACAAATCCTGCATATTTAAACATGTGGGAATGAAACAAAACACAACTTCGTGATGAGGGAACAACATTATAACATAGATCAGAAAATGGCATAATATGGGCCCTTACGGGACTATGTAAAAGTATATGGTTCTTTTTGCTTATAATTTTACATGGCTTGTTTTCTCTGACAGATTTTTTTTTAATTTTCTTAAAATAAGATCAAAGATTAAGATCTGGAACTTCCCAAACCAAATATTTGAGCTTTCATAAAGTTTTGCTTTTTGAGTTTTTGAGACCTGGAGAAACCTTGTACACAAGTCAAACTTGATGTAATGTATTTGAATCAGTTAAGTAACCATAAAAAGAGCATGCACCTGTGATTGCAGCAGTCTGGGACTCCTGCTCAGTGAGTATGGAATAGCCTAGATATCCGAGGTACTCTAGGCAACGGTGAATGTCCAGGTATGCAGAAAGTCTGAGAGAAGAGATGGTGTTTGTGAGATTTGTGGATTTTTGCACTTAATCAAATGAAGTTTAATTTCCTTTACACTTACGTCCACTGACATAGATAGCCTTTATTAGAAATAAAACCCTTGTCTGATGTCGGGACAGACCTGTAGACCTCTGGGCCCCATGGCATGTAGGGACATACACAAAATAAGTTCTTAAGTTCTTCTGGTGACAAAGCTGAGTCTTTGTCCTATGAGAAAAAAACAAATAGAGCAAAGGTTAGAAATAAAACATTATTTTATAAATCTGAATTCATGCCCATGTCACGTACTTCATCGTACTTGTCAAATACTTGCTGAAGAAACTGGAAACCACGATGATTGAGCTCTGTTGTACAACCAACAGGAACCCGCAGCCTAAGAAAAACAAACAACTACACTTCAACACTTGAAGCTAAATGGAATTAAAAATGAAGAGAAGTTTACATACTCAGGATAAAGATAATCGTCAGTCAGTTCTAAGTTGTCATCATAACCAAATTTACGAAGGATGGTCCAAGTCGTTTCATGTCGACCTCTTTGAATAAATAATGTATTCAGGAACAAGAAACCTGAAAAGTGAAACACGATGCTCAGTCACCAGATACGTGCGACATTTGAACAATATGTTCTGAAGTCATATGTTCAAACATATTGATGTCACCGTTTAGAGTCAGGCCATTGTCTTGTACTCCATCGCTGGTATTCTTCCAGACCACAGTTTTCACATCTTCTAATGCTTGAGGTGCCAAAGGATTCCCAAAACAAGATTTCTACATACATTAGAACAAATTATATTATTTATTTTTTATAGCAGATTACATTAGTTTACTTTTTTTCAAATAAATATAATTTTACTTGAAAACTGTTTAATTCTGCATCACTAAGGATCCGGTCATTGTCCTGGTCTGAAATGTAGAAAACTCTGCTAAGGGCTCGTACACACAGAGGCTTCAACTGAGAACCAAAACATAAAAGGTCAGAACTGTTAATAATAATAATAATAATAATAATGATAATAATGTATCAAACATTAAACTAATATTACTGTATTTCAGAACCATACTTGCTTATCTTCGGGGTCATAAAGAGGGGCAGTTGGATGAAGAACTGCCTTCTGTGCATAGTAAAACAGCTCCGAAATATTTTTTAGGTTCTTTGCTGAACACTTGAGAGAAAGAAAGAAAGAGAGAGCAAGAATGAAAGAGAGCGAGAGAGAAAGGCATTTATGTGAGTGTTTATACATGATTAGGAGCATGTACCTTTAGTTAATGTAACACATAAAAGATTACAGCAGATTGGACATTTCAAACTCACCTCAACACACGTTTCAATCTCTGAGAACTGGTTCATAATGGGAAGAATAGTTTCCATAGAGCTTCCACAGCGAAGGTCAGATTTGTTTCCGACTAGTATAATAGGGATCCTACGAATTGAGAGGAAAATAAAGTTTTGTTCATCCAACTAAAACCTATTGTCCTTGCAGTAGTTTACGAACATAAAAATATAAAAATGATTGTTATTGTCATCATAGGAACATACTTGTTTCCTTTCTCTGCATTTCCATTCACCAAAGGGATCCATTTTGTTCTGATCTGAAATGAAGGTCAGCAAACAAAGATGTTGTTCAAACAAGGAGTACATAAAGCATCTTCATTAGGTTGGATTGAGCCCATTACCTGTTCTATAGTTTCCTCATTGGTAACATCATATACAACACAGACAACATTAGCCTTGAAAGAAATACAAAAACAGTATTTGGATGACTTATACTTTTTTCCAGTTATCTGGTATATTTTTCTAAAGTTTATTATCTGTGCTCACCTTAGCAATTTCATCTCTGAGTATTTCATCAGTCTGCTCTTTTTCTGTTGAAGCAGCAAAATATGAAAAAGTTTGAATATGTTTCATAGTTTGCTGCAATACTATCTAAATGGTGCAGAGCAAATAAGACCCAGTGTTACTTACCAGAGTAATCCACAATGTGCGTGGGCACCTTCTCTGGCGTCACATCAGCTGGAATGGTGATCTCCTCTGCTCTGCTAGGGACCTGTTCAGAATATTACATACACCTTGCACTGAAGACAAACTGGGAATGACCCATAGTGGGCACAGAGACTGGATCACTATGATATACTGTGGATTTTTCCCATAAGCACAGATATATAGTCAATACTGATTAACTCATCTGTTATAGTAAGGTACTTATTCTGAAATACAACACACGGACACACCTCCTCTGGGAACTCCTCTCCAACCAGAGACATGATGAGTGAGGTCTTCCCAACTTGGGCTGTTAAAAAGAAAAAAATACTGTTTTACATAATTTAATCCATCTCTATGATGCGATAAGGAGATTATATTTAATAATTTAGAGGTTGGTTACAGCAGTAGAATAAGACTTACATGTTATCGTTCTTGCAGACATTTTAATCTGTCATGTAAAATGCTGTGGAGTTCAACTATTAAGTTTGTGTTGTTTTTCGTTTCTTATGGCTTATTTAGTGAGTAATATGTTGTGAAATTGGTTAGTCGTTACAACCGAACAGCGGCCGATGTTTCCAGCCTATATAACCAAAACTTTAGTTAAGATAATACCGATCCATACTGAGAAGTGATTATAAAATAAGATATCTTCAAAGTGTCATCTACTCATTTTATTGGTTTATTAACTGTGGTTTTACTTTCAAGTTTTAATGGTTAAAAAGTGTTACAAACATCATCTTAACAATCTATGTAGGCTACAGGTTCTTGCTAATAATGCTAGTGTTTAGCTTTGTGTTGAAATGTCAAGGAACAGGACTTACGTTCCCCTAACAAAAGTATCCTCACGTCCTGTTTCATCGTCCTTCCGTTTCAGTAGCGATGCACGTCTCTAAAGTACCATTTACATCAAGATTTTAGAGCACACCTTAAGGTAAAAACCAAATGAGCGCCTTTGCATGGTTTGTGTACAGCCAAGGTGAAGCCCATGTCTTTCCGGTTCACGAGCACATGAAAACGCGCCCTCTGCTGGACAAAAACGAACGACTTAAATTGTAAAACTTTTCGTTCTTTTGTGTTAAAGTAAGTCAACCAGTGTTATTATTGTTATTATTATCATAGGAAAAACGCGATTAAACGACCGCTAAGCAGTTCAAAATAGAAATGCCGTCTGTATTATTTTATATTCAGACATGTAACAGGATACAGATACAGGCCTTAACATCTCAACGAAGATTCATAAAATACAGCTGCAAGCGGCAATGATCGGCCCTGCAGGGGGAGAGGGCACTCCCAGTTTCCCTCTTCACATTACACTTCCTGCCAATCATGTCTTCCTCTTTGCTACAGAAAAAAATGCATTTTTACACATTTTGGGGAACCAGAGAAAAATAAGAAAGAATAATGTTCCAGATTTTTATTTAATAAATTATACATCTTCAATAAGCAAGTATGGTGAGAGTCCCTGGTCACTGATGGGCAAGACTTTCACATGGTCTCCACCCCTGTTTTGACTATATAATAATAATAATGTTCTATTTTTGCAAACAATTTTTATATGCAAGCAGCTGGCAAGACTTGGCAAAGGTGTTAAGTGTTTGGAGTGCTAGGAGTGCACTGTACTGTTATGCAGCGGTGCTTCTAACAGGTCCTTCGCCAACTTGTGATGCTGGGGCCTAACAATTGTGCTCATCTGATATTAATACATTTGTATCATTTTGATAAAGAAATGTAAAGACCTTCACTCAATTACCAACTAAATCTTCACCCACTGATAAAAAGTCAGTGGATGATAAAATTATTATAAAAATGTGTGTATAAAAAATTTATGATAAAACACAGATCACACGATGGATGAGTAATGTCTGAGGTTGAAGGTCTATAAATAGGATCATAATGAAGGGCTGTGCACTTCCCACAGCAGGATCTCATTAAACGCCACAGTGAAAAGCAAAGCTCCAGAAGGAGAGAAGTGACATTTCTGCAGTGAGTCACCGTGCACAAAGTCCTGAAATCTGCCGCTGCTCACCTCAATCAGCTTCATCACACAATCTGAAAAACAGCAGTTTCACAAGTTTGGAATGTCACTATAAAATCATTGATTAAAGAGAACTGGATTTTCTCAATAGCCAGGGGGTAACCAACCAATATGTTGTAAAAATATGATATATACAGTAGTACTATAATGGGCCTGCTTAATAAAAATTTACAAAATATTCACCTTTTGATCCCACAGCAATATGATGGCTCTTTGATGAAAGACTAAAACAAGTGGCCCAGTACGGCATGGTGATCTTTTTTATCATCTAGAGCAGAACATGATAAACGACTATTTGTGAAGAATTTTTAATTTACAGAAGAATAAAGAGCTTTATGAGCATGTAAACCTGTTTTGTAGTGAGGCTGTAGAAGGACAACTCCTTCTCTACACCATAACCTGTGTAGACCACAAGACTGGGGTCTGATGGACAAAAGGCTGCCAGGCTTGGAGGAGGACTACCATCCTAAAACATAATATAAAACATTTATTTGAAGTTGAACAATCAAATATAAAAGTAAGAAGACACAATGTTTTTAAAATAAGCAACAGATTAAGATTTGTAATTTGTGAACCCCATATGTATGACCCAGAATCGGAAAGTACAGAGCAGTGGGTGTGGATAGGGGGTAGCAAAACTGAAATTTTCAGACCACTCAAGCCTTGAATTCCTGACAATGCAGTATTTGAAAACACTAATGAGGATGGGACAAGATCTTGTGCCTCAAGCTCTTGTGAGATAAAATTGCCACAAGATGGTGCACACATACGGAAAATGATATTGTGAGCTTTTTGTTCAAAGTGTTTATATTTGGTTCTCATTTCTGCAGTTCCAAAAAGCAATGTGCAAAAATATTAAATAAAGTACATTTATTTAATTATTTCATTATAAATTCTCAAAATCTCATCTTATCTTGTTCTTGTGGACCAAATCTCTCATCTTGTGGGACACAGTCTCGTCCCACTCGTAATACTATGGTGTTAAACGTGGTTAAAAGCTCAGAAAAGTTTATTTAAAATGTTCCACTTTATAGCTATATATAATAAAATGTTTACAATTTAAATTATGTTATACCAGATGACACACAAACAGTACATACCTCAGTAAAAGCTGGAGCAGGAAATGTTAACCAGTCCAACAGTTCACATTTGTCTCTGATCCAATCAGAGACCCAGACACTGACACGTCTGTCAGCACTCGCAGCCAGCCACATCTCGGTCCCTTCCAGTCCAAACATTTGACCCTTAAACAAAGAAGACAATGTTTTTATATGAACACCTCTATGTGTGTATACTGGTGCCATGTTTTTAGGACCACTGAGGACAATACAATTCTTTATTATAGATAATAATTTGTTATTTCTCTCACTAGGTTATACTAATGGAAAGACTTCAAGGAAAGAAAAACATACATTGCGCACAAGAAAAGTGTGGTATAAATCTGCCAACAGAAAGTCGCATTTAATAGAATTATTAGCAAGTGCACCATTTTTACTGTGTGTTTTGGTAGTAAAATGTGTACTTTGTTATTACATTATTACATGCATATAAACAAACCTGCTTATGTATACTTTGAATGGTGGTAATGGCAGCCCCTTTGTGGTCCCTGATGACACGCAGGGTAACTCCGGTCACCGGGCTACTGACTGCTACACAACCATTCTTTCCAGCTGAAAGTATCACATGGCCTATCCAAAGAGAATACTTTTAAATAGCCATACTTAAAAAGGAGTCATTTGCCTTATTCTGGCTTCTGAAAATATGTAAATGCATATGCTTTTCACATTTTATAACTACCTACAGCTGGGATTACCAACTACTGCTACCCATAGAAACATTTCATACATTTTATAAACAACTGACAAAAAACTTTTACTAAAACTACGTTTTAGTAAAATGAGTAATCTACCCTGTCATACATTTGTTTGGCAAATCAATATAGTACACTGCCTTTTTTACCATTATATTTTCTTATTTAAATGATACTGATGATCAAAATGATCTCACAAAATCAATAAGGCTGCACAAAGAATTCAAATACTATTCAGTTTCATCTGCTACTATCCCCCAGGTAAGTCCTTGTGCATAGCTGGGAAACTCACCTTTGGCAGAGTACTGAACTGCAGTGACCTCCACATGATGCGGACGTAGTTTCATTTCCATTTCAGATGAGGCCAGTCTGAAAACCCTCACTGTCCCATCACTGTATCCTGCCGCTACACACAAGCTGTCTTTATTGAAAGATGGGCTCCAACAGATGCAACAGCAGGCCTAACATATGAGAGAAACAGTCAATACAGAAAAATGAGACTTTCATTACAAAAGACAACACAGGACTGTCCTTCACCTGGTTTAAGACATGGAACTGCACCAGTAGCTCATAACTGTGTGTGGCCCACACTCTCACACTGCCATCTTCACAGCAGGTTGCAAAATGCTTCTCATCACAACTAAAGACCACATCATTCACCTGGACAGCAGCAAAAACAAATGCAAAGTCCTTAGGGTAGACATTTTAATATTTGTGTATGTGTTTTTTTATTTATTATTTCCAAATCCAAATATAGTGTTTTAAGTTGTAGAGTACTGCACATTCATTAATGCAATGAATGACAGAATATAAACTATGTGACCACTTTTTAGTGATGCAGTATTGATATTGAAGGCTGATGATTTTACATAGTTCAAGAAATGTATGTTTTGCCTAAGTATTGATACCTTAGCCTTGTGTCCACTGACAAGACGAATACTGCTGTTTTCTGACCAGTTGATGTACCACAAAGTCCCTGCCAAGGTGCCAACAATCCCCATGTCTATTGTATTATCAAAGGCTGCGCTGACTATGGTTCCATCTAACAGAATCTCTTGCTTCATCACCACAGCAGTTTCACTGTAGAGCCAGAAAGAAAAAAAGAAAGAAAAAATATTATTAGAAGTATCTTAAAAGTACTTCCATTTCTAAGGTTGCTGAGTGAAATAATTTTCCATTATTAGATATTGACAACTGATTTAATTGTATTCAAGGCTCAGGAAAATGGCTAAAGAAAAATGTGTCATGATAGAAATTGGTTGATGTAAATACAATAAAAGATGATTGCATTGCTTATAAACCACGAGAACTGTCATTCATTCTGGTAATTAACGTCAGCCTCTTTGTTTTCTACCTTTATGTTACAGGAGCATGAAAAATATAATTACTAAAAAACATTCATCAGGTACACAGTACAAACCTATGTTTCATATTGGAGACTTTTCCAAGAGGCCTCATGCCTTGTACAGCTCCTACCTCCCACAGTCGGAGCCAGCGGGTGTTACTGCCAGTCAAAAGATGGCTACCTTGACATCGCAGCACTCCTATATTAAGCAATCAAATCACTTCAATCACTACATAATAAATACTTTGACAGGATATTTTCACAAGATCAAACTAGACATGCATGTTGACTCTGTACCCATTTCCCCCATGTCTGCCTCCCACGTCATGAGGCAGCGTTGTGTGCCGATATCCCACACACATACATGGCCTTTGTTGGTTGCAGTGAAAAGGCGGGTGTCATTGTGATAAGTCAGTGCTGTCATCTCCACTGCACCAACCTCAACAGGGGCATCCACACTCTGCACCTACAAGATTAAGGTCACCTATTAGTGGATGGGAAATGTGAACAATTTGTTCTCTCATTGATGCACTAGGAAAGGTATAGCATTTCAGTCCATTTGGAAAAAGGAGGATGAGCGAACACAACTACTGCAACTCCATTTGATGAATGTTATAAGGATTTACAGTTTAGGTGGACATGCTGCGGTGATTACTCATGTATGATCAAATGCCTCACATATTATAGTGTTCCATGGGCCATGGTTATTTAAGGTTGCTTACCTTAAGCTCCACATCTGGAGCACGTTCATGGATGAGACAAAAATAAACTCCCATACTCCCCACACACGCCAACTGGTTCGCTGCTGAGGGACTAAAGGCAGCATCATGAAGAGGTCCGGACACTCTGACACTGGAAAGCAGCTGAAGAGTCCTAGTACTCCACAGCACCACCTCCGGGTCACTGAAATCACCTAGAGGCAAAGATGATTTAAACCTCCGACTTGGGTAACAGCACTCTACTGTATTGGAGAAGAGATTATGGTGGGATATATTAAGTATCAAGTGCACAGGGAAAAATGCCAATAGTTACATGACGTGGTCAGCCCATCACCAAAAACTGTAGATGTGACCAAACTGTAGCAGTACTAAGTAACAACCAAAGTGGAAGAATAATTGAAGCAAAAACACTGTGTGCATGAGTCACTGGCTTTGTTTTAAAACACTTCTGATGTAAGACTACCCAAATGACACTTTCCACACTACTACATCCTCAGAGTGACTCGTCCTCCAAACAATCTAAACCATGCAATTTGTATTTTACTAACCCACAGAGAGGAAAAAACGATCGTCTTTGGAAAATACAAGACACTGCACTGCTCCCTTGTGATGGGAGATGGATTTGCGACACACTCCGCTCTGGATGTCCCAAATACAAATCTGACTTTGGATTCCATTTGTTCCACCAGTTCCTGACGCTACAGTCTGGAAAGAACAGAAGTGTGAAAACATCAAGTCAGTGCCCCCAATTCCTGTCCAAAAGGATAAAGCTTTTTTATCTTACTGAATGTGTTAAATATTTGTATAGCACATGCGGAAACTATATTTTTGTACATATTAACACAATACATTAATTTCTTTCATTTACATATATAGTTTACAATGCTAAAGTTTTCAGTTTTTTCAAGTTACCTAATTTTACAGTTAAGCAAATTGAAAAAAAAAATAAGTAGGCCATTTGCTTACATGCCTCTCTGGACTATAACAAAATGGAACACTGATAACCTGTGCATCATCTGTCACGGCAAGACAAGAAATCTCCTGGTTGTGTCCTCGGAGATGTTTCTGGGTTCCTGTGTGAAGGTATTCAACCACAACTATACTGCCACAGGAGTAGACAAATAATCCTGCAAACACCATACGAAAAACACAAAATTGGTGTAATTTCTTTTTGGTCTAGCTGTAGAGATTAAATTGGGATATTGTCTGAAGCGATATATCAAACATCTAAATGAGCTATTGTGACAACTATTAATTCCATAAAAATAATATGAACTAAAACACAGTACTTTACATTTTCTAACCTTTATCAGGGCTCCATGCAAGGTTGCTCCGCCCATTACCGTTGTAACCAAGTACTGCTTTCAACTTCAGGTCCTCTTCCCCTGGTTGGGGTACTACAGCATTCTGGATACAAAACAGCATCAGCACAGCTTTTTAAAAACATTCTCAACTTGGGTATTATTCCATTTTTTTACCTGATCCAACATAGAGTTCTTAAAACGTGGAACAAAATGCCGGTAACAATCTGGACGTACTGACTGTCTTTTTACGTTGCCTATCGACCAAAAATGCTGTCAGTCTGGTATTTATACTTCTCAAACTATCAATGTGATCCATACTCACCACTGCCAAAGTGACAAGTGAGAGGGCAGGGACTCTGTAGCTCTGTGACTTTAAGGAAAGAGGCTGGAGATTTGGACATAGTTACCAGTTTTGACTGGCATATTTGGGAACCAACATAAGGACAGTTTTTCTGAGAATCCACAGCTGGCGAGGAGAGACACAGATAGATCCATAATTTCCAAGACAACACAGAAGGGCAGTGGTTACTCTGACCTGAGTACCGGTATTTTCTTGGACTACTGATTATATTTTTACTTGAACAATATTTTGAAGTAACACTACTCTTACTTACTCTACCCACCTTTCACCACATGTACAACATGACTATTCTAAATCCAAACTGAGGTTAAACCAAGTCTGAAACAAGACTACACAATTTCTATATCAGATCCAGGACCAAAGTGTAGGACAAAAATGCATAGTAAATTGGCTCTAATCTTTTATTTTAAACTGCAGAGGAAACTGCATACCACAAGGTGCTTGCATACCACAGTTTGAGAATCAATGTCCTAAAATATGGTCAACGATTTCGGTAAATGTACCATCGTGTATGATGTTGCTGATGTCCAACTGTTGAGGAGGGAGAGAGGGGAGGGGTGCTGCTTGTCGAGGCATGCTGTTAGAGAACTGAACTTGATGTACATCTGTTCAAAAGATTACAAAGAAATAAACAACAACAAAGAGCATTCACAATGTTATATAATATTACCTGAGAGACTTGGAGTTGCACAGTCATTGGTTAATCTTAAAGGTGAACTGTGTACAAGTAGAGAACTCAGTGACTTTCGCTGAAAAACACTACCGTCTGTGAAATACACAAAAACATGCAAAAGCGAATCATACCACTTAACACTTGAAGATTCTGTGGGTTCAGCAAGGAAGTCCCAAATGAATATGGCATCTCCCACAGAAATTACACTGTGCTGGTCAGGAGTGAAGCCCACCTGGCAGATGGGCTGGCTGTGGCCTATGAATGTCTACAACACATTTTAGTGAGAAGAAATGCAAAGAAACATGTAAATTAAAAAAATAAAAAATTGCCATTTTGTGTAACTAACCTGTGATTTCCGCTGCACATTGTAATCCCACACTTTAACAGCACTGTGGCCTGCCGTCAGGAGAAACCGGCCGTCCTCACTGACAGAGAGAGATGAACAATGCTGCTTGTCCACCTTTGACACCTATTACCGGGCACAAATGTACTGACAATTTTCAAAATAGACCAAGACATTAAAAAGCATTAAATTATTAGACCTAAGCTTTTGTTTTCTTTTGCTGGTTTAACTATACAATTCACAAAAAATAAAGGAGCACCATGAAAATGCTGGTTTCAAAGGCTATGTGCAAAAAATAAAATACCAAGGCCCTCTCTAATCATTTTTAAAATGCCTTTATTCATTATGGCATGTCTCGGAGGACCTCACTGAGCCCCAAGGCGTTTCAGCCTGCTGGCCTTCATCAGGGACACACACAAATGCACCATGTGAGGATATACAAGTATTCATCCACCAGCTGTCAGCGGAAGTGCTACAGAGGGTATACTTATGTGGACAGTGGCTAAAACCACCATCAGATGGTGGATAATTCAGACTAACAAGACTAGAGAAATATTTTAATAATGGTGATGAAAGGCAGCGGGGTGAAATAGACTGGGGCTCATAATTAATAAAGGTTTTTCTTTGTTCGTATCTGAGGTAGGACAGCCAGAAGTTCAAAATGAAGCAGAAAAGTCCCCAAACATAATGTCCCAGAGATGTTCTAGGCCACATATGTCAAACTCAAGGCCCGCAGGCCAAATGTGGCCCTCCATATCATTTTATGTGGCCCTCAACAGGGCATTAAAGGTTAACATTAAAAGGTATGATGGTCTTAAAATCTCAATTTATCAGGAGATATGCAGTTACACAGCCATACTTTTACATCTAGGCAAGTGCATATGCAATATTTGTAACTTGAATAATTAATAAATACAGAAAGAGTTAATTAACAAGTTAAAAGGTTTGTTAAGATTTATTTTACATCCGGCCCCTTTGAGAGCAGCCATTTTGGTCATGTGTTTGACACCCCTGTTCTAGGCTGAGGAAGAATGGGGCATTTTTCCAGACCACTGCAAGAGGGACAATCCTTAGGTCTTCTTAGGCACAGAGAGCAACAACAACCACTGTTGAGTCAGGGCCATCAAGATCCAGAAACACTCCCACCAGAATATTAACCAGGAAAAGCTCTTGCCTCGCTCGTCTTTGTGCAAACGAGCAGATAGCAGTCCTGTCCATGGGTTGTGAGCCCTCTACACCCCTGCTCAGGTTACCAAGAATAACCTCCTGGAATCTCCTCCATGCTCTGGAGAGAGCTAGGAGACACAAACCCTCTAGCAATAACACACAATCAGGTGCCATCCTAGACCTGTTGAACTGCCTATATAATGTCTGCATGGTCCAGGAATTGCCTCATGCCACCAATGACACCCGTGGTGACACAAAGCCCACCTGAATGCAAAACTATTGAAAACAAGAGTTTGAAAAAATATGGGGGGTAAACAGACTCCACCTTCCTGTTTTTGGCTTTGCTTCACTGTTGCCCTTATAGTGCACTTTTCAGCAACACTAAAGCAACTGAAACCCCTCAGCACCCCTTCAAGTACAAAAATGACCAGATCAAAGTTCCAGAAGTGTAACTGATTTGGTGCCAAACACCATTTAAATAGTGTTCCTTTATCTTTTTTGAACAGTATATTAATGACATATACTATTATTTCTGTATGACTGCTCTCTGAGTTTAAATCTGCCAACTTCACTACCTCTATGTCAACATCAGGTAAATGCTAGGGTTGCACTGACCCAGCTTTTTCAGTTCTGATATGATTACAATATTATAGCTTGAAATGTCTGCAGATACCAGATATTTACAGATAATGGTGCAGAGAGTGAAAACATTATTTCCATTAATCAAAAATAAAACAGCTACATAACACATTCGGGTCAGTTTTGTCTTGCTTTTTATCTCTAAAGTAACAACAGAACAACTTTGTATAAATAAAAGTTAAAACAATCTGAAACTTTATGGGACAATATGACCAGAAAATATTACATTAATTTATATGTCCAAACAGGATATTGGCTGAATTGATATTTGGAAGCTGATATCTGATCCAGCAAATTTTTCAGTATCGGCACTGATATTCGATACCAATATTGGATCAGTGCATTCCTAGTAAATACCAGGCATTTGAAGTAAATACCTCTCGAAGCACGCGGCCTGTTTTAGTGCTAAGCCAGAGGACCTTGTTAGCAGAAGTGGAAACCAACAAATGATGTGTGAAGGTTGAAGCAAAGCAGACTTTCAGTGCAGACTCCAGTGCGTTCTCCACATCCAAAACGCTTACATCTATACGGAGCAACTACAAATTATGAAGAATAGAGTTTCCTTGTAAAAAAAGAGGCATGAGTGAAAAGACGAGAAACTCAAATCAATACAAATTACCTCCTCTAGAGTCCGTGCATCTAGAATAGTGACAATGTACTCTGATGGTCCAACAAAAGCCAGGCAGCGACTGTCTTGGCTCACTTTCAAAGCATCTGGGGAATGCTTGGTGCCATTAGCAACCATGTTACCTAGAGTGGAATGTGCAAGGTCATTTAAAGATCTTTTACTTTAATACATTTTATACAAATGAAGTTTGGAGACAAAAATATAGGCAACTTATTGCAGGGAAATTTCTGATCTGAATTTGATCCATCCATGATGGGAGACCACAGTGTAGTATCTGGGAACTCGTATGTTTATATTCTTACAGAGTATCAAGAGTAGCGAGAGAAAACCTATCCATACACACGGGGAAAAATTCAAATTTAAAAAAATAAATAAAAATGCTCGTTACCATTTTTGTCATGTGGTGGTGGGGGAAGGATGTATTTTTTCATTGATCAGGGTGAAAGAACAAATAGAAAAAAAAGCACTGCACTAAATTGATCGTGTGTATACTTACACACAACCCTAACTGCAGAGTGGTCTTCATTAACAGCGTGGTATTGTGCCAGAAAGCCCTCAGAGCTAGCACTGTACATGAATTCGCCATTAGGGGAGAAAACTAGGCCAACCACTTCACCTTTACAATGCCTTCAATTGAAGAAAAAAAAAAATAAAAAATCCATTATTCTGAGAAATTAAACAGCTATAAATGGATGCATAAAATAGTGTCTGTACATGTGCTCCACCAGTAGCTTGGCATTGGGAATGTCAAAGATCCTGATAATGCCAGAATTGAAGCCACAAGAGAAAACCTGCTCACAGGGATGAAAGGCCACTGAACAGGGGCAGTCCTCAGATGCAAAATCATACAGCTAAGCACAGAATACATAGAAGGAATTAAAAGGAATTAATGCAATGTTCTATGAAATAAATGTAACATTGTGAGGGTGTACTTGATGCAGAGAATCCATATTCCAGATGCGCACGGTGCCATCAGAGGAGGCCGTTGTCAGATGTCTACGAACACCATCCAAACTGAAGCCTAAGACAGTGTCTGTGTGAGACCTCATCAGAGTATTGTAATCATGGCTGCTCACATCCAAGTATCCTAGGATCCCATTGGATGTAGCTGCTAAAACCTGTAGGCCATCTGAAGACACAGACACTAAACTAACAGGACCCTCGTGCTCTAAAAATACAAAAATAAGAATCAACAATGAGTACATTACTGTCACAGATAAGCAAATAGCTGCACTTAATTTTATTGGTGGTAGGTAAAGGTTGCATTTCACCTACCAGCTTCCAGAAAAACAGAGGAAAAATCAAGGGGCCATAGCCGTAGAAAGCCATCCTCAGAGCCAGTCGCACAGAAGGATGTGGACACACTAATGCTGTTGATAGCTATGCTTGGACCTGGAGCGCACAGGCACACACACTTAAGTCCAAGTACATTTACTTTGAAAATGTAATCATCATCAAGCCTTTTCAGCAACCTGTCATGAAGGTCCGCTTTTCTCTGTGGTCTCTATGCTGCTCTTGTGCAGGTTGTAGTTTTCGAACATGTTTAATCACAACTCTACTGTAGTCAATCTCAAATATATAGCCACTCCGACTGCTTGCATATCTAAAAGGAGAGAAACAAATCAATTACTATTTCTTTCATAATCAAGTGAAGCATTTGTCACTCACAGAGTTCGATTATCAATCTGCTGGCAGGGGGACATTCCCTCTTCAAAAGCAACATCTGTGAAATCTTGTGAATGGTAGTCACCCAGATTGACAGGACAAGAGCGCAGTAAGCCATTGCGCATTCGCCATAGACGGATATTGTCACGACCACACGACACCATTCTAAAACCAAACCCCAAGACAGAAACAGTCAAAGAAGACAGAATGAGTTGTATATCAGCATGTGGGGAATCTTTCAGCAGAAAGAACCAAAAATCTTGGAACTGAGCAGAACAACCCTTTGAGACCCAAGAGCACTGCGGGGGGTAACACAGCTGCCTCACACTCACTATTTATCGCCAAAGGCACAATTCTAAATTTCCAATATGATAATGTGGCCTTCAAATAACAAGTGTTTTCCTCACACCCAAGATAGCTTTGGCAATTATAGTGATATTCATCTGTTGTGGAATAGATTTTTACAACCTTTGAAACTGTGAACCTTTCATTCTATTTATTTTAAGTTTTAAACAGTTCTATATATTTATGTATGCACATTTGTCAGTACTGCAAATCAAAACCAAAACTATAGAATAGCATTTTAAAATACAATTCATTTCGGAAAGGGGTTTGAATTTAGTTTCCCACCTTAACTCTATATAAAGGAACAATGTCATGAATATTCTCAATTACCTCGTTTCATCAAAGAAGGCCACTTTAATAGTGTGAATGTCCACATCAGAGTGTCCTTTGGCCAAGACTGTCACAATCCTCTCCTTCAGCACGTTCACAGTGCTCCACACCACCACCAGCTACAGTAGGTTAGATTAGTATGTAAATCATAGCCTATAATAAAGGTACAGTAGCTTCAGTACAATCCCACACCCTTTCAGATTTCATTACAGTATAGCCAAAAAATAAATCTAATAACATTCATTTTTATTCCAAAAATTCTCACTATTCTACTACAAAATATATAAGATCATTTTACAGTTTTACAGAGAAAAGCATTCACACACTCTAAACAACTGGACGTAACTGCAAATGGCTCAGATTGTTCGCAATCGTGGCTGTGATGGTTTTTCAGCTATTAGTCCCTTTGTGGTAAAATCGACTGTTTGGTGCTGATTGGAAGGTAGAGCTCTATGAAAGCCTTTAATTTCCAAATGGAACAAACCTGAAACAGCCAACATTGACTTTCTACCTAAACTGTAATTAAATGAAAGAATTAACCACGGCATGCAAACATACTGAAGCCACTATAGACTAGTGCAACAACAATACAGCAACAAGCAAATCTATTTAAATCATTACCAAATCGTGGCACTCACTGTTTTACAATGTCGATCTTTACCAACCCCACACAAGATTCCTCCACTGTAAGAAAAACTACCAAATACATAAAATGATATTATTAAACTGAGTAGGTAGTTTCAGGTCATATTTTTGGGATGTGCAACTGAATACCTAAGGGCGGACAGGGAATGAGCATGATTCCTTATTGAGGCAAGGCAGTTTCCTTTTTGGTAATCCCATATCCGAACAACACTGTGTTGACCAGTTTGGGCAGAGGCGAGAACGGTAGTGCTGGCATTGAAATCTAATGCAGACACCTACAAAGTAAAGGAGAGAAGACAAGTTGCTGTAAAATCCAATCTGAATTGAATGACAATGACTATTGAATCTAATGAAAGGCCTTTGTTTTGTACTGAGGGAAAAGGTCATGAATAAGGTAAGCTAGACTGTAAGAAGGTGAGAGAAACAAAAAAACATGTACCTTATCAGTGTGGCCAATAAAGAACCTCTGCCTCTTCGAAGTGATATTCATGGAGACAATAACTGCATGGCACGGATACACCACTTCGTCACAAGATTTGGTCCATAGCGCCTGAATGTGTAATTAATTTATTATGCTTTTGTTCCATTTCTGAGTGACACTGACTATTTTGCTTTTCTGATTTAAAAAAAGAAAATGCATACATGTTTGTTGGTTGCACCTCCAAAACCAATGACACGTCCAAGTTGGAGAATAGGGTCAGGGAGCAGCTTCTATTAAATAAAAAACATATATTATTGCTCTAAAATGATTGTTTAGGACTTACTCTTACGTTACCTCGAGTTGCGTGTGTTCTTTTGGTGATTGTTTGTCAATTATGCAAATCTAGAAGAAAACATTGTATATCATTGCATGTAATGTAGTGATCTTAATCATTCTTATCAGTTTCTTTCCCCCAGCTGAATCTCACCAATTATCCATTCATTTAAATTTACAATATGACACAAGCGATATTAAAAGAGACATTAAAATCATATACTAAAATGTATAGCATTCAAAAGTGCTTTACCTCCTCTTCACTCTCCTCGCTGTGCTTTCTGAGGCAGTCACTAGTCACAAATACATGAACTCCAACTTCATTGTTACAGGGTGGGTTTAATGAAACGTGGTGTGAAGTGGGGCAGACCATCTCTTCTTCATGCAGGTCATGACTGTGAGAAAGCCCGTTGTCTTCCACGTAAGAAGATACCACACCAAGCTCGGGAATGCTAGCAACCACATGAGTCTGATCTCTGGGATGCTGATGAATAAAGTAAAATGACATTCAGAAAACTTTAAGAACACAATGGATAGGAAAAGTGGAGAATCGTATCCAGGGATTACTTGGATAATTACTTACTCGCAAAATAAGGATTTCAACAATTTCTAAAAATAATAAATCTGTTCAAGCAGCAGGCTCGTCACAGACACAGATGGCAAACACATTCCTTGTCAATTTGGCATGGCAGCCCTATCTTTACGTGCCTTTTCTAACAAATAACTGATTGTGAAGACTTGATTGTCCATTTAATTCGCACTTTTTAATGCATTTTATGTCACTTAAATGTGTTTAGTCTTACTGGTTTGGGGGAGGTAATCTGCTGGATGAGAGCAACATGATCCTGAACTGGTTTTCTGAGGGAAACACAATGAGATCTTTCACCAATTGGACATTTTGGGTTTGACGCCGTCCCTGGAAAGATACAAAAATAATGCACTTGCAGTTTCAGGTCACAACAGAGAAATAAGAGAAATAAAATGTATATTCATTAATACATTTTATTTATAAACACATTTCACAAAATATACTTGTAACGTACCCATTTTCCTTCATTCATCAAAAAAGTAAAGGTTCACAGCATTCATCAACTACTTTCAATTCTGTAGAGAGCTATTCTACTAGCTACACAATGTTACACAAAAAAGGACCTGGACATTTTCTGCCACATGCATGCGGTGTAAAATTAGATTGTTCAGTCAAAGCCACAAAGTGTGATGCTGAGCACTACAGTTACTCACAAGTCTGTGGCCATTGGTGGTCTTTTTGAATAGAGTCAAATGGTAATTTGGTGCCTTCTGATGGGAACCTATTGTAACAGAAAAAAATTAATGCAGTAATGTACATAAAAAGCTGTAAAATAAGGTAGGGCTGTGCAATTTATTGGATTCAGTCAATGGTATGCTAGGGTCTTTGAGAGGTTCACAGGCAATTCTCTGTCAGTAAAAGCATTTGATTTGAAGCAGAGTTCAGACTTTGGAGAAAGATATCTGGTTATTATTTGAGTTAAATGCACATGATTAAAAGCCTGTATTTTCTATTTTCAGAAAATTTTAAATTGAAAATACATTTTATTCGTAATATGACAAAAATCAAATTGATTCAAAATGTGTTAATGAGTAAAAAACATTGAGATTTCTTTTGTCACCCAGCACTAAACCATTATTAGGGTTGAGTAATTTTTAGCCTATAGCAGAATGATAATGCTACTCCCAAAAGGTACCTAATATGGTCGTAAAGGTCATGCCAAGAACTTCCTCTGGGCACAGGAAATGCCATGTCCCTGGGAACAGGACCTGTGCCCCGAGAGGAGGATAACCCCATGAGCCTGGCTTCACTGAAAGACACACCTTCAAAAACAAAGTCAAGCATCATTACAACTACACCCACCAGTACTGAGTACACAAGACATAGATAGATGGTAGCAAGTAGTGATTATGGAATATTACTGGGATTAAACAGAAGGTCACTGGTGAACATATTTTTCACAGTCATATTCGCACAAAGTTTAATGGTCTTAAGGTGGTTGTAGCAGCGGTTTAAGTACGTAGAGAGTATGGACTGCAAATCCAGCATCAGACAAGACCAACGCACTGAGGTTGGAGCTGGCCCTATCAAGCCTAAAAAAATAAATACATAAATGAATAAATAAATAAATAAATAAAAAGAAGAAAAAAGTATGTTTATAGACAGTTGTTCACATGGTAACTATAACTGGGCATTTACCTTGTCTAGCAGTCTTAGCTGTGTTTTCATACACTGAATCCTTTGCTGCCCCACAAAGGAATGGAAACTGGAGCCATGTAGATGTTGATTTAAACTCTTTAAACATGTTTGAAAATGAGATACGGACCACCTGGCCCTCCTGTGAGCAGAAATATACACTTTAAAGCAATATACATCAGGTACATTACATACTTCCACTCAACGCAGGCATAGAAATGGTAGTTATCCCCAACAAGCTGTTAAGTGACAACATGTGATAACAGATTACATAAGGATATCTGCATATGTGAAAGTGACTTTATGTAGGGAGGAAAAAAACAATCAAGGAGAAGACTTTATAAAATAAGTTAATTATCATAAAACTACCTGAAAAGGAAATAATACAGGAAATAATGACAGATTTTTAGAAACCTTTCCCCACCAGGTGGCAATGAAATAAAATTAGGAGAAGTACCTCTGCAGCAACATCAATGTGGACCACAAAATATTTGGAAGGAGTAGGTCGGAAAAGCAGGTAAAAGTACTTTCCAGTCAACCCAAGGCTCTGGCTACTGCGTTTGGGCAAAAGGATGTAGCTGTTGGCAGGAATAGGACCATTGATCCTGAACACTGGGCATCTCAAAGTTTTATCCTGAGTGGGGAAAAAACACCAGTGTAGTGTTACTGGTATGGACTTCTAGTCCATACCAGTAACACTACACCTTTACCAGCACAATTTTATACAGTAGCCTACCGTGAATGTTGTGACTTCACCCTCTTTTGTTGTTTTTTTCCACTCTTCAATTTTAACATGTTTAAAAATGTTGACATATGGATGCTGCCAATCTGCAAAGGAGTTCAGAGCACGCAGCGTTCATGACGGATCCAAATATTTTCGTGTAAAGAAGAATTACCTTTGAACGCCATTGTGAGTAGATACTACACTGAATATCCACCTGTTGATGTCCCAGTCAGAACTCATACATGGGCTTGACGTTAGCTAGCAGGCGTAGCTTTCTTAAATTGTCCAACTTTTGCGGATGCTTTGCTTTATATACATATATGATACGTAATTAGAAAACAATACTTTAACATTTAGGTACTATCTCAACATTTAGGAGCTATCTCAAATGCCATCGGACTCGACTAATCCCATCCAATAGTTAAAAAACAAATCCTCCTTCCCGCTTCAGCCACCGCCGTTGTCACGACAGCGCCGACGCTCTGTTTCGCAAGTATTTCTGGGTAATGTAGTTCAACTCAAATTTGTCTGAATAGTTTGCATTGGATTGGTTGGTGGTTTAATTACTTTTATACATAAAACATTGACATTGGTTCACTTCTACATTTAAAAAAAATTAAAATAGCCTGTGTAATTCTGTAATTAACTCGCAATTATGATGCGCATAATTTGCAACTAACATAGACACATATAGAAACATCATGACAATGATTGCACATAAATATTTACATTCATAGTTCCTCAAAGGTGCAGGATCTCACACCTGCTTGTCTCCATGGAGATGTTATTGCTTTAAAAAAAAAACAAAAAAAAAAAACACAATCCACTATATATCCATCTAAATCCACTACATATCCATCTCAATCCACTATATAGCCATCTCCATGGAGATAAGAAAGTGACTCCACCAGGCCAAGTTACAGGTCGACTAACCAATGGTCAATAACCTCTTCCAGTATTTTTAGCCCAGTAGCTAGAGCCAATTTCCCCCAAATTATATGAAAATTGCAACTTCTCCATAACTTTACAGCAAAGCAGAGAGCTGTTCAAGTTTTGTGCATTGGCCTAAACTCTTCAAATAAAGCTAAAAGTCTTTTTTTTTTTTGTCAGGTGGCCAGCCGACACTGATGTTGTAATACAGTAAAAAGTGTTTTTGGTGGTATTTTTGAGCAATACAATACTTTTTATTAATAATAAAATAATTAACTGATGAAAGATAAAGAGGTAATACTTGAGGCAAAGCAATAACATCCTCATTGAGACATGGAGGTAACGGACCCACCGCAGTAAAACTTATGTTGCATCTTTAAATGTATAATAAATGAGAGAATGTTACTCTGTTTCTTCATTTACTACATGTGGCAGTAAGTCCATAGGGTCCTGGAGGTGTATGAGAAAGGAAACCTGCATAGCCACTGATTGCTGCCTGCTATTATTTAGTTCCACATTGGGATCCATAATGTCTTTATTTAGTGATGCTGATGCACAGTTTTGCAGAGAAGCTTGTGGTTGTGGGGTGAGTGGCTGACTCTGACACCTGAATGTCTGTGAACTGTCAGGAGTGCGGGACGACCCTTCGGCCAGTGAGAACCTGTTGCCTTCAGGGACCGTGGCGATAGAGAGTGTTTCTACTCGCGAGTCAGCCACTGCTAGTCACTGCCCACAGCACATCATTGCAGCCTCTGTCCTCCAACTGTGTAATTTTCTCTTTAACTCCATTCTAACCTGTGTCCAAAGGAGAGGTAAATCACTGTAGGAATTGCAATTTATGGTCAGAAACAATGGGGTTAGAAACAACAGGGTTAAAAAAAGTAACACATTATGAGGCAATTTCCAATTTTCCAAGCAGTTTGCAATTTCATTTAGTCCAACTGCCAGAAAGCTACTCTGAGCAGCTCTTTGCCATGTGACAAATAGGAGGTCAATAATTGTATGCGTGAACAAGTAATACAAAAGTCACAAACCTCTTTATTGGCATAACAATAAAGCACAGCCACGATGAATCCCTGCCAATACAAAAGAAAGTATGATAAAATGCTCTGTTTGTTCAGACAACTGTATTTGAACTGAACTGTGCTCAACATGTATTCACATACTATTAATTTTACCTGAAATGAACTGAGAAAAAGAGTGAAGAAGACTTTGATGTAACGCAGCAAGCCTGTTGTCTGTTCATCTGTGGCAAAGATGAATACAAGCTCATGGATACCAAACAGCGGGATAAGGGTAAGGGTAGCCTTGGCTAGCCTGGAAAGAAAACCATATGCAACATCATGTATTATCAAGAAAAAATGAAAACAGAGTGATCTATTGTGTAGTAGTCTGAACTAACCCACCTCAGTTTATAATCAGGATAACCTCTTTGATTGCTGGCTCTGAGCTTCAAAAAAATCATCTTGATGACTTTCAGAAAAATCATAAAGTTAACCTGTTGGTATACAAAAATATAGACATGAATAATTACATAGACAGTAAATGTGCATCATTTGGGATACATGTTAAATATATTATTCCTACCAGTGAGGCAAAAAGAATAGGAAATCGAATTATCCACCAGTAGTTCATATTTTCATTAAATGCCCAACATCTGAATAGGAAAAATATATGTTATCATTTGAGATTTTTGCCAAATCGCATTCAGTAAGGTGATTGGGGCGACAGTGGCTCAGTGGTTAGAGTGTTGGTCCCCCAACCCGAAGGTCGTAGGATGAAGTTCCGCTCGGACCAAGTTCTGTCATTGTGTCCTTAGGCAAGACACTTCACCCACATTGCCTAGTATGAAAGTAGTGTTTGGACGAATTAGAGGTGGTGGTCGGAGGGGCAGATGGTGCAGCCTCGCTTCCGTTTGTCTGCCCCAGGGCAGCTGTGGCTACAGTAGCTTACCATCACCAAGTGTGGAAATGAATGAATAATGACTATAGTGTAGAGCTTTGAGAGGCTTTGACAAGCCTGTAAAGCGCATTACAAGTGTAAGCCATTATTATTATTATTATTGATGTTTTACTCATTGTTTTCTTTTAATATCTTCATCACAACCCAGGGAATCACAAAGAGCACTGGTGTTCCTGAGACAAAAACAAGAAAATCATATGAGCAGCAACAATTATAAAGACATAGAGTAAAGCCAGGTAAATTGGGTTACTTTTTTGCAGTTTTTTATAAATAGCTAATAAAAACAAAGGCTATAAAAATGTTTGTTAACATCAATGTAAACCTCCACAAAATTTTTGTCACCAAGTCACCAGTTTTTTATTATTCAGTAAGAATATCTCAGATAACTATTAAATAATTTTGAATTTCAAGTTTTACTTTGACCTCAATTTTATTTGATGAGCAAAAATGGGCCACATGATAAAACAAGCCAATGACTGAATAGGATGTCTAATATTATAACCATCAAGGAAATGGAGTTGTTACACAACTCCAGTCACAATATACTGTGTGCTGACAGCTCAATTGCACTTATTTTACTTTCTGTAGCATCTCTAGAACCAACACTGCAAATCCATTGTGCTCATGTTCAGGGAAACCTTCTCACTGACCAGGGGCATGTCCATCCCAACTATTAATTAACACTATCAGACTGAACCTTCTACATACTTTTAGTAGGGTGTATGCTCATGGGTAGCTACCAAAGGATAATCGGGAAGGCTAAATTTTGTGTTAATTTGTTGTACAAAATGTAAAGATATTTTATCAAAATTAATCAACAAGCAGCGGCCATTTTACCAAGGACAGGCTGTAAATTGAGTTTAGAAAACTGAGTGATACAAGAGCTACGCCCCTCCTCCAACTTTGGGTGGCCTATTTTACTTGTTGGCCCAATTTACCTGTCTTTGTCCTAAATTACATGCTGGGTGATTACAATCTATTGAACATGCCCTAAATGGTATATTTTAAAGAAGATATATATAAAGATATATTATGAGGAAGATATATTGTGCTTTTGTCTGGCTGGTATATTGGTCTAGGTATAAACTGTGACATTATTATCATTTTATAGTTTTGACTTTCTAAACCTAAAATGATCTAATAAAAGAAATGGGACCACTGACGTCTGATTAAGAATTTATATTTTTTATGTTCTGTGCAGAACTGCCTGTGAAAGTGCATCCAGTGGTCACCAGTGTCTTGTGGTCCTTCCTCCAGTCAGCGCAGCATACAAGGAACACAACTCAGATAAAACTAAGCATTAATGAATGTGCACCAAGGCAATTAGACTCTTAATACATGAGAATTAATATCAAACGAATCAAACGTGCATAAATCACTCTAACTTAAACTGGGTAAATGAGAAGGGAAAATAATTATAACATGATTAAAAGTTAATTTTGCATAATATGTCCCATTTAAGCTAAAAATCACACTATAAAGATGTAATGACAGGGCTTTTACTTACCCCATCCAACACACATGTAAGGTAAATATTTATTGTTCTCAGTAAATACTGATGCGATGAGCACAGCGTATAAATAAAGTGCTTCTCCAAAGAACCAATAATGATTGGCTAACACGCAGTACTGCATCATGACCTGGGCAATCCTGCAGCCAATAGCGGCCTACAAAGATGTAAAAGGAGATCACTTTAATCAAGAATCACAAAAGTATAGTGCAATGACTGTTATACCCTGTTGAGTGAGTGAGGCACTTGGTGTCACCCTAAATACCAAATTTTATCTTTTAACCTGATAAATAATATATGGCCTTGAAAGTGATTTTGATGGATAGAACAGAACGCAAGGGGGGAAGGCAGTTCCCTGATATATCCTTGGTAAATGTATCAAAATTTAGCTTAACACAAATTACCTGAAAAACAACAATTCATCTTGCAGCGCAGCCTAATCAGAGTAAATTACCAGCATTATCATCTCTCCCTGCAAGGCCCATTGTCTGACTGTGCCAAACTGATAACACTGATAACACTGATAACAATGTACTGCTATCCTTGCAACATGTTTTTATGATTAAACAATGGTGCAACAGGAGAAAATGCAAAGCATGTATTTAGGTATCTTGAGTCCAGGTATGTCAGAAGATATAAGGTATAAGATATAAGAGGATATAAGTTTGTCCACCAATTGTCGATTACCAAATAGTGAAGCTTGTTTAAATGTAGAGCTTCACTGAAACATCCTAATGCACTGTTATCTCACCATTGTCTTCTTTCTAGATCTACAAGCACAATGCCTGCTCTGATTGGCCAGAACTCGCTGAACTCGGTGTGCTATTTAAAACTACAGAATTCATTTTTACACAGTTTACAACTCTTCTAAATTGCTTCTAACATTGTGTGAAAAAGTACTTTAAGTGGAATTTTTCATGTGTACTTTTTTATTTTTAGTAGAATTTTTGCAGCAGTATTTGTTTATATAATTGAGAAACGCTATGAAACTGTACTTTTGCTTAAGTGCAAATTTTCATTGCTCAGCTATAATTAGGGCACACCAGCCCCATTACTCAAGTCCCAGCCTTGGGTACTCCATCTTTGTCTTACCTGATGACTTAACATGTCACTAACGTCTGAGTGCTTCATGATTTCTCGTCCCCAGTGCCTCTCCAACATTGTGTCTTTGACTATGACAGACACTGCTCTCAAGATGAAGGACAAGAAGAGGTTGGCATGGATGTAGTTCCTCGTGCAATGTAGTTTTCTATCAGCAAAAACATATGTTATTACTTTGCTAAAATGAATCGTTTACATCATGTACATGCAAAACAGTCTGTTACCTAAAGCTTAGAAGGATAATAAGTGCCATAGTCAGCGTGAAAAGTGATAATGAATATCCAATTGTGTACAGCATCCGAAAGCTCACTAAGAGTTCTTTTAACCATAACTGCAATAGAAAATATGTTAATTAGGTCAAAATTGAATGTTCACTTTCATTTCCACTGTGGTTCTCGCATCCTCATGTAAAAAAGGGCAGATAATTGCTCTTCTCTCTGCTTCTTGTACATTTTCTCCACTTCATGACAGTATTGTTTGTATTTATATGTATTTTGTGAATTGAATAAATAAAAAATATCTACGGTTAAATGTCAAAATCATACATTTCTTGCCTGACCAGCTAACACAACATATTCAGTGATTTCTGATGGGTGTGATTGACGGTTAGATTAACTAATCAGAGAAAGACTTGGTCCATTCATTGTTCACCATTCCTCTGATACAGTGATTTGTAAACTTTTCACACCAAATACAACTGGTACTGCCACCTAGCGATATATATTCAACATTTTGAGTATCTAAACTTCTAAAACGGTCACAATTACTATTTTAATTCTTACGATTACTTTGCGACCTGGAATAATTATGACTATCAATTTTCCAAATAAACTTGTTATCCCAAATCCCTGCAAATGTGACTGGGTCAGTGTAGAAAGAAGGATATAAGACTTGATTCAGTAGTGTTCTCAGCTGCAGATATTTTTTGATCCTACCTCTTGAGCAGCAACCTCTATTTCTTCCTCACACTGGCTCTTATCCCTCCACACCTGTCCAATTTCATTTTCCTCCCAGATGCCATTAGGGCCACAGCGTCTACGCACGACACCCTGAGCCACTGTGAGGGAAAAATACATAATTTCACCCCAACAGATGAACGGTTTAAACTGAAATTATCCAAAGTATTAGTCTTGGTATGGTCCCAAAAAAGCAGTGTTAACAACTTTGCCTTTGCACTAGAAAAGCATCATACAGAAAAGTAATTTAAAAAGTTGCTCAACGACATGACTGTATTTTGAATAAACTAGAAAATAATGATCCGGGGAGGGATAATTTTCATACATCTACTTAAATTGACAGGTTAGGTTAGGTTGTTAACATGATTATAATTGAAATTGCATTAAAAGATGATTCATTTTTAGAACTTAGTGCTAATTTTCCTTCTTTTTTTTCAACTTTTCTTCACTAAGTGCCACTTGACTTGTGTTAACTCTTGATAAAAAACTGACCACAGGTATGATTCGCCCGTGAAATAATTAGAAAAATATAAAAACCTCATAAACACTTTAAATGATCTAATTCAAATCATCACTATCATCTAGCTATTTATATAAAGAATATAACGTATTTACAAAGAAACACCCTGTGAAAGCAAGGGACAGCATGAACAGGAGGTCAGTAATCAAAAAGCACAACGATCACATACCTTTGTCAAACCAGGGCAGATAGAATGGACAGGTTATATTGACCATACTACCAGCGGGAGTGTCTGGCCAGCAGGCATAGTGATCAAATGTCCTGTTACAGAACAAGCCACCTTGAAAGAAAATTAACAAAACAAATGTGAGAACGTGTCATTGTGTGTACTTTTTCATTTTTTATATGGCTAAAAGTCTAAATATATTAAGCTTGAGATAAAAATGGTTACGTTAATAGGAACTTGAAATTCATAATGCAATGTTAAAATATCTGATCTATATGTGCAATTGTGAGGTGAAAGTATAGGAGGACGTAATTAAATAAGTATTGTGTGATTTTTACTTTACTGCATTTTTGTCTTTTTTCGTACAAGAGCTTATTGTGGTAAATAATTGTGGTAGTAAGTGGAAAAAAATGTCCTTTACAGCTTTCTGGTACATTCAAAGTAAAAGTCGGAATTATTGGGCTCTGGATCATCATTACCCATGCTGACATTTATAAAGGCTTTGTTCACTCACACCCGTCCCCTGCCGCACCCCCTGCATATGAGCGTAAGTACCTTGGGGAGCCACTTCACTCTCAATCATTTTAATACAGTCATCTTTGTACTGCAGCCACTTCCGATACGTCTCCTCTAGGACTTTTCCGCTGGACACGTCAAACTGCAGAGACAATCAATCAAACTTACATGACCACATGCCAAAGTTTATTTCAATTATATATGCACTTTCCAACTGTAAAAGCAACACAGAAAAATTAGGCCTCTTTGTGTAATCAGCTAGTGTAAAATCCACGTATCATAGAAGTCACTGTTTAAGAACATTTACTATTCCAAAAAAAGTAATGGCTCAGTCTTTTTGAAAACAGTGTGAACAAGTATGAATTAGCTTCAGGTCGATCTCCCAACGATGTGCGCTGCCTACAGTACTACAGTGTCATACACGGAGTCATACGCGCCCCCCCCCCCCCGGTATCTCACCGCTCTCCAGATACAACAACAATGTTCTCAGACAATAACGGTTGGTATGTTTGCTGTGAAGTACCACTAGACAGACAAAAGACAATACTAACCTTTGACAGTTGCAGAAACAGCACACACAGAAAAGCCATAAACTCCTGTGTCATCTTCATCTTGGCTCCTTCACACTCATACGTACAGGGGTGAGCAGTAGTGAGTCCCCACTTCACATCAAGTTCTCTCACAGTTCATTGAATTTCACTGCTACAAAAGCAGAAAATATCCTCATTTAATTACACTGGGTTACAAAAAAAACATTTTTGAAAGTTGTCTGTGTTTTTTCAACTGAATTAGGACCATTTTGCACCGCTGAATCCAAAAATGATATCCATTTTTCTCAGTCAGGTCAGGTTTTTATGCTAATTTGATTTTGATAAATCCGATCTTCTGACTAAATTGATTACAATTTTGTGACATTATCAGTTGATTTTCTTTAATATTTCTCATCCAAAAAATGTTTTAGGAGATAAAAAATAGTTTTCTAACAGAATGTATTAATTAAATGTTACGTTATGTTAATTGATAAAGATAAGTACATGTAAATTGGAACGTTACATTATCATTGTGCAAAATTCAGGACATGAACTTCTGTTTTTATGAACCCCTTGAATGCTCAGCAGCAGGGATGTCTCTCTTCAGAGTCCAACAGTAATCAGCCATCATGACTGCATCCCAGCGTCCCCGATACCTGGTCTCCATCTCTTTTATGTCCTGATGGAATCTCTCCACCTGCTCATCACTCAGTGATCCCAGATTCTCAGGAAACCTGAATATTTAGCTCCTTTTGGGAAAAAGGATGTGGAGCATCATCATTAAAACCACACTGGAGGAATATTTGTCACTGATGTCAGGAACTTCTACAAAGACAGGTACTGGAATTTCATAACAGTGAGCTACAGGATGACGTGCTGATTCACGGTCAGGATACTTGAGGCTGCTTCGGTTCTTTCTGTTGATCCCAGTCACATCAATAGCCCAGAAGTAGCTATTGATGTCGGCTCCCTCCAAACTATGGGAATTCCAAACTTCAGACAACTCTTCTTGCCTTTAGTCCACTGACGCAGATACTCGGTGCATGACTTGCATGCCATGTGTGGCGCCCAAGCTTCATCTTGGTCACCAAGTTTAATACCAAAATAAGCATGATAAGCACGCTTTATGAAACTTGTGACTTGATTCCTGTTAGAAACATTGGTGTATTCACTGCAGATGTAGCAGAATATGTCAGGCTTATTTTTGCAAGATCTTCTAGTCGAAGCCATTTCATTCACTTGTAATATAAAAAAAAACAACAATTAGTCATAAGTTGGCACATGCAAAATCTTCAGAATTTGTTTATAGCGAGAAATATAACAGAATTTTGCATCATATGACGTGAAAATACTCATACATGTAAACAAAATCGTCCAAAAACAAATATGTAGCTTAGTTCAGAACGTTGACCTGACTGAGCAAAACCAATGTGATTTTTGGATTCAGCACATCAAAATTATCCTAAATCAGCTAAAAAATCTTAGACAATAAATTTAGTGTTGACCAGTGTTATTAATATGACCTATTGCATTTTAGATAAGACCTTTTTTCTGGCACACTGACCTACTTTTGTAAAATGTGTTACTAAGCCAATTTCACTGTATTGCACCTTGCATCCATTAACTTCGTTGTTACCCATTTTATCCATGTTATTGCTTTACCTGGAATATTCCACTGATGTTAAATTCATCTTGCTTATCTTCATTTACTTTATTACTGATGTTTTTATTACTCACAAATGCATAAAAAATACGTTCTCACTGTAAACATCAAATTATTTATGGACTAAGTTTTTTTGTTTTTTTGTTTTTTAATAATTAGCCTATAAGAGTAAAATGTATTGATTTATGTTTGTTTTAACCCTTATCCTATCTTAATTTTTGATTGCATGCTCTTTTACCAGACCTAATGCCTGCATTTTAGTTTCTATTCCTACAGCTGCCATGATTAAATTATCTCCATTATTTTTTAACAGTTTGTCCAAACCTGGTTTAGACCTGGTTTTACCTTGATTTGGTTTTCATCTAGGCCAAGATATTATTTTCAGACTATAACCTATTCTTTGCACAACTGAAAACAAAAAATACTAAAGCAATCCGTTTTACTGTAAAAAAAAAAAAAAAAAAAAAGACAAGATTCTGAAAAATTCTTGTTTGTGCTGATGTGCCCATGAAACTTATACACAAACAAGGTGTGATGGTTTCACTAAGCACAGTCCCACAGGCTGTTCCGCATGAGGATAGGTTTATTATGATCTATACTATAGATAGATAGCTGGATACTATAGATTATAATAGACCTATCCTCACGCGGAACACTACACGTCTACACTATAGATTCTATAGTGTAGACCTTTGTCTTTGTGTCCCAAACACAACGGAATGGGCACCCGGTGACACCTGTCGATATTAGAAGCAACCTCAGAAAACAAACTTATCAATTGCCAAATGCGCATATGCCAAATTATTTATAGCCCGAGTGCATTATTTCATTTAGTCCATTGTCACATATTGATATTATGTCCACATTTGTCAAGAGCCTTTGTCTTGAGCCTTGGTCTCATCTCCAGGGCTCACACCTCCGGCTCCTTCACTATAAGCAGCTTCTCTTTTAGGCTCCATATTGGTGGTATTTTGAGTTTAGCTTTTGGCAGTAAGTGTAAAACAAATCTCGAGACTCAAGAAGGAACTGCTGCAGCCTAAATGCTTTTTGTGATAATTTAACAAATGGATGAAATGATCATTGACACAAATAGGTCCTGATCAGTAGCCATGAAAGAGACACCAAAAAACAAACAAACCGATAAATAAATAAATAAAATAATAATAATGAGCTACTGAGATATGTGAGTTATGTGAGATATGTGAGATATGTGAGATATGTGAGATATGTGAGATATATGATGTAAGTGATATGACATTTGCGCCTCGTGCTTGTGTGCGCACCTGAGCACTGCGATCTCCAGACACACGTGAAAAGGCAACGAACTGTCTCGTAACAATTATCCAACTCTACTAGGCAACTTTTAAATTTTTACACTATTTAGGTTAAAACCTGATCACATATGAGAACACATCCAGCTAGTCGTTATTTTTGTCACATGAAGGGATATTTTTTGATGAATCGTGCCCCATAGCCTAATGCAGAATGTTTCTAACTTTGCCCATGTCACGATGTGAACGACAGCTATTTGTAAATGAAAGTTTAACAAAACAAAATGCTTTAAAAACTTTCCATCTGACGATAACGACGAAGAAATAGCTCGCAAAAGACCGCGCCTTTTCAAAAAAATCATTGATATGATCATTAATGCAGCTTAGACAACTCATTTTCTAAAGATGGGGCTAAATGTAAGCTGTTCTTACCTGTGCACGGTGATGATGCTGACAGCGTCTCTCACAGGTTGTGTCCTGCGCGTCGATCTCTCTTCATCTGACAGAAGCGGCTTGCTGCAATTTGTCCATTGCGTTATTACGCAGTGCCACAGAAACACGCACCAACAACAGCCGCGTTAACCAACACTCCACAGCCTACACACTCCTTGCATTATTATGGCGAAAAACATAAAAAAACAAAACAAAAAAAAAAACAACAAAAAAAACCACACCACCACCAACAACAACAACAACAACAAACATCACAACTGTTTTAATGTAACCTAGTAATTACAGTTTTCACAGTTTCCTCAGTCAAGTAGAAGGTTGTTTTAGTAGGGTATGGCCTACTGACATTTTCATTTGGAAGTGATTCATTCAAGGCATCATGCCACTTCTTTGTTTTCCATATCCAAAGTGCAGAGAGAACAGCAGAGAAAAGCAGTAGATGCTGACATAAATGTGAAAGATCAGGTGGCCTAATCAATCTTGTTTGTATAACCAGTGGTTTCAAAATGTAGAATTATATCAGAGATTATGTAGGATCATATTTTGCAGTGACTCTGGTGAACTACCAAGTGTCTGTGATATGGAGTCAGCTCTTCATCCAGAGACCCACAGATGCCCCGACCCTTCACCTGGCTGAATATCCCCATATCGGGCTGACCCTTACCCTATCCTAGATGAGCCCATCTGGTTCTAAAAGGATGCGTCAGTCCTGGACACATCTGTAGCCTGTCTGTCCAAGGGAGTGGATTTCTCTTGGTTCCCTGGAGGTTTCTTTTTTCTCACTGGCTGTTTTACTTGTTTCCTCTGAATGTTGTGTGCTCTGTGTATCTTTTATTGACCAATAACTGTTTCATTGTTTGATTTTCGAACTTTCTGTAGGTTAAATCAATATTTTTGTGAAGCCTTGCAAGGCAGCAGCTGTTGTTATTTTGGGTTATGCAAAAATAAACCAAATTGAATTCTGATTCGTCCCATAAAAATGATTTGTTCCATAAAAATGAGCCAACCTGTGGATTGTCTCTTGATTATATGGTCCATGAGTGGCTTGATGTTATACTCGATGCATTGCCCTCATTTTGTTGTTGGTCTGTTTTCCTCATGCATCATCAGTTACTGATTACCACTTAGTCAAGGATAATCTATTCTTCATTTCATCTGTTGTGCTGCCTTTCAGTTTACATTTTTTTTGCTGTTGCTTTAGCACAATTCTCAAATCAAAAGTGAGGCAAGGCAAGTTTATTTATATAGAACAATTCATCCACAAAGTAATTCAAAGTGCTTTACAGAATAAGAAGGACATTAAAATCACACAAATCAAAACGTAAATAATCACAAATAATGATCATAAAATTAACATTAAAACAGAAGAGTGCAGAATGAAATCCTTTCAGTCGTATGCACAGATAAATAGCCTTTTGAGCCTGGATTTAAACATTTTCAAAATATATTCCCCATGTTTAGTCCTGACTCTGGGACCAGCAGGAGGCCGGTCCCTGAAGTTCTCAGAGTGTGAGATGGTTCATATGGCACTAACATTTCGGAGTACTGGTCCATGGAGAGACTTGTTCACAAGCAGAGCTGCTTTAAAGTCTGTTCTCTGAGCCACAGGAGGCAGAGACCTGAGCACAGGACACATGTGTGAAGTACTTCCTGGTTCTAGTCCTGACCTGAGCAGCAGCGTTCTGGATGTACTGTTCTGTCTTAAGGCTCGTTTGGAGAGGCCAGTGAGCAGGATGTTACAGTCGTCTAACCTACTGGAGACAAATGCATGGATAAGTCTCTCTAAGTCCGGTTTTGACAGTTTACCTTTGATTTTTGCAATGTCTGTATGATGTGATGTGGCTGTTAAAGTTCAAGTCTGAGTCCATTATTGCCCCTAGATTTCTAGCCTGATTGGAAGGTTTTAGAGAGAGAGACTGGAGGTGACTGCTGACATTTTCTCTGTGTTTCTGTGGGACAAAGATGATGACTTCAGTCTTGTCTGAGTTTATCTGGAGAAAGTTGTTTTGCCTCCACACACTGATCTGTTGGATGCAGTGGCAGAGTGAATCCACTGGTCCATATTCACCTGCTGCAGTGAGAATTGTGAATTTTTAAGATTTTTACATGCAATAACATAACAATAAATACAAGCTGAAAAAACAATTGCAATACAAATTATCGTGTGAAGTGCTTCATTTTTTTTTTCAATAGGTTTACCACATTTTCTGAAACCTTTCACAAATCTGACTAATCTTTTGCACACTTTTCAAAACTATGTTGTCTACACAAAGCAGAAAACAAGACAGACACAGTAGAACCAGAATCCACATGTAAAAGACATCTGTAGAGAAAATCTGGGAACGATTCAAATACTTGGAGTTCAAAGTATGATATAGTTCAGAATCAGTAAAAAGCAGAGATTTGAAAGTGTCTTGTTTTGTGACCTAAACCTAAATGACAGCATATGCGTCACCTTGAAACCAACAGAAACAGTGTGATACAGGTCCTACAGGTCTCTAACTCCCTCACACTACACATGTGTAAAGTGTTCTATTCTCCGGCCGGTGTGAGGATGGTTAGATAAATCTGATGACTCTATTCATATTTTAAACACAATCTTTTTTTGTGTGTTTTAGTATTATTTTTTTACAGGACTGTTTTAAGTTGTATTCACAATGTTTACTTTTTCAAAAAAAATCAGCATAATTTTGGGTGTTATGTATGAATAGTTTTGCAAAGTGTGCAATAAAAAGTTTCAAAAAAAGCGTCAAAGCAACTGAAAAAAATTCTACAGATTGCCTTACTGTTTGCAGCCATAGCCACCAAAATGATGACAGTTTTTCCCAGAGATTTTTAAAAGTCAATGTTCAACCTGCAAATAATTAAATTACTCACTACAAGTCATTTTCTTGTTTGTTTTTTATGAAGATCAAATGCTTTGTGCAGTGTTTCAAATTATTTTATACAATTGTCTGCTATGTCTTACACTGCCATTTGCTTTTGTCAGACTGTTCAAAATTAATTGTAGTGAATCACTTTAACACACTTCTTTATTGAAAACTGGTATTTACAAAACACCTCACACAAAATCCTGAACTGAATTTTAGTTTTCCAAACAAATCTTAGCAGTTTTTCCATTCAAAACTGACCAATCAATCCCCCAAAGCCATTTTTCAAAACCGTCAAACTGTGGTCATGTGTTTTACGTGCTCTTTCATTCATTTAACGCTGCAGCTCAGATTTCTTATTTCTGCTCTCAGTGATGAGAGCTCTCAATGGTTTAATGCAGTCTGTCATTGGTGTTCACATTTTACACAGATAAAGGGCTGGAGGAGTTGTCACTGATCATGTGTGTTTCTGAATGAGAGCGAGTGTTCTGTTCTGAGAAAGAGCCTGAGAACTGATGAGAAATGTTCCAAATGATGTGACCACCTGTGCCCCTGTTCAGATACATGTTTTAATCAAATGATCAAACTAAATTTAGTTTGAAAAAATGTGCTAAATCTGCATTTGTCTAACGGAAATATAGTTCAAATTCTAAATAAGGTAATTTCGCTAAATTCCACAAGACTATATACCTTGTTGTGTCTTTTATTACGATACAAAAGTGTCAAACCAGAAAAGGTCCATCAACAGTCAATCAGTCAATCAGTGCATTTAAATTGAATAGCCATGACTGTTAAATAGCCTTAGTGTTTTAATTCAGCTTTAAGTCAAATATTCTTTAGCTTTTTGTGTGGCTTTGGTCAACAAAATGTAGTCAATTAAATTATAGATTTCTGTAGAAAAAAATCTTGGTCTGAAATTGAGCTCTTTCTTTGAAAAAAGTCATAAATCAAACAGTTTCTTTAGGAACATGGTGCATTTTTCTGTATTTTGATATTTTGACAAAAATTAATACAGGTGGTAATTGACAATTAACAATGTTTTTAAGGTTTGCATCCAATCATGAGCATGATCTTTTTTGTAAACTCAAATGTGTGTCTTTGAGATGGTCAGGTTAGCTCAAATCAAGGGCACAACTCCAAAACATCATAATTTGAATGTGCACAATCTATCATATTGTTACATTATAACATACTACTACTACTACTACTACTACTAGTACTTTCACTAGCTGTCAGCATCTGGGCCTTGCACTAAAATGTACTATTTTGAGCTCTAATATATTTGATTTGATGGAAGATATCCCGCAGCTCATGACTTTTTTTCCTGTTTCATTTCCTTTGACAGCAGTCTCTTTGAGAAAATAATTAGCTGGGTTGGACCTCTCACGTTATCTGCTTTCACAAAACCCTTTTATTGCATATTAAAGTACTGATCAGCACTTCCATAAGAACGCTCCTTGTGGTCTTCTCCATAATTAACTCATTTGCTGACCATTAGCTACAGCAGGATATGGACTGGTACTGCACTGGAGCTGTAATGCAGTATCTGTAACACTTTTATAGTTTGTAAAAAAAAAAAAAACAAACAAAATTGCATGTTTGTAGTAAATATCTAGCTCTCAAATAAACATAAAACATGTACACTTACAATAATTAAACATTGAAATATGAGCTTTATATGCACATAATGACAGGGTAGCTTTATTATTATGGTACTGTAAAGGCTATTGATCCAGATGTTGAAAATGTTAACAGTAAATGAAAAAGACAACCATTCTGACATAATTAGGGTAGGTGGATTAAAAGTACAATTTGGATTAGGCTCTATGGACAGATGTTGAAAATTACCACAGGAATATGTTATACCACTTCACATAATACATCTGGTTTTATCAAATTGCCCTTCATCAGACTGCACAGCGTTATGTACTCTGCTGAGAAGATAACACTGGTCAACACTAAATTTATTGTCTAAGATTTTTTAGCTGATTTTTGATGTGCTGAATCCAAAAACCACATTGGTTTTGCTCAATCAGGTCAACGTTCTGAACTAAGCTACATATTTGTTTTTGGATTATTTTGTTTACATGTATGAGTATTTTCACGTCATATGATGCAAAATTCTGTTATATTTCTCGCTATAAACAAATTCTGAAGATTTTGCATGTGCCAATTTATGACTAATTGTTTTTTTTTTAATATATATATATTACAAGTGAATGAAATGGCTTTGACTAGAAGATCTTGCAAAAATAAGCCTGACATATTCTGCTACATCTGCGGTGAATACACCAATGTTTCTAACAGGAATCAAGTCACAAGTTTCATAAAGCGTGCTTACCATGCTTATTTTGGTATTAAACTTGGTGACCAAGATGAAGCTTGGGCGCCACACATGGCATGCAAGTCATGCACCGAGTATCTGCGTCAGTGGACTAAAGGCAAGAAGAGTTGTCTGAAGTTTGGAATTCCCATAGTTTGGAGGGAGCCGACATCAATAGCTACTTCTGGACTATTGATGTGACTGGGATCAACAGAAAGAACCGAAGCAGCCTCAAGTATCCTGACCGTGAATCAGCACGTCGTCCTGTAGCTCACTGTGATGAAATTCCAGTACCTGTCTTTGTAGAAGTTCCTGACATCAGTGACAAATATTCCTCCAGTGTGGTTTTAATGATGATGCTCCACATCCTTTTTCCCAAAAGGAGCTAAATGTTCAGGTTTCCTGAGAATCTGGAATCACTGAGTGATGAGCAGGTGGAGAGATTCCATCAGGACATAAAAGAGATGGAGACCAGGTATCAGGGACGCTGGGATGCAGTCATGATGGCTGATTACTGTTGGACTCTGAAGAGAGACATCCCTGCTGCTGAGCATTCAAGGGGTTCATAAAAAACAGAAGTTCATGTCCTGAATTTTGCACAATGAACGTAACGTTCCAATTTACATGTGCTTACCTTTATCAATTAACATAATGTAACATTTAATTAATACATTCTGTTAGAAAACTATTTTTTATCTCCTAAAACATTTTTGGATGAGAAATATTAAAGAAAATCAACTGATAATGTCACAAAATTGTAATCAATTTAGTCAGAAGATTGGATTTTTCAAAATCAAATTAGCATAAAAACCTGACCTGACTGAGAAAAATGGATATCATTTTTGGATTCAGCGGTGCAAAATGGGCCTAATTCAGTTGAAAAAACACAGACAACTTTCAAAAATGTTTTTTTTGTAACCCAGTGTAATTGGCTGTAGCCTCCCATCTTTCCAAGACCAGTATTTCTCCAGGAACTGTGGGTGAGCAGGTTGGACCACAGCTGCCCCTTCTCACCCTGGATACTGACTATTCGAGCCACTCCCCTCAGACAGGAGGCTACCGTCCATTTGGAACAGAACCTATACACTGTGCTCTGTGGTTGCATCCATATTAACCTTAACGGACCTTAACTTCAACCAAAGAAAATTCATTGTTTGTGAATTTTGCTCACTGATAATGGCAATAACATAAAGTTTTTCGGATGTCACAGCAGGACTGTTGGGCATATTACATTAAACACTCATCACTCGTGTCTATGTCTATAAATAGGCTTTGTACAATGTCAACATATACCTCTCGAAACATAGTCAATAAAATCAAACCAAATACTGCCTCCGAATGTTCTTCTGATAAAGAGACATCACATGGCAGCAGCTAAAAGTATCTACACTTATTTCCGTCACACTTTGCCTGAAATTACTCTTCCTTTGCTAGATGTGGACAACACATCCTGGAGCACTGGACCTAATCGCATCTGAAATAACCTTCGCTCCAGACTCTCCAATGCCATTCCCCTGCAGGCTAAAAGAACAAAAAAAAAAAAAAAAAAAGAAAACATTAAGCTGTTAAATAGGTGTTGATATATCTCAATAAGGCATACAGCAGATGCTTTAACAAGTCACTCTTACTTGATATATGACAATTGGTGGTTTCCTTTCAAAGCTGTTGCAATAAATATGGCTCCATCCATGCCGAGAGAGTTTTCCTGCAGACTGAGAGTGTGGGGTGGAAAAATTACAACAATTATAACATTATGGGTAACTGGCTGTCATTATTGCATGGCTTATGTTTTATAAATCCAATACATTGTAATTATATTTTATGATAACTAAAATATGCAGCCCCCTTAAAACAAAGTCCAGTGCTCCAATACCTTTCTGTCAGAACTAGTAAGTAATTTAATTGAGCTTTAGTGTGACAATTTCCGTGACATTTAGTTATAATTTTACTTCCTGGCTGGATATTGACAGTGGATGTGACCAGCCTATAATAAATCTGAAAAGATCATGAATTACATTGTTGTCCAAATTGTGGTAACCGTGTTGTTCATGTGGAAAACAAATGAAAAGCTAGTCCCGTTGCTATATTAGTTAATATTTCAAAGCAAAATGTCAAATCTTTTGAATGGTCTACTATCCTCAAAATGACAACATATAACAGAAAGCTGAAATCCACGAATAGAGTCATACTGTGTGCATCCATCATTCAATTATAATCCATTACACTCACTTCAAAGACTTGAGACTCCTATTGATTTTCAAAGCATTAGCTAAAGCCTTTGCTCCTTCTATACCAACAGTGTTCCCACGTAAACTGAAAAACAAAACAAAACACATATACAGTAGTTGTTAGCACACTGCAAGCTTAATGATGTCTTAATTGTGGGTCTCAAACTAGGATACAACCGGAGATACTCATGGTCTTTAGTGGAACCAAATTATATTTCACTCAACTTCGTTACCAGAATTTTGGTCACACTTACGAGGGCTTGGTTGGTTGGTTTACATAATAATCTAGTTTATTAGTTTATAATAGGGCCAAACACATAATCTCCTAAAAGAAAATAGGGCTTACTCCATATTTAGCCATAGACACTACTTGCCAAACCTTAACCTTCAGTATTTTAACACATCTGAACTTTAAATCATGTTGTTGATCTAGTAATAAAAAATATACATTATGGGGACCTATTTTTGTCCCCATAAAATATACAGATTTCCATGAGTGTACACCAATTTTACTCCCCATAATGTGGGATCAATAGGAACCCATGCAAGAATAAATAACAACTTACTCCAGTGTTTGAAGCGTCTTGTTGGTTGTTAGTGACTCAGCCAGTGCAATAGCCCCTGATGTACCTGCAGACACTCCCTGGAGACTAAGTCACCAACAAATGACGCACTGATAAAATATATTTTTTAATTTGGATAAGAGGGAAAAGTTTTAAAATACTGACCATAACGTTTGAAGACTTGCATTACTTTTGAGGGCTTCAGCAAGAGACACAATACCTTCATTTCCAATAGCATTTTCTTGTAGACTGTTGGAACAAACGTGATATGGAGGTTGTGTGAAAAGCTTTTGTAATGACAAATTTTCAGTGTGATGCTGGTTATTTTGAGTATTTTTACCACAGAAATTCAATTGGAAATACCACTTAGAAAAGAAACAAAAACATTATATAGTTCACAAAGAAGAAATGCTTTGGCCTTACTCTAAAAGCTGCATTGTTGTGTTGCAGAGCAGAGCCTGAGCCAGGGCCTTGGTTGCAGGAGATTTTACGAAATTCCACTGAAGACTGAAAATAACAAAAACAATACATGTGACAGCTACAGTTTTATCTTCACCTGATTCATTTTTAGTTTAGTTTAGTTCTCGGACCTGAAGCATGAGCAATCAGCACATTCCAACACATCCAAGTCTGTGTCTATTGTAGGGATTATTATAATATGATATGAGATGATGTAGGTCACATAGGCTAACTGTTGAGGTTGTTTAAATAATCATCATAAAAATTACAAATTTCATTCTAGTCCATATAAATAATTGCTATGTTTTTTACAAAAAATAAAATAAAAAAATAAACTCTTTACTACAACTATATATGTAGTATAACTATATATATAGTTGTACATCTCTCTCTATATCTATATCTATATCTATTTACACTTTCCTGAACAAAATAGATACATTGAACCAATTGTGATGCTGTTGATGAGTGCTATATGTTCTTATATGCCTCCAAACATCAGAAAACATACTTACTTCAAAGATATGAGAGACTGATTGAACTTAATGGCACCAGCTATAGCTTGGACTCCTTCATCGTGCAACAGGTTTGCAGTGAGACTAAAATACACATACACAAGTAAGCCATGAGAGAACAAGAGGCCAGAGTGAGTTTTAATGCTAACTGCCATGCTTTATTTTTGTATAACCGCACAGGTGGTCCAGTTAATCACTGTTGTATTGCTGCATTCATGTGCTCCTTGGGAGCTCGAGACTCTGTGATAAGATGTCAGGCTTCCAACATGTTTGTGTTCATGAGCGTTCTCGGAGAGCTGGGATATTAATGTCACCGTCAATAAAATCACTCATTAACAGCGTTTAGGAGAGCTAACCACTAAGAGTTGTTGTTGCTGTTAGCCTTCTCAAAATTAAACGTTAGTTTAGTTAGTTACTTGTTTACTTTTAACTGATTAACGTTGTGCCAGTATTAATGAAACAGTTGCAGTCTTGGGTCTTTATTGCGCAGATTCATGGATCTTATGATATGATAACTGACAATTAACCCCTAAATGTAATAACTTTTAGTCAAAGAGCTAAATGTATTAGATAAATTGACAAATCAGCAGATTTGCACAGAGCAAGTGACGTCGGTGCAGAAGTCGGGCAAAGGGTTTTGGACCGAGTTCCCATATATTTTTCCAGCATGTGTGAACATTCATATGCATTTCCACATGAACACAGAATATATCACCATGCTTTGAGTATCTCGCTTCAACTTAAACAAACTAATGCCTTGAACATCTATGGACAGCCAAAAGGCTGCCAGATTTTAGTGAATAATTTTATTAATAAGTGAACAACTGCTCCACGTTGTTTAATCCTTATATATAATGTTCATTAAAAACATTCCTGAAAATGTAAATATTAGCAATCCAGCTCATAAGCGTTAGTGAGCTGCATAAAAGCAGCATTCAGAAAAGAGCATAAAGACTTAGTCTCATTATTCCATGTCTTAATTGTAGATGTTGTACAAGTATGTACTTTATGTACACATAAGGATGCAACCATTATATGAAGCCACATGTGAAGACAAAATGGATGTATTGGATATAAGTGCTGCATAGAACCATTTTCTGCCATACATAGTACGTGTTTGACAGTTCATCTCACTCAAGCTCCTGAAGTGTGCTGTTCTTATACAGGGCCTGGGCCATGGCCTTTGCACCCTCCACACCGATGGAGTTCTCCCTTAAACTGGAGAAATATGAACGTTACAAAAAGACTGAACAAAAAAGACCAAGCTTATGCAGTATGCAGATATAATATAATACAAATGAAAATGCATTACTCACTTTAAGGACACAAGGCCATGGTTCACTCGCAGTGCCTCAGTTAAAGCTGTCATCCCTTTGTTGCTTATTGAATTGCTCTGAAGTCTAAAAGAAAATAATAAGTTATGAAAGGCCACTTAACTTTTTTTTTTTTTTTTTTTTTTTACTAGTACCTAATATTAAATTACATCATAAGAATAGATAGATTCTGCAGATTTTTGTTTGTTTTGAAGAGTGGATATTATACATTGAACAACAAAGATGGGGCATAGATGAAAACAGAAATTTTCTGAGCACTCAAATCCAGGACAATGCAAGATTACTCAAACATAAATAAATCCTCAAAGTCAAACTTTGAGTAAGAAAATTATGAAGGAACACTTTTGTAACATGGTTGAAACCTGTGTTTCCTTCTTTTTGATTTTCCATAATTACACTTGGTTACCTTTTTCACTTGGCAAAAATGTCACTATGCTGGGTACAGTACATGCTGTGGAGTAAATACTTACTGTAAACTAAGCAGTGTGTGGTTAGTTGTCAATGCCCCCGCCAGAGCTACTGTTCCTTTATCACCAAGCTGATTACTACAAAGACTAGACACAGAAAATCACAAAGTGACTGTAGGTTATAAACCTGATTTAAGATAGTGAGAGATATTAAGCAGTAAATAAACTTACACTAGTTTTTTGAGGGTCTGATTGGTCTTCAGTGCCTCAGCAATCTTTTTAACCCCATCTGCTCCAATCAAGTTCTTGCGTAGACTATGAGAATGAACAATAAAAAGTGTCTTTCATAAGCAAACTCTACCACCTATGGTTTATGGTGGAACAGAGCTATATCTGTCACTCACTTTAGAGAGACTAGTTTGCGATTGCACTTCAATATTTCAGCAGCTGCCTGAGCCCCCTCTTCATCTATTCCATTATTCTGGAGGCTAAAAATGGGTAAATGGACCACTTTACACCCTAAGGAGTAAGTGAGGAAAAAGGGGAAAAAAATCTCAATTCAAAGCGTTTGTACTTACTTAACTGACACAAGGGCTTGGTTCATTTTCAGTGCTTCAGCCAGCAACTTCACACCTTTAGAGCCAATGTGATTGCTTCTTAGACTAAAACAGATAATCTTGTTGACATATACAGAAAAAACACGAAGTAACAACAGTATAGACAAAGATTACTTGAGAGATGTTAGAGTACGGTTGACCATAAGAGCACGACTGAGGGACTTGGCTCCTTTGTTGCTGATGGAGTTATCAGCTAAGCTAAAATAACAAATACAATATGTCATAATCACATGTATACTACTTGTCACATGCCCTCACCATTACTGCATACATTGTTTGGCACTAAGTCAAGCAAGGACATAATATAAACATTACATTGATTCTGACAAGGTAAATGACTTGCCTAATTTTCCTTATGTGACAGTCTTTAGCACTCAGAAGGCTGCCCAGAAGTTCCATAACATCATCTTTAAATTGATTATTCTCTAACCTGCAGAAACAAAAGAGGTATTATGAAAACTGTATTGAAGACCGTATTAATTTGAAGTCACTTCACTGTAGATGGCTGCAGTAGAGGAGCTGAGGCAGCAGGCACTGGACAGTGTTAGAGTTGAGACAGTTGGTCAGATTGGTCTGTTGGCTGCACTCTGGAGACACCTGCAACAGGTAGCTCAGCACTACACACTGGGCCCGGGACATTTTCCTTGACAGGCTGCCCAGGCGCAGGTCCTCCTCCACACTCCGCAGCAGCTCCAGGTGCTGCAGTTCATGGAGACAATAGACCAGGTTCACTGAGCGTAGGGACACCACAGACCCACCGCTGGACAGCAAACTGTGTAGAAACCCTGCTGCCCAGGACTTCTGACTACCATCGTCCTTCCAGAGGGCCACAAGAGCACAAAGCGGTTTGTGCACGTGAGGGTTGAGGAGACCAGAAAGGAAGCGCACAAACACATCAAAGTGGCCACTAACCGCCTGCTGGGAGTACTGGAAAGCATTTTTGAAGTGGTTCTGAAAGCCAATCTTTGGCCAGGACACGGTGCTTTCAGAGAACAGGTCAAAGATGGCCCGCTTGGAGGAAACATAGTAGAAGATAGCAGCAAAAAATTCTTGTATGCTTAAATGAGTAAAGCAGTACACAGCGGAGATGAGTGACTCCTGCCGCGTAAGGACCCCCGTCCCCAGACTGCACTGCAGTAAAGCCTGGTCTATTCCATAGGCCCGGAATTCCTGCTCAGTGAATGTGTCCTTGTGCCTGAGGAGAGCATAAAAGGCCAGCCGCCCTAGACTCCATAACAGTTTACGGTTAGTTCCATGGAGAAGCTCAGTCTTCACAGGCTCTCGGCCTCGTGGTTCTCCTGCCTCTGCCTTCATCAGGCAAAAATGTGCAAACAGCTCTGTACATGTCTTAGGCAGATGTGACTGAGAGCTGCTCTGTATGATAAACTTCAGAGTATCAGCCACTATCCAGGAAATGGCTGGTATGTAGCACAGAGCCATTAGAGCCTTATGGGCTTCTAAGTGGGCCCAGATCATATTGTTATAGTCATTTTCAGAGAAGAAATGGTTTAAAAATAATTTAATATCCTTTTGACTAAAACCTGGGATTTCAGTTATCCGGTCAATTAATCCTCCTGGGATTAGCGAGGCTGCTCCGGGTCTGGAAGTCACCCACACTGTCACATGAGGAAGCAGGTTTCCCCTGATGATGTTTGTGAATAGCTCTTCCACAGACACCTCTTTCTTTGGGTCATTGCAGGGAGCAGCCTCCGAGAAATTCAATGTGCCTCTGAAGTGGTCCAGGCCATCCAGGATGAGCAGAGTCCTGCAGTGGCTGCTCAGCACCAGACTGGGGTCAGACAGGTGAGGAAAGGCGAGCTTCAGAAGCCTCTCAACAGACAACTTCTCCAGGGAGTTCAGCTCACAGAAGCTAAGAGGCAGTACAAAGCTTATGTCAGGACAAACAGCTCCTTGGCTCCACAGTTTAACCAAGTGTCTGACCCAGGTAGTCTTTCCAACTCCAGCCACCCCGACTGTAAGTGAAACTCGAGGGGGCACACTGGCTCGGGTCAGGGGCTCCAGGAGAGCTGTGAGATTCAGCTCTCTCACAGGACTCCCCTGAGTTCCCCATGTGACCTGCACCTGCATCAGGTCATGCTCTTTCTGCTGCAGGTCAGACAGCCCCTCCACTAGCAGCAGGGATTGGGACAACAGGTTCACTTTGTCTCTGTGTTCCTCACTGATCCTCAGTAGCACTGCTTTATGCTCCTGCACCAGGAGATCTGCAAATATGACATAAGAGTTTGTTACACTTCCATTTATAAACTGCCTGAAAGAAATCCAGTTATGCCACAAACAATCACAGCTCTCATTGAAGAAAAATGTTCTCCATCATGTGAGCTACTGGATGTCTTTATACCATACAGAGACAAATTATTTCTAATGTCTGAACAGCAGCAGCACATGAGGCTCCTTACCGTAACTGATGATGAGCTGGGCTTCCTGTGAGTGGGACTTCTCCACAAAGTCGCGCAGCATGTTCCAGGCAGAAGAGTCCTTCCCTGAGATAATGGCTATCAGTGTGGTAACCTGTTCATGCAGCTGGCCCACTCTCTGTATCCTGGTCTCCTCACATGAACTCAGCACATTCACCCTCTTCAAGTGGCTCAGAATTTGCTCCAGGAAACAGCAAGTGATGAAGCGACAGAGCTGCTCCTGATGCTGCTGGATCCAATTGCTGTCTGTAATCAGAAAAAAATATCAGGACTGTAGCCCCTGTAGCTACCAGGAAAAACATTAGACAAGTCAGTCTAGAAGAATGCAGTTCCTAAAACAGCAAAGTTACAGCGCAGAACCCTCAAGCTCCCAATAAATAGAAATAGAAATAAATTTGAAATAGTATTTCAAAAAGTATAGTGTTTGCATCAGTTAAAAATATCAAATAGTTGTTTTTGTATGTACAGTATTTTTACATTCTACTTTATGCACAGATAAAGTGTAATTGATTGAGTTCAGTTGTAATGACAGCTGTTGTTGAACTCAATAATTATGAAGTCCCATCATGAATTCTCACCTGATGGAAGTGCTGAATATACAAAGTTGTATTAAGAAAATTGCAATAATATACCATCTCAATACTTCATCAAAAAATGAATGGATGTTTGTTAAAGGTTTCAGCTAGATTGTGGGTGTGCAAATGATTGAAAAAGCATTTGTTACATTGTGAATAGTGATTTCAAACCTACCTTCTGTGTCCAACTGAGAAGCCTGAGAGGAACTGGAGGACTGGAGATCCATATAATAGTCGTCCTGCCACATGATGCGTTTACTTCGATCCAGAAAAGAATCGTAACGTGTTTTCTTCTCCATGACACTGAAGGAGATGCCACAGATGAGGTCTCTGTTTATGTTGATATGAAAACAAAATAAGGAGAAAGCATTAGAACTCTGTTCTAAAGAGGGAGAGTATATTTACTCTATTTTAAATTAAGTAAATTTACTCAATTTAAAACAGTATCTTTTTTTCTTCTCTATTTTTAATGAAGTAAATATACAGATACTGGAACAAAAAAATGTAAGTATCATATGAAAAAATCTGCTTGAGTAAAAGTATTAAAGTACCTGTTAAAAATGTGCTTAAAGAGTAAAAAAAAAAGTATTTTGTGCATATTTTGAGGTGTTATAAGGCTTCCAATGTACTGATTTCGGTAAAGATTTTATGCTGATTTTTGTTCAACAGAAACAATTGAATCACTCGGTTTTTCTAGCTGTTTTGATTTGTATATTTTTGTTTGCTCAACCTGTGAAAAAAATTAACCCTTCAGCCTTTTCAGCATTTCTCAAACAATAATAAAAAAATACTTTACTTTTCAGTTCTGTTAAAAAATGTAATGGAGTAAAGAGGACAGATCCCTGCTCTCAAATGTAGTGAAATAAGGATAAAGTATCTACTTTAAAATTTACTTACAGATGCCTAAAATTTGTATGCAAGTGCAGTACTTTACTACTTTTACTTTGTTATGTTCTCTCCGAGTGGCACTGGTTGAAGAATGGGTCAAATGCAGAGACTGAATTTCCCTCACGACATTTCAGTACACCTTAACCATAAAATATCACAATATGGATCGCGCAAAATTGACAATCCACCACCACCTTGATGTCCTGGATTCACGTTCTGGCCTCGACCAATGTTCAATGTCTCTATTCTCTCTTTCTCCATTTCATACAATAGCTATCTTGGTGGTCAAATAATGCCTTTTTGGACAGAAAAAAACAAGTCAGCTTCTGCTAGAAGACCCCCAGAGTCAAGCTCAAACACTGGGGTGATGGTGTCTGATGCCCCAGACTCTATTGTTAACGGTGTGTTTTATTGTTTCACTGTTAAACGTGTACAATGTTTGTTTTCTGCTGGAGTGTCTGCCACCTGCTTGTATTAAAAAAAATGTTAGGCTATTGCTCTGCCTGTTCCACAGTATGATATGAACTTATCTCTCTTTCATTTACTCAATGATTCAGATTCAGACAACTTTACTCATCCCATCAGTGGACCACCAAACATTCAACACACAGTGGGGCTATTGTGAACAAAGAGGAGCTCACAATATAGCCTTCATAAAAGGTCATTACAAAGGACCTGAGGACTCACTTTTTAGAACTCTATATGACTCTATGACTCTATAAGAATTGGATTGGCTTTTTGTAAAATTTCTGCATGAAAGAAAAAAAAAAAGCCAAGGCTCTTTGCTGCACCCACCCATGATTTTTGAACAGTTAACAATGGAATTAAGTCAGATTGAACCAGCAAATGAAAGAAACTCAAGGTAGGCCCTTGAAGGGCTGAATTACAGGGATTTGATAATAAAAAATATATTGCAGGAATAACCTCCATAGAGATTTCTATGTTTGATGTCATTTAGAGAAAAGTTCTAGGCAACCACATTTTTATTGAGAATAGAAGGGTTCTTTCTATAGTGTATTGCTTTTATTGGAAAGCGCGGCCACCTTGAGTGGTGTAGGGCTTTATAAATAATAATTACAGCTGTGTGAATTTAGAACAAGCAGCCATGTGTAAGCAAGAAATGGCAATTACACCGATGAGGTTACCTCGCTTCTTGAATGTGTTTACTTTTTTCAAATTCAGTTAAATTTAGCAACAATTATGCTAAAAAGGCTAAATGTGTAGGCTGTAGGTGTGCAGACTATACAAATGATGTTATAAACTGTTTAAATATTCTATTCCACCAGTCTGTTAAGCCTCACGCAACCTAAAGGAGAACAAAACAGGGTCAGCAGAGTCAAACTCACCATATGCTGTTGGTTATCTTAAGATCAAAATCCTATAGCATGTTAGTTAGAAGTTAGAACAAGAGAAACTACACACAGCGTTGCACTTGTGGAGTGATGATGCATGGGTTTGTGCATCTTCCTGTCAGTCTGTCTTCCTGCCTTGTGGTTTACATGTTTGACACAGAAAACTAAGCACATTTACATAAAACAGAGACAGTGTGTCACAAACACAAAGCACTTTATCCATATCAAAAAGGGAGAAAAAGAACTAAAGAACTAAGGCTTTTGCTTATATTAAGAAGAAACTAGGGTTCAGAAGCAGCCAGGTCAAAAAGCCTATCATGTATTTCTGTTCCTTGAATGGATGTCAGAATTATGAGAAACTGTACTCTGGAACCCATGAATAGGCTATTTCAAATATGATATTACTGCAAAGTATGGTAAATTATATGCATTGCAGAATAGAGGAGAGGAGCACTTTGAATCTCAACTTCATGCAATAATTTATTATTTGGCCACGATCTGCACTTTGAGTCCAGTAAATGTCTCCACTTTGAGATCAGTAAACCTATAGTTTTATCTTGTCTTCAAACTGAAAAAAGAAACCAGAGTGAGTCTGAAATCAGAAATCAGGAAGATTTCTGAATTTAAAATGTAAAATGAACCAGCCTTCCATAAACCAGCCAGTTCAAAATGCCTCAATCAGTAATTTGTAAAATAGTGATAATTAGTCAAGCCAAAGTCTGTAACCACAAGATGTTAAGTCCTATAAAAATCCCCCTGTTAACAAAGGGCATTTTCACTGATTCTGATTATAAAGCATACGGACACACGTTTTGTATGCATGATGTTTGTTGCTTCAGAGAATGAACAATGAGACTCAGGAAACTGTGGTAAAGAAGTAATATCACCAGGGACATTAGTAAAACAAATAACTGGATTGTAATCACACATGTTTATTTCAGAATTGACTGTAGGTGGTTGACTGTATATTTTGTATTTTATTGTATCAAAGTTTGAATATTTTACAGTTTAATTTGACTTAATGCACAGCAGATTTAATGTATACCTTCCTCAAACAAATGAGGAAAGTGGCACACCAAACACAAACATTTAACAATACTTTTACAGTGGTCTTGCTTTAAAACAATCAATAAAATGTATACTGTCTAAAATCCCTTCCTTTTCACATGTAAACTGTGTGCTTCAGATAAGCATACTAAGTGGTTACAGAAACTAATCACAAGCCAAGGACATTCACATTTCAAACTAAAGATATAAAAAACAAACAAAAAAATAAGTCAAGTACTTCAAAATTTTTCTGTCAGAGTCTTTCTTTTCATAGTAGTAGCCAGCACAGTCCATAGGCAAAGTGGAGGTGTTGAGTTTTGCTGCATATAAGTTTGTATTTTATTATAATAACCAGATGTGTGATTCTGAAGGGCACTTATGGTGGTATTCCTGCAACGATTACTTTTCTGAAAGGGCCCCAGCTTTTATTTTCAACTGGTCTTTAGAAGCACACGCACTCACTCTTGACTGGTGACGTTATGATTGTAAGACTCCATTATAGATCTGACAGTCCCTCTGCATGTTCACTCAGCTCCATGGTGTAGTAATCAAGAGGACGTCTGCAAATGAAATCAAACTTTAGTTTGGCACATTTTCTGAAACGTTTCATAAAACTATTAAATCTTTTGCACACTTTGCAAAACCATTCACACAAGACAAAAAAAAAAAGAAAAAAAAAAAGAAAATGTAAACTCGAACAAAATGTAAAAAGGACACTTTGTGTAATATTTGACACATATATTATATGTTATAAATTTACAATTATTTTTGGTAACAAAAAAACCTTTTGGATGATCTGAACTACTGTATGTCAGACTTGGACCTCAAAGTCTTTAAATGAAAATGTGGTTGACACAGTTTTTTACTACAGAAGTATTTTACATTGTGTTTCTAGTACTTCTGTGTCTGTCCATAAAATATCCTCATATTTTGATTCCTGTGTGTTCTGTTTTGTCCTTTGTGACTTTAGTCTATGGCTTTGATAAAAGTGTGCAATAGTTAGGTGGATAAACATATAGTGCATGAAAAGGGAGTGTTAGAATTGCAGTCAGTGTTTAAGTGGTTGATCATTGCGTTTTAGATACAGCAAAACTGTTATGAAGTTTTGAAATCAAAGTTAAGGCTTGAAAATGGTTATAACATCCAAAACAAAAAGAAAAGTAAAATCTCCATCTCCTTATCATAAAATTTAAAAATGTATTTTTTTCGATAAATAAATGTTAACAGATTTTCTTGATGGGTCAGAATGTCTCATATTGAATGGAAAGTGGAATTGCTGTTTGTGAACTGAACTGAGACAGGATTTGATTGTGATCCCTTACCTTCTTCTATAGAAATATGTAAAGAGAGCCACTCCTAGTCCTAGCAGAAGAAAGACCGCTATAACAAGGCCGATCTGTAGTCCCAGTGCAGACGCTACATAAAGAACACACACTTTTAGTTACACACACCAGTACTGGACTAAAGGCATATCTGATAGATGTATGATTAAAACCTGTGCTTGTGAAGCGGTCGGTGGTAGGAGCAGAGCAGCCATCCCCCCGTGAAGGTGATGGGTTCAGGTGTGACGTCTGGATGATCAGAGCTTTCTGGTGGTCAGAAAGAGCCTGGATATTGCCCCATACTCGCAGCCAGCCAGACACACAGGAGAAGTTTGCCCCTACACAAGTATACAATATATATTTTAATAGAGGTATTACAGTAGTAATGCATTGTGGTATGAAACTAATTAATAAAAGGCTGCAAATTCATAGCCATTGAAATCAAATCTGCACTTATAATCTATGTTTTTGCATTGCATACAAATAATACACATATGATAGATATATAAGAATTCTTTTTAAACATGAAACCAACCTTGAAAATATAAAGCAGATATACCACAGTGACACTTCTGCTCAAGGTAGTCAGCCACCTCTGCAATTCTCTTTCCCTGAAGAAGACCGCTGCAGTCTATTGAAAAAGTAGACTTTAGACTTTTTTTATGACAACCAGCAAAAACAAGACTGGGATTTAAGCTCCTTTTCATGAAGCAATGAAGATATTATCTGAGTTAACGAAAACTGAGAACAGTGATAGACCTCCATGAGAGAAGCCAAAACTTGAATTGGAGCACTGCCCTATGATGAACAGGAAGTCAGCCATATTGGATTAAAATTTTGTTGTCACCTTTACTGTCTTTGTAGCCCTTGGCTTTTGAACCAAATGAGCTCAAATTCAGCATGGCACATATAGAGACATTGATTTATCAATTTTTCTGGGATACTTCTTACAGTCTCCATGTAGCACACTGTCAAATATGGTCCACACAAATTACAGCGGCACCTTTTAAATGATCTCTAGGGGATGGGAGACACAAATTTATAGTGATGGGAGTGATGGGACACATGAGGAAAACCCTGAAACATAACTGGAGCAATATTCTATATCAAACAGGAAGTTGGCCACATTGGATGGCATTTCTACTACCGCCTTGATATACATTTATGATCTAAGTCCTAAATTTTTGATCCAAATGAGCTCACACTCCACATGCCACATCTGGAGATGTTGGTTATCAATAGTTATCATTTCTTCTTGGATATACATTACAATTTTTCTGTGATATGCTGTCAAATCTTTATTTGCTGTTTCTTTGATTCCTGCTCACTGCCACATGCATCAGCCTACAGAGACATTACTGAGGTCACTCCAGTCAATTACACCATAAGTGTGTTATGCCCAAGGTTGCTGGTTCAATGCCCTGGACAACACAAATATAAGTCAATTGTTCTGGTGTCACTATGGAAAGTTACAGATTGTGGCCTGAGCAGCTGTCAGAAAGAAAGAATGGGATGCCGAGCAGTCGCAATTCAGGGGTGGTTGTGATTCAGAGGTGGGCGCGATTTAGAGACAGTCACGATTCAGAGGTGGTCACGATTCAGAGGCAGTCACAAGTCCACGATAGCTTCAGGTGCATAGCAGGCACATGGAAGGGACGTGTGCATGCAGCTTTAACATTACTTTATTATCATTTTAGTAGTCGACTAGTCAGTGTTTACTTTTTTTGATCAGTTGACTTGTATGGAGACTAGAAGATTTAAAATAGAAAACAACTTCAGCATTATAACTTCCAAAATGTAAAAAAAACCCCCAAAAAACTCAAGAATACACTTTATTTATAAATATTGTTTTAAAAAGTTATTTGTTATAAAAGGTATGTATTATAAAAAGGCTTTGTATGCACTTTAGAATTGGTATAGTCCAGACAATAATTATGAAGATTCAACTGAATATTTTTTTTCTGCCCTAATATTACTGTACATATGTAAAAGTGTGTGGACTTCATAAGCGCTCACCCCCAGAGTAGCCGTGCCAGTCAGTGGCCATGGGGCTAAGGCAGATGTCGATATGGCTGGAGAAGGCAGAGCTGGGACAGAGGTTGTCTCTGTTGGGGGTGGGGGAGGAGCTTGTCCAGGAAGATGGGCTCCTGACCTCACAGCATGAACAACGACTCAAGGAAACTGGGCCATCCTCCACGGACCTGTACAAAGGTTACGTTAGCAAAAACACATGAATGACCATATTATATTAGTTATCATATTAGTAATTATTCTCTTTTCATAATTATTATTGCATTTTTTACTTTGCTGTTTAAAGCAAATGATGCATACAAAAATTATGAATATGAGCCTATATGCCATACACTTCACTGTATCTGTCATAGATCATAGCCATTCTGTATAATCATCTTTTCCTGTCACCATAAACTGGTTCAATTATCTGACAATTGCTTATATTGGTTCTTTCTATGTAAATTATCAACGCTTTTCCTTTGTCAGATGCAATTTAAATGCTTATACAGCTGTAAGGATTTCAATTGCATCTGACATAATGGAAAGGAAAAGCGTTGATTGAGGATTTCTTGATCATTTACCGAAGAGCTGGAATAACATGTCTCCCTCTGGTGGTGGAGAGAAAGGATAGCAGCTCCCTCCTTTCACTGAACACAAGTACATCTCTGAGGCTGGAGTTGGTCAAGGCAGTGCCAGCTCTGCACACACTGAACACGTCATAGCACAAAACCACCGCCCCCCGAATAGGCATGGTGGAGCCCTCTGGAAAGGCCTGATCTATGCAGGTCAAAAACAGAAACATGTAGAAACAACATGGGTTTAGACTAAACAATTTACAACATCAGTGTAAAACCTTGTATGACAAAAAATCTATCACCTGCTCCAGTTACATTTCCGACAACATAAAATCCATCTTGATCAATAAAGCCAGTCAAAGGGAGAGCCATGACAGTCCCACTGCGTTCCTGGTTAAACACGGACAGCACCAGCCCCAGAAGTGATGTCATGGGAGGGCCCTTTAATTCCACAAATCCTCTCTGTTGGCTGTGATTGGTCCAGTGTCCACTGCTAACCTCACTGATGACCACACCCTCGGGAGGGGGAGAGGGGCGAGGGCAGCTGTTCTCACGTAGCGGTGTTGGGGGAGCAACCTGTGACATTTAAAAGATGTTAAGTCAGATCCTTACACCCACTGTTGACAAATGTGTTGCTATTTAAGAAAACCTTTTTTTTTCCCATAAGCATCATGGTTAATTAGAAAATGCAAAATAGCAATGCTAAGGTGTGTAAAACTAGTTTAAAAAGTTTGAATAATGCTTGGAAAAGAGCATGTGTTTTGATGTGACAAATATCTAACTGGAAATGAATTATTTATTTCCAGCTTGACAGTATCCAGCATTTGCAAATGATACTCACAGAGAAGGCAGAAAGGTCAAAGGGGTACAGGCCTCTGCAGCGGCTTAGGGCCTCATCCCCTGGCAGCACCTCATGGTCCTCCAGCAAGGGGAGCTGTCCAGGCGTCAGGGATTTACTCAGCTCCTGGGCCTCCATATCAGAGCCTCTTTGTCTATACACTACTGCATCCAGCAGGCCTTTGGTGGGAATGCCCCTCTGTGCAGCTGATGGGGGGCCAAAGGGGCTGCGATACAGGGCCACAGCATCTGGTCCATTCTGGATAGTATTTGGAGGCAGGCGTAGCGATGGGGCAGGCACGAGCCTGTCACTGCCCAATAGAAAATAGCCTTTGGATGTGGTGAAGTGTCCACTCAGGCTGATCTCTCTGTAGAGTTTGTTGTTGTGTGCGCTGAACAGAAGTATCCAGATGCCCTGCAGCGAGACGCGACGGGCTGATGGGTGCCACAGCTCAATGTACTCACCGTCCTCAGCGGCACCAGGTGTGTCGGTGTTGAGCTCATTAATCAGGAAGTCACTGTTACCCCATGGAGGCAGGTGTGGGGATGGGTCTGTGCCACTTGGGTTCACTACAGCAGACACCAGACCATATGTTAGGGTCATTATGTGACCAGTTAAAAATATACACTGAAATATACAACACTGAAATGGTACAGGGAAAGCCATAATCATACTTAAGCTATTTATTTGAATGCTATTTATTCATTTGAATTTGATACAAGTAAAAAATACTATCCCAGAAATAGTTTACAATTATATCACAATTAACTGGCCAATATCGGCACTTTTTAGAGCAGGGGTGTCAAACTTATTTTCACATAGGGCCACATCAACAAAATGGGCCAGATGTAACTTTAAGACAGTATAAATGTAACCAAATGTAATGTAAAAGAAATTCAACTACTTTTTAATCGTGTTAATTAACCGTTTATATATTTATTACTTATTCAAGTGACAAATATTGCATATGGATTTGCATAGATATGAAAAAATGGCTGTGTAACTGTGTATTTCCTGATGAACTGATATTTTAAGACAGTCATACATATTAATTTACCTTGTCGCGGGCGACATAAAATGACGTGGCGGGCCACATTTGGCCCACGGGCCTTGAGTTTGATACATGTGTTTTAGAGTATCGGCTATCAGTCATAAAGCTCCAGCATAAGATTATTTGGGCCTATTGGGTTTTATGTTTGGGCCAAACACATAAACACATATATGAAGGACATGCATGAAGCTTTATGCAACCACCAAGGGTGTGTTCACACTGAAAACTAATCCTGACACTCATCAGTGGCAAACCATGACTACAATAAGACAAAATCAGGTCTACATCAGAATTAGATTAAGAGGAGAGGTAGAGCTCTTCACTGGGTCATAAAAATATCTTTAAAATTGCAGTACATTAGTACAATTATTAGCACTCGCTTGAAAAAAAAATGAAATCCTTTGATCTTTACAAATGATCAGATACTGTTAAAAGCAAAAGTTGACCAAAGGCTTTGGTAGTGCGTATTGTTCTAAAGCTAGGTTTTGGGTCATAATGAAACAATGTTGATGAAACAATGTTCTGTCAAAGGTCAAGGTCAAGGTAGAATAGAGTTTTATCAGTTATCAGAAATGTTTTACAATTCCAGTTTTAAAATGGTAGGTTTTGAGTGGATGAATGAGCAGCTATAGTAAAGAGTTCTAGTATGTAACAAATTTATTTTGTATCATAATCAGAATTAAATTAAATAGTGTGATGGCTCATAAACAGATGTATTTAACCATTAAATGTATAAGTACACCAAACAGCTTGAATAACCACTTCTATCTTATATTTTATTTTTAGGATGGACGACTGTATTTTGCTGAAGAGGACAATTATGAAAACTAAACATTCACAAAGTGAAATGGAAAAAGCGCCACTATAAACATGTATCGCTTTCACATCTTAATTAGTCTGAATCCCATTCATATAAGCTACATACTACATATGCAAGAGTCATAGTGGGGCTGAATGATTTTTAACTTACCAGAGTTATGTGGACAGATCTTTGGCCAGGGACACTGGTTTAGCTGCCCAGGTGTTTGAGGAGCTTCCCAAAAGACACCAGGGTCTCTGGACCATGTGGCAACACCACAGCGACTGAGATGGAAGCCTCCCTCTCTCAAGCTGAGAATAAAAATATTGAGCATTTAAGAACCTTCTGTATTGATTACACTATTGCTTTACTATACTCATTCTGTGCTATGGAGCTCACCAGTGACCGGAGGTAAATTTTCCATTCATTTTTCCCATTGACTTTTTTAAGAGTTCAACGGCATCGCAGAGGCTAACCACCTACGTGGTAACTAAAGGGTTATAAAGTACGTGGTTTAAAAAGTTTCAGAAACAGATTTTAAATTAAAATATACATATATTATAGTATAATAATATATAATATAATAATATATAATAATATAATATAGATATATATGATCAGCCCTCACCCGTGCCACGCAGCCCCCTATACTTAAACCACACCTCGCGCTAACATTAGCCTAAACCTAGATCTAACTTCTACCATTACCCCTGAGCCTAACCCTACCCCAACCTCTAAACATGACCCTGACCTTGACCTTAACCCTGCCCCTAAGCCTAACCTAACACACTAACGCCTAAAATAACACTAACCCTATCATAACCCCTATTCACACCCTAACTCCTAACCTAACCCTGTCATTTTTCAAAGTTTTTTTATGTGGTGATTTAAAAAAAAAGAAAAAAAGATGGTGAACATCCGGTCTGTCAGGGGCGCTATTGCACCAATTTAAATTGTTTGTTTGTGCAAATGGGAGCCATTTGTAAAAATTCTAAATTTCCAATATTATATGCATATATAATATATATGCATTTTTTTCAGCTTCACCACACTAAGACCATAAGACTTGTGTGAAAAATTGAATGACCAACCCCTTACCAAATTTGATCCTGTTTCGGTGAAAACCCTAGGACGAGTTTGTAAGAACAACATTTACAAAAAAATGCAGAATCATACTTAGCAAAGTTTAATCCAATCTGGCTGACCCCTGGTTGAGCAGAAGGCGTCATCATACTAATTTTTACTTATCTTGCCATGATCTATTTCTGTGTCAATTTTCATGATTTCTGTGTGTACATTTTTCTTGGTGTGGTTCCTACTCATGACTGAGGCACAGTTCACATTTAGTGTAGCTCATTAGACCTAGCCTACAAACAGAAACTGTAAATTAACAGATGTGTTAGTTTCAGTATAGTTAGCTCTTCCCTTCAGACAGATATAAGTCAGCGTCCACCATTATTCTGACCAGAACTAAAGAAGCAGCTTGGATGAGCAGTGAAACGTCTTCACTGCTACAACTTTTTGTCCAGTTGACAGATCAGAGTTTTTATTGCACCTTCATTGTGTCATCTACAGTTTTTGCTTCAGAGGTGCTACCTCTCTGTACTCTCTGCCCCTTTCTTTTACAGGCAGCTCAGCCCCTGCAGCACTCTACTATTTTGATACATTAGTATTCAGTATAGTTTAGGTTTTCAGCATATAACTGTATCCCATTCTGTCACCTCTTTTGTTAAAACATAATTTTGTTAATTTGACAACTACAATCTAGACAATCAACTTAATTATATGTAAAGTCCTTTCTTCTAAAACTGACTGAAATTGTGCATTTTGTTGTAAAAAAGCTAAGCACATTACATTATTATAAAGAAGTCTGATCTTGATTTATTTTTCTTAATATTCATGTTATACTGCACTTATCTGGCATTACTCAGAAATACTACAATGAAAACTGTGTAATGTTAGCAGTGTTTGTCAGCAAATAACTCATCTCCTTTGTAGGTATATTGCATCTATGATCATTTTGTGATGGAATTCCATATTATCTAGAATTATATGTCTTGCCTGTTGCTGAGTTGATAAGGCTGTCTTCCTGGGATAAGCATCTCTGTGAGGTTGGCACTTGGCCTGTTTCCAGGTCCAGCAAAAACAAATGCGTCGAGTGGTTGTATCTGACTCAGTGCACTGCCCACAGGGAAGTCTCTGACAGTGCCACTGTAAATGGCCACTGCTCCAGACTGATCTCCTGAAAGCAACACAGAGCAGGTTAAAACAGGACTCAGGAAACTCTGAAACAGATGAATATACCGATGAACTTGAAGAAACATTGTATTGCTGATAATCTACTATGAAAGTGTACTACCTGTCGATCAATAAAACTTATTGTACTTGTTGTGTAAAAACAATACGAAAACATTAGGGCTGGGCAATATGACCAAAAGTGTTTTTCCCCACTTATTGTTTGATCACTATTTTTGATAAAATTTTATTTTGGCAAATAAAAATGGCATTTAATATTATTTCCTCACAATACACACTATCATTATTGATCATTACCTTTTAAACAAGTAAGTCACATTTCTTCATCCAAAGTCAGAACTTTGCTCCAAACCAAATGTTTTATATAAAGATGGTGGCTGTGGGCCTGTGCATTAAAATCTTCCAAGCTGATCATTGACATTTAGAAATAACTGAATCTTGATCTGGATTAAAATTCCATTAATTGCACAACGCTCACATCCCTCAAGTTTTAAAACATGGGCCTATGCAGCTATAGATTCATGAAGTCATAAAATTA